>NC_134970.1:2141842-2447105 GCF_965638725.1 Aptenodytes patagonicus
CTTGATTTCCCTACAGCCTCCCTCTCCGATTCTGGGTGAACGTAATCAAAAATCCCCAGTTCGTGTTTGATATCCACAAAGGCAGCATCACGGACGCCTGCCTCTCTGTTGTGGCTCAGACCTTCATGGATTCCTGCTCCACCTCGGAGCACCGCCTGGGCAAGGATTCCCCCTCCAACAAGCTGCTGTACGCCAAGGACATCCCCAGCTACAAGAGCTGGGTGGAGAGGTGAGCGTCAGTGCGTGAGCAGCAGCAGTCTGGGTGCAGGGCTGGCCTGGGCGCTCCAGTCCCACCCGACCTCCTGCGCCGAGCAGCTTTGCTCTCGGTGGCCGATGATGCAGCAGGGTGGCTCTTGCAGCGAGCTGGTAGCACAGCTCAGCACTGCTGAGCATCGCTGCTCTTATTTTCAGCTTGTTACAGACCAGGATCCCATTTTGCTAGATGTAAGCATAAAGCGAAATGATGTCCTTTTCCCTGCAGAGCTTAGTTTAAATCCAAAGGAGAAGAGGGGCATTTTGAGCCTTCATGTTCCTCATGGCCCCCCTTTGGCCCTTCCTTCCCGCAGGTATTACGCAGACATTGCCAAGCTCCCCGCCATCAGCGACCAGGACATGAACGCCTACCTCGCTGAGCAGTCGCGCCTGCACTCCGCCGAGTTCAACATGCTGAGTGCGCTCAACGAGATCTACTCCTACGTCAGCAAGTACAGCGAAGAGGTGGGTGTCCCCTGGGGCGGGCACAGAGGCGATGCCGCCCCGCGGCACATGCAGTGTGGGAGAGGAACCATGCTTCTGTGCGGTAGTGGGTCGGGCAGCAATTCCCCTTGCTGCCACCCAGAGCTCCTTGATGCAGCACCACCGTAGCTTGCACCACCGCTGCCCCGCTCTGTTCTGTTCATGCACAAATTGGTTCGGGTCCTGGCCGTGCCTGTAGCGTTCTTCCCAGGAGGACTGAGATCTAAAATACTGTGGGAGCAAACGCATTCCTCAGCCTTGGCATACGCCCAGTGCAGCCCCCTCCTAAATGCAGTGGAAAATCATCATGACCCAGTGAAGCTCCCCAGAAACATCCCTGTCTTTTGGGAACAGTGTGGTACAAATCCCATGTTGCAGTGACGCAGACTCCTGTTTGCAAAGAATCCCTGGCAGCGTGAGCTCCTTTAATGAATGCATCACTTGAAACCAAGTTCTTGCCATCTGTTCCACCCCTTCATTTCAGTGTAAGAAGAACCTATTTTTCAGTTGTGTCCATTAAAAGGAAGGGTTTTGTCATTTAATTGCATGTATGCATTTGTGATACAATGCCACAGCTATTTTCCGATTAGGGTTTAAAAATCTCATAACTTTCATGCTAAATGAGACAAGAAATGTGGAGTCCAAGGTACAAGAGTGGGAATGATTGTGTTGTACGGGTAACGTGCACCGAGCGGTCCAACAAATCAATGAGCACGGCTGCGGCATGGCGAAGCGCTCGTCGCATTGCTTTGCCATTCGTTATTTAAGTTTCACACATCCACATTTCAAGTTGCTCACATCTTGCTGCCCACCCACCTCTACCACCCCCTCTCGCACACTGACTTCTTTCTCTTTTTTTTCTCCCTTTTTATTTTTTCTGTACCAGCTCATTGGGGCTTTGGAGCAGGATGAACAGGCACGTAGGCAGCGTCTGGCATACAAAGTAGAGCAACTTATTGGTGCCATGTCTATTGAGAGCTGAAGAAAGGTTGCGGTGCTCGCGGACGGCAAAGGGCAGAGGGTTGCACGGACTCTCGGGAATTAAGAGGGAAAACAAGCAAGAAAGGTGCTGGACACATATAAATACCAAGGCTCTTCTGGAGGGAGCAGAGACTGGCCCAAGGACTGACTGTGTTCAAAATCATATAGGATCTGGTTTGAAAAGGCAGGAAGAAAGAAAGACAAAGCATCTCAATCAATGTCAAATCAAGATGGATCACTTCTTCGAGTCTATATGGAAAGAAGGAACCTGGAAAGTCTGGATGTCTCCATGACTGCTGCTTTGCATGAAAATTGTTTGATGTATATTAGAAAATAAAACTTTATTTAAAGGGTTTTTTTTAAAAAAAAAGAAAGAAAAAGGAAAAAAAAAAGAAATAGAGCAAAAACCACAGAGGCCACAGAGATAATCCTGGCAACAAGGTCCAGCTCTAAATCCTGTCCTCGAGAGACTCACGAGGACGTGGCTCAGGCGTTCTGCGAACGGACTCTTACGCCAATTGGAAAGTCCGGAAAACCGAAATTTTCTTCTTTTTGGGATCTTATAAAAAATATGAGCACAAGTTTGCACCACACCTTTTTACACAAGTAAAACAGCAGTTTAGCCAGAAAATAGTTCAGTGGCTGAGTAACTTATAGGCACTAGAAGAAACTTTACCCAAACTGCAAAACCATCAGATCATCCAACCTGTCTTGAAATCCAGCTTTATCTATGTATTTATATAGTGTCAATATATATATATTTTTTTTAAATCCCATTTACTGTTGAACAAGGAAAGATCTGATTTTAAACGCTTTCCCCTTTGCCACCCTCATTCCACCTCGCTGGATGCCGGCACTGCCGCGGTGATCCGGCAGCACCCTGAGCGGTGGTGTGGCCGCGGTTGTGCCCAGCCGCAGCCGGCGCGTTGCTGGTTTCTGAAGGTACAATTTGAGCAGAAGCGGCCGGCTGCCCTCTCCCCGTCGGGCAGAGCTAGGATGAAGCCTCCTCGGTTGCGTTTTGGTGGTGGTTTCTGGCAGCCACCTCTGATTTCTTGCAGTAAAACCCAACAAATCCCCAATGTTTACAGTGAGCGATACTTGAAAAGACTCAACGTAGCAAGATGAGATATTTATTGCTTTTCTGTTTGACTTGCAGAGCTGATCAGCAAAGGCTCCCTTCGAGTTTCTCTGCTAGCGTTCGCAGTGTCGCCCAGGGTCAGGCGCAGGACTTGTATTTCCACTGAGGAGGGGAAAGAAATCTTTGCTCTAGGCAAGGGAAAACCTTAACCAGCACTCCACGGGCCAGCTAGCACTGCTGTCTTGTCTCTGTCTTGGCGTCTCGTTGTGATATTCAGTTCCTCGCTGGCCCCGACGGCACGTGTTCTTGTGGCCAGTGACAGGCAAATGTTTGTGAGTGTTATTTCTTTCAAAGACACCAAAGCTTATGTGTGTCCCTTTGTAGAGTGCCAGGAGGGGAAGGAACACTGTAAATATTTCTCTCTGTAATAAATATTGATATTGTGCAGGCTGCAGTGAGGAGGACAGGGTGATTAGGTCGAATGGAAATATAAAGTATTGACTGCGTGAGCTTGGCAGTGGCAGCAAAACAGCTCCCTGTGCCTGCTCAGCCCTGCCCGGGCAGTGCCGTGCCGGACTGGGACCTTAGTTTGCAGCCAGTGTGTGTCGAAGGAAAATCCATTTTCGTATCCGTCCCCCTCCTCCACTGAGGGTCACCACGGGCTCCCCGTGCACCGAGAGAGCTGCCGGCCTTTGGTCTCAAGACGCAGTCCTAAGGGGAGCCAGCAACAGGGGAGGGGAGAAGCGTGTAGAGAAATACTCAGGAAACTTCTTGTTTTAATTACGGTTCAGTAAAAGCCATGCCAAGTCCATTTTCTTTTGGTAATCCACTTTTGTGGGTTTCTCTGGGCCCTATTAATACTCTGGAAGAAAATACTAATGATCAACCTTGTGCAATAAGTTCTTGACATTTACAACAGCCTGAGCTTTGTAACTGGAGGGCTCAAATTTACTGAGACATGGAGAGAGCTGGCAGAAACAGAGACTGAGAAGCAGAGCAGGATTCGTACTGCCCGTAATCGGGAGAGTTCCCTTCCCAGGGATCCTTCTCCTGCACAGTGAATCTAATTTTAAAGACAGAAAATGTGCAAATGTCCAGGTTGCCCTATCAAAGTCTGGTGAACGAGCCGTCACTGCAGCAGCCGCCAGCCTGCCCTGCTCTTTGCTGGGGCTTTACAGGGGATTGCGGAGTGTCAGGTTTTGAAATCCTCCAGGTCTCATTTTTTACCGGTTTCTGTTACTGCTGTTCACAGCGATCCGGCATGCAGCTTATGCGAGTGATTTCCAGATCTATATTCTAGTTATGGTCATTGTTTTGGGTATTCATATGCAGATCATTCACCAAATTCTACGGTACTCTGAAACCCAAAGAAAGCACTCCAGATGGTTTCCAAACACTTTTAAATACTAGTCTGAATAGTTATTTCTGCAGGATTCACGAAATATGAATACTGCCCAAAGCAAAGACCTGGCTTTTCATCACCTGGGTGCTGGTGAATGTGTGCTTGCCCTACAGCCCGAGTCAGGCCCTCGTGGTCTTCTTTTCTTCACATCTATTTGAGAGGCTTTTGTGTAGCCACTTTTAAGCCTACTTTCCTCCTCCTTCTCTCTACCTTCTGGCCAGGAGCACCCTATAAGCAAACATTTTGTCATTCCCCCTTCCCCAGTATTTTCTCTGCAAAGGCGGAGGTCCCCGACCATCCCCTGAGTTCTCTGGCAAGGGGTTTGTCGGGCAGCGCTGAGGGTGGGTGCTGCAGCGACCCAGCAGCGATGCCGGCGATGCCGGTGACCGGTCTCTTTTCCACATGCGTTTTGGCTGCCTGTTCCCCCACGGGCAGGCAGCAGGAGAGGCAGCACGCAGGAGGTCTCCCTGCTCGAGATGCTCCATGTGCAAGCGCGATGGGCTGCCGGCCCTGCTCAGCTGGTTTGCCCCTTAGCAGCCTCTCCCCCTCCGCTGGCAGGAGCCTGGGAAAGGGCCCATAAACTGGGATTATCCTAGAAGGTAAAGATGAGGGGGGGAAGAAAAGTAATTGCAGAGTCCAGAAGGATTGGATTGTGAGCAAGGACTAAAAGAATCCAACGTGTCCAAGCTGGCTAAACACAGGGTCTGTATTCCATGAATACACCAGAGCACTAAGGAGAGAAGGGGACAACTGAGTTTATTTTCTGTGCTGTGGAAGGTAGTTGAGGAGAGGAGGAAAGGGAAAGCAGCAGGAGCACTTTGCAAACCAATAAGCTATTACACTTTTTACTGACTTCCAAGGGAAGCAGCAGAAACATCTCTTCTTCCATCATCTGAAAAGGCATTAGGAGGATGGCGTAGGGAACAGCACGGTGCTGGCTGGAAGGGGTGGCCTATAAATAATCTGCCAAGTGTCTACTCGTGGTGGTTGACATGAATTATGGATCTTTACAGGCGATTCTATGGAATGAAGCAACATATCCCCTTGGGGGAAAGCGCTTGTAATCTATTGCCCTGTCTGCATCCGACTTTTCCGTTACTCTTTTGGGAAAAGGAAGCCTCAGATCTCAAAATGGCATTTTCTTCGCACTTGCAGCAAACTGGACTCAAGGTTTGGTCAGGAGGGGGCAGTGACTTTGCCTTAGATGAAACGATTTCACATCCCTCTTATTGCCCCCTTCCTCCTGCAAGGCCAGTTGGTGTTTTGATTCTCCAGTTCACTTCGTTTCAGGTATTTCGACATCAAAGTGGGAGACGTCATTTTCCGGAATCTCTCTGCCTGGTGTCACTGCTTAAATAATTCCATTTAATCTTCTGCTCATGAGCTATCAAAGCACCCACTCCAAGGGGGAGCAAGGTGCTAATCAAACGCTTCTCCACCTTGAAAGCCTTTATTAAAAACCCATATACAAGAGTCTAACTTATAGGCAAGCTTGTCTCCGCATGAGCCCCGCTGTGGAGCACCACAACGCTGCAGCCCACCAAAGTACAGAGGATGTGGACGTCGCGTGGTCCACGCTTTGCCATAAAGGATGAATTTATGTTTAAAGGGAGGCAGGAGAGATCAGCACGGCCAAAGTGCTGGAGCCCCCGTGGGATCCAGCACGGACCAGCCCACAGCTGTGTGAAGACCCACCACGGGAACCAGCGCTGAGAAATAAAACCGCTGCCACGGCCTCGCTGCTGGTGGGCAGCATCCCAGGCAGTGCGTGTGTCGGGGAGGTTTATCCCTAAGGAGGCTGGACGTGGCCGTGCCGGACGGCAATGCCTTCCCGCAGGGTCTCGGTGCTGTGACACAGTGGGGACAGCGAATGCAGCCGCTTGATGCGGTGGCAACAGTGACCTTCATCACAGCAGTGCCTTCAACACACTGTCTTAAAATCCTAACGACCCGCCCCCACGTAAGTTCTCTCTCCTACCTTCAACTGGCCTTCACCAAAAATGTCATAATGTAGGAAACAATTTGGGTGGGCATGTGGAGGACAAAAGCAAGAGAACTTAAAGCTCTGGGGTTGCGTTCCTGCACGCTGCTGACTCCGAACGCCTCGGTGCGAGTCGTTTAAGTCTGCGTGGAAAGGGTTGGAGCACTTCCCTCCTCCGGTGGGCATGACCTACAAACAAGGTCTTATTTCCAGAAGTCCCAAGCAGCCAGCAGGGATGAGGAGCGCCGACCAGCCCGCTGCCCTCGCCCTGTCCCCAGGGCGGCAGGTTGGCAAAGGGCAGAGCAGCTCCCAGCACGGTCCCCGTGATGCTCCTGTCCAAGCCTGTGCCTCAAGCCTGTTCCCTGGCAGCAGCCCAGCCCTGTTCTCGCCTGTCGCTGGCTCTTCTCCATCCAGTTTGCAGTGCTGTCAGAGCTCACCTGTCACGGGGACTCAGCTCGCCAAACTAAATGAAACTAAAATAGACTGACTTGAATAAGCTGGGACATCAAGGAAAGCTCACGAGTGACTGTACCCTGGAGGGAAGAAAAAATGTTCAGAGAAGGATAAATAACTGACATCAAAGATGCATTAAAATGCCACAAAGCTTCAGCCATCCTATTTCAGAATTGCATTTGTACCATAAACCACAAGCCAATAACGCAGGGAGCTGCGACGTTGTATATAGTTGCGTACTAGGTAGAGCTAGGTGAGCTGTCCCGTCTGTTTAGTGAATGTGTCTTCGGTGAAAACTCCTGCATCGCCCCAGCCTCCTCCCAGCCTTCGCCCGAGGCCACCAAGACCAGTGGGTCAGAGGCCGAAGGCAAAGCACTGGTGACAGCTAAGAGGCCACCCAGCACCCGCATGGACAGGATGCTTTTATTTTTTTAAATCAGACATGCAGTGGGGAAATAATTGGAATAAAAGATGTCTGTGCGCACTGCGAAGAAGGCACCATTCGGGATCTGCTGAGCTGAGCAACCCTGAATGTGCAATTTAAACGTAGGTTGGTCAGATTAGTTTTGAAGGGGAGGAGGATGGGAGTCTTCGAACCGATTTTCGCCTCCTGGAAGGCTTTGTGCAAAGCCTCTGTTCACCGTGAAAAATCCCCAGCTTCGGGCGGTGGTCCCGTTCTGGGCAAGGCACGGCACAGAGGCTGGCGTCCCAACTGCAGACGGTACGTGTTGCCTTCCTGGCTCCTCCACGGGCACACGTGCAGCAGAAAGCTCTGGGTCTCCGGTACGTGGCCTGCAGCCCAGGGTGCTTCACTGCCTGCCCGCGGCGGCACGGGCTGGGGGCTGCGGCGGGGGGCAGGAGGTGGGGAGGCGAGGGCAGCGGGGTGGCATGGGATGGCAGAGACCGACTGCTCCCTTGCTGGAAAAGCAGCTCCTCGTCTTGCCTGGGCGTCTGCGCCGATGTTGCTGCTGCGGTTGCACCGGGAGCAGCTCCAACACAGCAGCGGGTGTTTTGGCCGTGCTGTGAGCACAGCGGTGTCTGCGTGCTTGTTCTTTCAGATCCCCATTTGCCCCTGTGTTACCCATTCCTCTCCTTTCTTTGTAAAAGTGGAATATAATACTGAAAAAATAGGTGTTCCTGCAGTGCGTAAGAACATGCTCAAAAGACCTGCAGGGTCCATCCAATTGCATGGACAGTATCCCAAACTCTCTGGGCCTCCTGAGGCTGCCAAATCAAATACGAGATCTCCTGTATGGCCTTTCCTTTGAGATTTTTTTAATACCTCTATTTCAAATAAGCTTGGAAGTTTATGCAACAGCTTCTCCATCAGATGTTTCCATCTCATGGACTGGACAGCAGAAAGGTGCGCCTGCAGGAGGAGCCGATGGAAGGTAAACGAGCTGATGAGCTGATTTTGCTACGTTATTTCATAGCTTCAGAAGATACTGCAGTAAAATGTCCTTCTCACATTGATGAGTATTTCTATGTTAAGGGCACCTTGGGGGCCGTTACGAGAAGCGGTGGGAAGCAGCAAGGGGAAGGGAATGTACAGGTACTAAACCTTCTGGAGTCCCCCAAAACGTCACAGAATGTAGAGGTATCAGCCGTGGAACAGATTCTGATTTCTTCTGCCCCCCTCCTTAAAATAAACACATGCCAGTTTTAGGGGATTTGTGTATTGGCAGGAATAATGAATTGATTTGTATCTGTACCCATTCCACCGTATCGTTCTCTGGCTCCTTCCCTCCCCATTATACTTGACACACTGGAGTTCTGTATTATATTTTTTTTAAGATGATTGTCTGTTTTTTGTTGTTTTTACAAGTGTTGTGGAAAAAAATGTAAGAAAGTTTAAGTATTTAAAAATGTTCCCAGGAACAAGGGGGTTTTGTTATTATTCTAATATATTATTGTGTACCTATTGTAAATATGAAACACTCCTATTTTGCAAGCCAAGGACTCACTTTGTACTGTTGTTATATATAAATAAAGTTTACTGGTTAAAAAAGCTCTCTTGAGTGGGTCCTTATTTTCTAACACGTGGTGTGTGGCATTTATTGTATAAGCTGAGGATATTGGTGAGAAATATTTACTTACTGAATCACACCAGCGATAAAGTAGTAAAGTAATGAGTAAAGTAATGAGTAAAGTACTCATTTCCAGATGAGTAACTGGAAATCTGGAAGTAACCCCTTGTCCAGCGAAGCCGGGGCGCAGCTGGGCGGGACGGGGGTCTGGGATTGCCTCCTGGCCTCCGGCCTTTGAAAAGCAACTTCTACCTCTGCAGCAGGGAAGAGTTTTCCAGTAGTAAATGAAAAGCAAAGTGGGGTAGACGCAGGGAGGCTCTGTGGGACTGAGCGATGCTGCTTCACGACTACTTGTCTGAAGGGCTGAGCTGTCCCTCCGAGGAGCACCGGTCCTTGCAGGCAGGAGAGGGCACGCGGGCAGCCTTATTGACTGCGGGAAATACTGGGTACTTCCACCTAGTTCGGGAAGGAGCAGGCAAACGCTGTTTACAAATAGAAGGCCTGGATGAGGTTTTCGTGTTTCGCCTTCCTTGAAATTATCAGTCCTTAAGGTAAAATGCATTTGCTTCCATTTCGTAAATTCAAGCTAACATTTTAGCAAACGTGGAGAGGCATCTGCTGAATAGTAGGAATCAGCAAGTGACTTCTTCAGCAGCTGTCTGTCAACTTTAATGACCAATATGGTTGCAATTACAGCAATGAACTTTCTCTAACAGCCCAAAATTACTCTGGATGATGATAAGTGACAGAAAAATGGAGACCCTTAAGGAAGCATTAAAAAAGAAACATGGGGATCTGGAACAAGAGGTCTTACTGCTCTTTCTGAAGGATCTTGGTTTTTTTTCTTTCTAAAGTAGGTACTAAAAAGGATAAATCTAACCCAGAAGGGAAAGGCATGGCACACTGTGGATCACAGCAGGGAGTTCAGTGCTGCCCCAAGATGTAGTTTTTATACAGACGTTTGACACTGAGTCCACTTGTTTTAGTGTAGCGCTAATAGGGTGATGAGAAGCTACTCCTGTTTGAAGCTAATGCAAATATATCATGTCAGTGCGGCAGTCTGCTCCTCAGGCAGGTCATTTTATCTTATTTTCCTCAATTTGAGAGTAAAGCTTGACACAAACCTTAGGAAGGCAGCGGGGCCACATCCTCCCGTCTCCCCCTTTAAGCCAGTAGATTTTAACCTCCACAGATCGATCCCATGGGCTCTCTTAGCTCTGATAGTGGCAGTCCTGTAACAGTTCCAGTGCTGAACCGGGGTGTGTCAACCCAATATTGAGTGAATTTTTACATGATTTGTGAAGTTAGGGAATAAAAGAGATGATTGTTTTTCACTTGTGCCTTGGGTTAGTCTAAATCTATACCAAGAATAAAATATGAACTGAACTGAGGTTCCCAGAGCTTTCCTAAAGGCTGGAGGAGTGGGGTATGCTATTTTACAGGGGACCTCCGGAGACGGTGATCTCTGTGCTGACTTGCTCGTGGCCATTGTTGCATTGTAGTAGCGACACTGGAGGCAGGCGGCAGGACAGCTGCTGGCAGGAGGCGTTTCCACTCCATGTGCGACCTTTGAGAGGTTATTGACTCCTTCAGCTCGGCAAAGGCGAAAGAAATTTCAACGTGAATCGACAGCGTTGACCATGGGGTCATTTGTATTCATCTGCACCTTGTTAATATATTTAATATAATAAGTATACTCAATTAAAAATTACATTTTATCTGGCATGCACTTCACAGGGCTTTATCAGCACTGACAAGGTCAAGTGATGCTTAATAAGGGTTATATAAAATGCAGATGGCTCAGAGCCCTCTATCATTTTCCGTGTCCAATGCAGAAGAGTGAAGAGCCACAAAGACACGCTTTGGAAGGCATCACTAAAAAGGCAGGTTTGGACCTTACTTGGGTAAGGTTGTGGGTCCGAGCAAACAGTCCTCTGAAAGGCTGCTATGACAGCATTGTGCGGGGGTACCACAGCTCTGCGGACTGCCTGGGGCAGTTTTTCTCTCTGAAACAGCAGCAAAACAGCTTTGAGTTTTTCCTCCATTCCCCCACTTAAGCTTTGTCTGTGCTCACCCTCTGCATCCCCAAGGCCAGCTTTTATTTCACCTTCTGAATATACGGGATTGCCCTGTTGCTTACTAATCACTGGCTTTTCAAGCCTGGTTATCAGGGCCAGCTAATGGAGGTGACACTTTCAATTATCAAATACAACCGTGGCATTAATATTGACCTGTATAAATTCCACCATCTTTTCTCCTCTGTGAATGCTTAGCTAGAGGGTGACATATAATTGTATGTAATCAGACAGTTATTTTAAACTGGCAATAATAACCACAAAAATCTATTGCTTTTTATTCCGATGAGCATGCGTGGTCTTGTTAGATTTAAGTGGCTAACTCACACATTTGTAATGGAAATTGAGCTTAGTGTTGATTGGACACGTCATTGTTTAAAATGGAGCACATCGCTAATAACCATGCTAATCCCAAATTGCCTCATGGGACACTCGGGACCCCTCACCGTGCCCGCTATGACGGCACATTTCCCCAGGTGCCGGGTCAGTCTGGAACCTGCAGAGTACTGATGTTGCTGGTGGGAGCTACTGATCTGACATCAACGGGATGAAAAGTAGCTAATTAATTTAGACATCTTCCAGAAGAGAAATCTTGTATCTGCTTCGGTATGTGGATATGTTTGGGCAGACAAGTGTATATAAAATAATGTGAAAGTATTATAACACAATATAAAATAGATGTACAGCATAATACAACATGAATGTGTCTATATCTATTTATATCAAGAGTATATATCAAGAGTTCACGTTAAACTTAAAATTACAAATACCGATGCCAAAACAAAGGGTTTGTTTTTCGTTCAAAATAATACTGATGAAAATGGAAACCACTCAGGCTTTATTGTCGCTTCCTAATTAACTCTAGTGAAGGAATCTAATTACAAATGTTCAATGCTGCCCTATGGCAAAATGTCTAAGAAAAGGGAAGGAGGATGGCCAGCCTTAAACAACTCAGGTAAAAATTAACTCCATGGTAATATTTGATAACTAAGAATGTCTCTAGCAGCTTGTCTTGTTAATAGGTGTTAATGAATTGGACCGTTCTTTTCACATTTGATTTCTGGAGTTTTATGACTGCCGTTTTGCCCTTACTGCTCCTGGAAATAGGCTTGTCTATGGCCTGAGCACCAGGAATAATGTTTGGGGGTTTATAAATAGATCCCGTTCTTTCCCTAGTAAAACTCTATTTTTTTTTCATCCAGACTTACTTCAAGGCAAATCTTGGAGCTCCGTAACTGGGTCTACATGGGGCTGTCCATGGGTCCTTCCTTGGTGCTTCGAGCTTATCTCAGAGCATCTCTGTTTCGGAGCAGGCTGGGAAGGGAGCAGGAGGCTCTCTTAGCAGTATGAAATACAAAATATGGGGTTTCTGCTTTGTAGCCTATTTAAAACAAAATCAGCAATGATCATTGTAATTTGAAAATTATCCTTTTTCATGGTTGCTTTGCTTTGCTCAACACTCACCAAGAGCTATGGGGATGTGCTGTGCTCCTTGCAATGACCAGGCACCCCCTCCCCTGGTGCACAGTGCTGGGTGCTCAGCAGCATCAGCCCCTCGGGGAGGGGAAGGGGGGTTTGCTCTGGGGCTGCAGAGCCCCTCCAGCTCCCCCCGCCTCCCCGGCACCTTCGAAGGGCCGCTGACAGCCAGCTACTGGCTAAAGCGAAGAGCCCAGTACTGGGACCTCCAGCTCCATAGACAGAAAAGCTGGAGATACCACAGCCTCCCAGTGTTTCAAAGCAATAAATAGCCTCCATTTACTCCTGCAGTGGAGAGAATTATTCTCCCCCGTGGTTCACTCCCAGCTTTGCTGCTGCCTTGCCATGTGAGCAACCTGCCTGCCTGCCTCCTTCGCCTCTGAAAAATACAATGGAGCTACTTCCCATCCCTTATGCAGGTGTTGGGAGATTTAATTGTATTTTGAGAGCCTCAGATGAAAGGCGCTGCAGAAGCACCGGAGACTAATGCATTCATTAGCCAAGTCCCCGCTGGGTGCTGGGGCTGGCCCTGGACACACGCACCCTTCGTGCTAACACGGCGGCGGGTGGTCTGGGAGCCGCCGGGATGCGGGGCAGGGCTGCACGGAGCTGGCTGTCTCTGCGCAGCCGACATTGTCATTCTGCTCCAGCCGCTGCCGGCTGCCCGGAGAGGAGAAAGCATTTTCTCTTTTGTTAGCACTCAATTAGGCAGAGCTTTGAGGAGAAGATATAAATGCTTAAAAGTTCTTTTTTTTTTTGCCGTGTTCAGCTTTCACAAAGGGAAGTGTTGGGATGATCTCGGGGCGGGGGGGGGGAGAGTTGCTCTTGCACGAGATTTAAGCATTCTTTTGACATTCATACGATTTTTGCAGCGGGAACCTGCAATCTCTCTGAGCTTGCCACAAAGGCATTGCCTCAGGCTGTACAGGAGTTTATAGACTAGGTCACAGACCTCATGCATATTTTATATGTGCTCAAATAGGATTTTAGCCTTTGACAAGCACAGGTCAGAGTGCCAGCACCCTGCCCTGGAGGGAAGTGGCTCAAGGCTAGTCACACAGAACAAATACACCAAACAAACAGATCAAGCACCAGAAATGCTCAAATCCACTTTGCGAGAGAACTCGAAGGATTGCTCTGTGCGTGGCCTGGCCTTTTTCCCTATACAGGTAGAAGCAGGAGGATGGCCCAATGCTTCCAGAAGGATTATAAGCTCTGCTGGCTTCGAGGCTGGCAGCAAACTAATGGCACTGGCCAGCAGCTCCTATCATGCTAATCGGTGGGATTCACCTCTCCTGCTACAGACACATAAAAGAGATCAGTGCTTCTAGAAGATAAGTCACCCCAGCTGAGCTAAATCACCCTCTGGAGATGCTGTAATTCCCCGTCTGGCACACGAGAGCGGTATTCCTCCTGCCAGAGCAGGAGCCTGAGCAGCAGGGCACTGCCGGGGCTCGGTGCATACTCCGTGGTGAGGCTGTAGGAAATGCGTCCACAGTGGTCTCAGCACTGTACCAATTGCAGGTCTCGAACAAATACCTCATTTACACACACACTCCTAAACTGACTGCCTTTTGATATGGAGCTGTTAAGGGGGGAGCCCCGTGGGGAGCTCACTCCCAAGGATGCACCTCTGAAACGAGGCAGAATCTCTTTCTCCATCTGCAGAGGAGCAGCGAGGAGCCGGCTGGTGGGGAAGCTAATACCTCAGTGCACGGGCTGGAGGATTAGCAGGCTGGTAATGGATATGGGTTGAGTAATAATCTGTGGAGTGATTAATATGGATATGATTTTTGGATTAATAAGGATGCAGCAGAGCTGTCTGCTCAGGAAAGATGTTTGCACTCACCAGTTTGAATGCAGTGACCGTTACCTTAATGCTGTGATTAAATCCACATTCAAGACACCTCATTAAATTAGAGTGTAAGAGTGAATTCTTATAACCCGCAGCAAGAAATATATTCAGGCCTGGTGGGTGAGGAATGCAAGAAGATCCCTGGAGAGCCTCTGGGAATGTGTCTTACAGCTGCTGTGGACCAGCCCAGCCTGGCACATAACCCTGCCCGCAGGCACTGCCCACAGGCGTTTTGCTGCCATCTCCTTCACCCCGCTCTTTGGGGCTGCCGCCCTCTGGCACAGCTCCTGACTGTGGACACACAGACACGAGTCACTTCTTTACAGCTGTGTTACCGTCAGTGAACTCAGTTCAGCTGCAGGACAAGTCTTGAGCAAAAGCATCTACTGTGCACCTCAGGCGTGGGGTGCCTGAGATGTTCTGAAGTGGATTGAGTTTTCCCATCTCTGCTGAGCCCTGAAACCGAGGGTGTCCTCCTCACTTCAGCTGGGGGTTAAATGTACAGATGGACCCCTGACCTGTCTGCAAAGCACTGACCCAGAAGGGAAGGAGACTTTCAACTGCCTTATTACCTACCCTGCAGCTCAAAGCTACAGATCACGTCCCCCTCGATTGCCTTTCATTGCTCTCAGGGTGAAAGCGGTCTTTGGCAGAGGGGATTTGAGAACCAAGGGACTGCAAAGCCTTCCCTGCCTCCGCCGCCCCCACTCCAGCGCAGGCAAGCACCGCTCCCACCCTGCAAGGAGTGGAGGGGACCGATGGATCTGCCCAAAGCCACCCCTGCACACGTGTGTACACACACACACATGCCTTCTGCGTGTTTGTAAACCAATCTTTTTAATTTTCTGCTTGGCTTGGCAAATCACAGCTGCTCCTTCCCCAGAGCTCCTGAGCACATTTGCACAAGTTCCCATTTACATACAGTAGGGCTTTTAATTTCCTTCGCACCGCATGTTTCACGAATAAGCCATCTGAAATATTGCAGATGGCTGGGACGGGGTGCGGGGTGCAGGATACTGGGGGGAGAAGGGAGCCGAGCCCACAACACAGATAACACACTTTTCGCCTAATGGCAGAGCCCGGGTTTCTTGTGGCTGTCCCGTGGTGGAGGATTATGCGAGGGTTTGCTCTCCCCTTCCTGTTGCTTTAACTCAATGGCTTTGCGCTTACCAAGACTGAGCCAGGGTGCTTGAGTATTAATTGATTCTTGCTGCTGAGTGAGGCTCATTAAACAGCAGCTTTGGGGTGCGAGTGGCAGCTTGCAGAGGCAGTAATGAGCAGGACAAGAGGTCCAGGTCCAAAACTTCTCTCCTCCAGCATCTGTTATCACAATTACAACCCCAAAAACACAGCAACAGCCACCAAACGCTCACGCACACGCACACACGCACAAAAGAGCCTTATTAAAACAAATGGCTCTCCCCAACGCCTCCCATTCAGGGAAATGACGGGGATTTCTCAGCCAGCAACACCCTGCAGCTGGGTTAATTACCGCCGTTTGGGAGAGCGCTGCCCCCCCTCAAACCCCAACACATCTCCAAGGCAAACACGGGGGCTGTAACAGCTCCGGCTAATTCAGCAGCGAAACCTCTGGGGTGCTTGGCGGCCCCCCTCCCCCCCCCCCCCCCCGGGGCAGCGGGCAGAGTAATTAGCATTCTATAGTGATTAATATGGTACAATTTGTGCATATGGTGTAATTACGGGGATAATTTATGCACGCAATTGATGACAGCGGAGCTTCCTCGCTGCTGGTCCCGCGTTCCCAGGGCACGGCTCCGCCGCTCCCCGGTTCCCCGTCGCCCCGCGGGTGTCCCCGGCCGAGGGGCGCGTGTCCCCCCCGGCAGGAGCAGAACCGCAGCCCGGAGGGAGGAAGGAGGGGGCGACCCGCCGCGGCACCGCCACCAGGAGATGGGCAATGCGAGGAAAAGGGCGGAGGAAATGTGGGAGCCAGGCCGAGCAGGAGAGGTGCGAGGTCGCCGGGGGGGGGGGGGATGCTCCGGCTCCCGGCGCTCTGCCTGCCATCTAGTGGCTTTCCAGCTTTCTCTTTTTCTTCCCTTTTTTTTTTTTTTGGATGCACAGCTCCCGGAGCCGTTCCTGCGGCGCTGCAGATCGCTTCCGAGACGGGGGAGAAGTGAAGTGCTGGCCAGGCTTTGGAGGGATCAGAGGGACATAAGGCAACAGCAGATTGCGCAGGATTAGCACGAGGTGGGGAGTGAAATCGGACCTTTATTTGTGAAGCACTTTTTTCTGTATCTCGTCTGGTTCAGCTTCTCGTTGTTTATGCCTTGAACGCATTTCTGACCCCGTGCACACAGACAATGAAATGCAATCCTTTCTCTCCAGTCAAGAAGATGTCAGTGATGAACTCAAGACCAAGGGGTGCAGCCTGACTAATTATCTGAGATATCCTGTCTTTGCAGGACAGTTGTGATCTAGTATGCCGATTTGTAGCTATGTAGCAGGGCAAATAGTAAACAACAACAACAAAAAAATCCCAATCTGTATGTAGAGGCAGTGGATTGTAAGTGGACTGGCTTTAAAAGCATCTGAAAAGCTTATCCTGTTTGTAATGCCAAAATGGGAGCTGGGACATAGCTCTGTATTTTTCTGCTTCTGAGCTTTAGGGTTATTGTCTCGTTTGAAAAGGAAGCGCAAAAAGAAGCGAGAACTTACAAACTCGATGCCCAGTTTAGAGGGCCTGCGGCGTGGTCCTTACCCCAAAATCCTCTAGAGACTTTGGGTCAGTCCTTCCTGCTGCCCAGGTGCTCTGCGCCACAGCACCCTGCAATATCAGGAGCTGGGCATTATAGCCTGCAAGGGACAGGCCCTGGTACGAACATTTGAGTGCTGTGGGAGATGACCGCACGCCAGACGGGGTGGGAGCCCCTCCGGAGCACAGGATTATAGCCACGACTCTGCAAGGACCGATCGCTGCTGCAGCAGAAGCAAGACTCGTTAAATGAGTGGGATGAAAGTGTGTTTCAGCAAGAGGCTCTCCGTGGGCCGGTCTGCGCACGCATGAGCCCAGGGATCGTTCAGCTCATCTCCGCCCTGGCAATGGCCGCTTTTCTCTAGCGAGTGACGGGAGCCTCCGTATTGAGTTTGAAACAGCTTGAATTCCCCGAAGGGAACATGCCGTATAAATGTACAAGAATCTTATTTCCAGTCTGGCTTTGTGGTGGTGTTAGCGGAGGCTCTGGAAGGCACAGACATCAGAATAAATGTGACCCTTTTAAAGACGGCTGATGATGCAAAGGTCAAAAAAAAGTGATTGACGAGGAGAAAAGTACATGCTAATATTTCTCCAAGAGGAAAAAGAATTACATATAATGGGTGTAATATTCAAAAAGAGCTAGCACATATGGTGAATGATGCCAGCATTTTAAAGGCACTTAAGCCTTAAATTTCCCCTTGATGAAAGTTATGTCACTCTTGCACAGTGCATCACACTGACGTGTTTTATGGGCAAAGTGTCACGCAAACATACCCAAAGGAGAGCAGAAAGGCCAGCGTAAACAGCAGTGCTGCAAGAGCAGCAGGCGGGTAGTAACCAGCTCCCTGCCCAGGGCTTGTGGCTCTCTCCAGTGGAAGCCTCTCCTGCTTCTTGGGCTATGGCCGTTGCATTAGGTTCCTCCTGAAAGGTGTGCTCCTCACAGGTCTGGGCAGAAGGATCATGCCTTCTGCAGGTTTTTTGTTGTCCATTTTCCTACAATCAAGAAAAAACAAATTCCCCTTTCTGCTCTGCCTTAGGCACTTAGCAGCTGGTTTTGATCATTATCAACAGCACCACACCCTCAGCTTGGACATGCCCAAGGGTAGGACCCTTGTAAATCCTGAGCTTGCCTTTTGTCCAAGCTCAAAATTTTTGTCTCAAAGCTCTGTATTGCGAAACGAGGAAGAGGGGCTGCTACAAATTCAGTGCTTTAGGCAGGAAAGCGCACAGGATGCAGGGCTGAGGATGCGGCAACGTGAAGGAGCACCAAGCACCCGCCCCGGCAGGTCAGCTTTCTGTGTCTGAGCAGGTTCCAGCAGCAGAGATGGAGCATCAGAAACCCTCCTGATTTACTGGTCTCTAAACTGGGTGCACAAAAAAAATTAGGGTAGTAATCAAAGTGATAAACTTTACGCTTCTCTATCACAATGAAATAATTGTTCTGCCTGAGCATCATTATCCTGCCATTTTTCTGCTCCCGTGTCACTTACTGAAAATAAGGGCTCGCTTCTTCCATTATAATGAGCTACAGTTTCAATAATTCACAAGGATTTCTACTGGGCTTTATTTTTTAATCTTCATCACAAGGTTATAAAACTTGTGCCACTCTTCTAAGTGTTACTGAAGTATCAGCAGAAGGAGAAGGCAAGCACAGCTTTGCGGCAGTTCATTTAGTGGGATTTTCCTATGCTATATTGGAAATTCCCCCCCCCCCCCAGTAGTTACTACTGGGGGAAGACTAAGACTGGGAGGACAATATGGGCCTGGCTTGGGATGGAATTTGGGCCACAAAGATACCATCCAGGCTGTCGGTTTAGAGATAACGTCATTCCTGATTGTTACCTGGAGAAGTTTCTGAAGCAGTGTAATCCTTGCACAATTATTATAGGCTAAAGAAGTGCCTTTTTTTTTTTCTCCCTCTTCTATTGTTTCTTACTGATTTTGATGTATGATACTTCCATATATGCTCTGTACATACGTATTTAATTTTCCATGTACAAAGTTCTGTCTGTCTTCAGGAAAAGGATATGGAATTTTTGTGTCATTAATCTGGTAGCATCTTGAATTATGGTGCTATTTCTGAAAGCTTTCTTCATATATATGAAATGATTATTTGACAGAACAGCATTCAATATTGTTGGAATAATTATTATGCTCATTTAATACATCAATTTAAGCTGTTATCATGGGTTCTTTGAAATGCTGGATAATTACATAAATAATTATGAAACACTCTATCAGTGCATCTTGGTGCAAAGTATTGCTGCTGATCTTCTATAAACACAGAACTAAAAATTGCATTTGTGAAAGGAAGAGGGGATCCATGGCACCATGCTGAATAGGTTCTTCTCCTTATGCACGTACCTGAATACCAGGCAATTCAAGCATCAGATCAAGAAATAAACTGTCACCACCTCTCTCGCTTCCCTTCCCTCTCCTTTTGGTTTCTTAATTGCTGCTGCCTGGGTCCACGGACAAGAGCTGGCTGAGGCTCCTTCACCTGCAGGTTGCTGAAAATTTCTTTTCAGCTGCGGAGGTTCTCGGGCATTGAATCGAACCGTTAATCTGGATGATCTGGTACTTTTCTCTGAAGTTGGCCATTAGGATGGTGATTCATCACCATGTTCGCAGCATACGAACACCTTTACTGCGATGTAGACATCTCTGCTAGCGATGGCCGGGCACCCCGGGTGGCAGGAACCCGACAGGGTGGTGGCAGGAACCCGACAGGGTTGTGGCAGGCTGCACGGGTCCCCATCTGCAGGCTGGGGCGCTGGCTGCGAGCTCCAGCCGCCGGTCGGCTCCTCCGCATCCTCCTCGTGCCCCGATGGCACAGCGCATCCTTAAAACCACGGGATCGTCTGGTTATTTCCATGACTCCTGTTAACATGAGTTTGCTTAACCAGAACCGTGTCTTGTACCTGGCGTGTGCCAAGGGTAGGCGCCGCTTTCAGTAACCAGGAATTTCATGACCGATAAAGCCGCGCTTGGCCCTTCACCTCTCCTGGGCTGCATCTGCTGCTGCTGCCTGGTGGGTTTCAAGCAGAGTCTGGGAATGCAACAGCTCTATTGATCGTTATTCTTCTGGAGGTTTATTAACATGTTATTAATTAGCACATGAGGCCAAGGGGAGGTTTGTTAGCACTTTCATCTGCCATTTCCAAACTTGTCATTACTCTCCTCTATTTGCACTGGCGCCTATGAAATAGCTTTTTTCTTCTTTTTAAGAAACAAACCAGAAATGTGTATGAATATCGGTGCGAGCATTCAGCAAGCCTGAGAAAACAGGTCTTCTTAATTTGGGAATGGTGGGGGAAGGATGCACTAGTGCCTTTGCCATGTTGCCAGCCCAAGCAGAGGACGGACAGGAAGGGGTCTGCTGGATGCTGGAGCTGCAGCCCAGAATGCCTCAAGTCAGCACTTCTGGCAGAATTAATAAGAATGTATCAGTGCTTTGAATCAGGGACTCCTTAAACATTTGATTGGGGAGCATTTCAGTGAAGATCTACGTTTCAACTGAAATTTTCTTTCCTTTGTTTAAACTCCGGGGTGAGGGGAGGCGGGAGCTCCCCCCCCCCCCCCCCCCCCGAGCAGTGAGATCCCAGCCAGTGCTGACCCCCTCCCCGTTTTGGGAGGGAGCATCTGGTGCTGTCAGCTGAGCAGTCCATCACAGCTCGGCACTGCTGTCACCAGGAGACACGGTGGAACGAAAACAAAAGACGTGACAAATTTGTCCTTTTCTCTTTTATAATTAACCAAAATATCTCATTGTGTAGCAAAGCATGGCTCCTAATTAACAGACAGGCGAGAGGCTATTTTTAAAATCCAGACCCCCAGTAATTATATTTGCAGCAGAGAATGATATTTCAGTCAAATGCGACAGACAGTGAGCCAAGCTCCCATGTGAGGCAATTAATATTTCACACCTGCCAAGCAAATCAGCAGTGGGGAGAGGAGGGGCCGGCATTGAGAAGGGGATGCTGCGCTGGGGGGGCCGCCGCTTGCAACACAGAAGACCAAAAATCCTTTACTTGGCTGTACAATGGCCAGTGAAGTAGCACTTGCTACTGTTGAGACTGACAAAGAGGAGTTGGCCAAAACGGACATCAGCAAAATAGCTCTTGTTAGGGAGAGGGTCTGCGGGAAGGCTGTGTCCCAGCCCAGCCCGGCAAGAAAGGAAAGGGGAGGGAAATAATCAGAAACTCTGACGATAACTTGGCCCGTTTGGGAAGTAGACTCCAACATCAGGACAGTAAGCCCTGTGCTTTCCATCATAAAGTTATTTTTCTTTTACTGGTCCCAGCGAGGCACTGGGCAGCTGGAGGAAGCCGTCGCCTTGTGCTCAGCGGCTGCGCCTGTCTTCCAGCGCCTCTGGGCTCTGCCAGTCGCTCCGTGTGCTCGTAATGGATGTAACTGCACCTCTCCTGTGAGTTGTACATATTAGCGTGTTCATTTTCCCTGTTACGGAGACAAAAGCATGTATTTTCCTTCCCACTGTTTTTGCTGTTCAGGATTAATCTGCCCATTAATGGATAATCTGTCAGTGTTTAGATGCATTGAAGTTGGGAGGAGATTTACAGGCTTGTGGTACCATCTGCTTTATTAGAATGGTTTGAAAACCTGACGTTCAATTTGTTCTGCAGAATTTGATGACAGATTATTCTCTAGATTCCAAAATAATTAGGAAAACCAAAAACCAGAGAGAATGGTGACAAGGAGGATGGGCAGAGGGAGGGGAGGCAGGACTAACCTCGGCACTGCAGCCCAGGCTGCGGAGGTTTTCTGCTCTGCTTTGTTCCTATGCGTGGTAATAAAATGCCACCAGAAACACGGCTGGGAGACTGGTTAGCCAGCAAGTCTGAGCCTGGAGAATAGCACAGCCACGATTTGTCTCTGATGCCTTGGTAGTAATTATAAAGCTTTTGTTTATAACGAAGAAGCTGGTAGCGGGGAGGTGGTTGTGTGTTCCATACTTTGCTCTCAAACACGTGGCAACACGCTGGGGAAGGTACCCCGAACACTGCAGCTCTGAAAGTTTCCCTTCTGAATTATGGAGGAATCTTGCTCAGACAGGGGACTCTATTGACCTCCCGCCACCATCTTAATGAGAAAAGATGATGGTAAAACTCCAGAGGGAAAAAAAGCAAACAAATCTTCTTTCTTCCATAAAAACAAACCAACAAACCTGTAACAATTAATCTGAAACCATCTAGGAGAGGTCCCAGGAGAGGGCTTACATTTCCAAAGCGCTCTCTAAAGCACTTCGTGTAAGTAATGGAGCCTCAGCCTCCATGTATTGATCGTGTGCCCTGTGCCACCAGAGCGCTTTAGCTAAATGATGCGGCGTCACTCCTCATCACCGATGCTCTCCCTAAGATTACAACTGCTGCTGAGAGGGGCTGCTTCCCAAAGGGTCAGAGGAAAAGTTCTTGGGGGTTGAAAAAGCAGTCGATTTGTAGTATTCCTCATCCCAAACTTACAGCGCAAATCCCCTCAGTCCTCCGACTGCCCCAGCCAAAGTCATGTTGAGCAGCACTAAAAAGCATGCCTGTTGCAATTCTCCTTCTGCGTGGGATATCACGGGAAAACACAATTCCTGTTACAGCAGAGGCTGTGCACTGCTGGCCTTCTCCTGAAGTTGCTGTTTGTTCTTGTGCATCTACGTGCGCGCATGTACTGTCCTGCTCCCCCCAATCCCCACTGCGGCATCTCCCCCAGCTCCGCTCTGCAGCAAACCCCCAGGGCCCCCTCTTATTCCCCTCTCAATGGATCCCCAGGTTCTGTCTGTGTAAAATTAAGGTTCTCTTTGTTCATCATAATTACTTGAGATCCTTGCAGAAAACATTTTCTAAAAGCGGAAAACAGAAATATTCCCGTATCGGAGAGTTCTGCTCTTCACAAAACAGCTGACGGAGGCTGTTCTGCATCGTGTCAGGACCTTCAGCAGCACTAATTCTGGCGTGGTACCGCAGGGGAAAAATGCATTTGATGGAGCTAAGAACAAAAATATCTGAAAGAAAAATGTAATTGGAGAAACCACAGTGTTTATTAATAGTGGGCAAAGGGGAGCTGTGGAAGGATGGAGGTGTCTCAGGGCTGCTGCCCGGGGATGCTGGTGCTGGGAGGCAGGCAGCCCGCGCAGGGTGGGCTCACAGCGGCTGCACCAGGTCGCAGTGCAGCCGGCCATGCAGCGAGCGGGCAGACCTGCTGTAACACCGGTCAAACATGAAAATGGAGAGAACAACACGGGTAGGTAGATGTCTGGGGCCCGCAGAGGGACTGGAAATAACAAGCCTTTTTTCTCATCAGCTTCGGATTCCCTGTGTGTGAAATCGCTTGTATTTCCAAATCAGAAATGGGAGGATTTAACCACAGCCCCGCGGCTGGTCTGGCTGCAACCCTCAGAGGGGACAGGGCAGAGAGGCCCAGCAGTGTTGGGACCATCCCCGCTGCGCCTGGGCACGTGGGCTGCCTGTGACCCCACTGTGGCTGAGGAGGTGCCATCCTGAGCACGGAGAGGACAAAGGTGCTGTGCCTGGAAAGCTCTGCTCGGGCCTGAAATCCTTCCTGCAGCTCTGGGAAAAACCAGAGCCGTTAACTCCCTGTTACTGTGGGAAATTTATTCATCTTGGTCATTTCTAATGCATCTTTTACTATCTCATAAACAGACTTTTTTTCCCCCTAGATGATCACAGTACTGAGAATATAGGTTTGGGACTGTGTCCACAATTCGGATGTCTTTTTTTATGCTGCTTCTTTAGTTGGACCTTGTCAATAGCATTATATGAGATACACTATAATTTGTATGGTGAAATAGCACTATAATTTTAAACACTAATACTGTTGGATGTTTATATTTTAATGCAACTGTCCTGTAATATCCGCCTCCTTCATGGCAAGAGCTAGGCTCGTAAGATGCCCCTCGCTCCCCTTCCCAGGAGGTTTAACTGGATAGCATCTGATTGCATATGCGCTTTGATTTTCAGTGGTACTGGAAGCCTTTTGTTCTATTATTCACTGTAGGTCTCTGTTGTCTGTGCTTATTATGTGCCATCAGAAGGTACCTGGGAGTCTGCAGCCTTCCCAGCCACTCCTATTGTATAAACACATCAATAAATAAGTGGCGTCTGAATTTAGCTGTGTGCTTATAACTGTTAGCAGAGCCCTGTCATTTTTTCAGGTCATCTAGCACTGAAGTTGAAATAGTTTTGCTGTTGCATCCTTCTCTTCAGGAGACAACCAAAGAAGTGGCTCTTAGATTTCTATTTCATTTTATTTTCCCCTCCAAGACCAAGGACACAACTTTAAAAGCAAACCAAAAGAGTATTTTGAACGCAGGCCATTACAGTTTCCAGTGCGGTGGGTCAGTAGCAGCAGGAGTTGGTAATGACCGAGGATGCTCCTGTCTATGTACTTGAACAAACCCTCCTTTGAAAAATGGAAAGACTCATACCTCTGGGACCTCATTTCCCAGGTAGAAAACAGCAGCACTTTATTATCAGCAATTGCCAGGGTGGAGATGAGAGCCCTTTCCAGTCCTTTTCCCCTGGTGCTTTTAAAGAAGCCTTTCACTGCTGCCACTGATGAGTTTTACATCTCATCCGATGCTTCAGTAACACCTGGCACTAACCTGATATTTACTCGGAGTAAAAGCCATCACTCTATTTCCTAATTACAGTTTTGGTTTCTCCCGGACAAATACCACCGTCGTTTTTAGGCCGTACTTACTTTACATAAGGGGGTGTTCTCCCTGGAAATAAAGGCAACGTAGACTTCCCCCCCCCCAAAAAAAAAAACCTTGGTCGGTGTTGCTTCACCGACGAGCTCCTGCGCTTACTCAGAGCAGCTACGACCACCCGCGGCTGCTCAGCTCCAGCCACGCTTTTTCTTTCAGCCCCGGGGCCGCCAGCGGGGCTGCGGGAGGGAGCGCCGCCGCCGAGGGGCACTGCCGCTCCGCGCCGCTCCGCGCCCCTCCGCGCCCCTGCTCCGCGCCGCCGCTCCGCGCCGCCGCTCCGCGCCCCTGCTCCGCGCCCCTCCGCGCCCCTGCTCCGCGCCCCTGCTCCGCGCCCCTCCGCGCCCCTCCGCGCCCCTGCTCCGCGCCGCCGCTCCGCGCCCCTGCTCCGCGCCCCTCCGCGCCGCTGCCCCGCGCTGGCGGCTCCTCACCTTCCTCCCGCAGCGCCCCGGGCTCCGGCCGCCCCCCGGGCCCGGCTGGCGGACCCCGAGCGCCCCCCCCCCGGCCTCGCCGGGCGGAGGCGATGCTCTGCAGGAGGCAGTCACGCTTCCAGCAATGGCTCACCGTGCACAGCGCGCTCTGGATAAACTTGGAATAAACGAGGCAACCCATTAGGTGGCTATATTTAAAGTGTATTTGCAAATACAACAAATTAAAAATATAAAAACAGCCAATAGGAAAAATTTCTTCACCGAAAGGGTTGTCAAGCATTGGAACAGGCTGCGCGGGGAAGCGGTGGAGTCACCGTCCTTGGAGGTACTGAAAAGACCTGTAGATGTGGTGCTTTGGGACATGGTGTAGTGGTGGACTTGGCAGTGCTCGGTTAACGGTTGGACTCGATGATCTTAAAGGTCTTTTCCAACCTAAACGATTCTGTGATTCTATAATTTCACCACATTTAAAATGAACAGTATTGCAAATAGCACTTATTTGGAATTAAAGTTTAAATTGAGCATCTGGTACATCTCAGGTGCTGTTCGTTTGGTGTATCAACAAGACAGACTTGCTGCAGTCCTGGTGATGGATGGAAAGCCCGAGCAATGAATCCAGCTTGCATGTTCATATGACATCCATAAATGGGGGGAAATAAATTGCAATCAGCAGTCTGCAGACCTGGATGGAGAACCTAATCTTCGTACTAAATTACGAGACTTAGGCTTTAATGATTTTTATTGGTGTTTTGTGGTGCTGCTGTTTATTGTAGGTCAGTACTTTGGACGGTGCGGCAGTGAAAAGCAGTCAATGAAATCAGCCAGGTTAATGAGGCTCTAATACAGTCCGAAAGTAGTGATGGATGGTAACAGGAATATGACTAGTTCATCTCTGTCCTCTCCTGTGCGTTTTCTCATATTGCTGCAGCTTCTTGTCATTCTTTGTATATTCAAACAAATGTGCATCTTTCCAGAAAAACAAAGAAACTGATCTTGAGGGTATCTCATCACTTCGACGCACCAACAGTAGCCATCCAAAATCACACTTCTGTGTGTTCGACTGTACCTAGTGCAGCCAGAAGTGATACGGCCGCATCCTATGGAGGCGCCTAATTAGCTTATTTGCTCTTTCCGAGGCATTATCATGACTTTAGTGAGAGCCAGTCTGCTCACGCTGACAAAAGCACTCTTTCAAAGAGTTTTCAGCTAGGTCTCATTGCTGTGGCTGGCTTTTCTCGTTCCCTCTGATGCGAGCTGGTAGGCCTTAGCCGCTAACCCTTTTCCCATGAAGGGAAGGCGCGACGCGCTGGTGCTGCAGAGCTCTCTGACATTGCTGCCTCTGTCCGGTCGGTGGTGAGATATCATCTCCATGGATCTCACTCTTTCCGTCACAAAGCCGGGAGGAATTACTTTCAGAGACAACAAAGGTTTTTATTTAGCACTTGCGCTGGGGCAGTTGGAGTGGTTTCCTGCCTGCGGTGTTCAATGTGCTGCAAACTGTTTCCAGGTCACACCAGCAGCTCCAGCCGAGCACCTTCTGGCCCTTTGCCCGTCCTGTGCCAGAGTTTCTTTCTTCACATTTAGGCCCCCGTTCTTGCAACCTAGAACAGCTCCAGCTTTTTGTAGGCTTCTGGTTTTGCCGATTTTTCCCTTGTTTTTCAAGGCAATTCCTTCTGACTCGTTCAACCTACGGTATTGCTGCGGAAAATATGCATCTGGGGAACAGTTTCATGGAAAAATGCTTAAGGGACTTGATTTACATGTAGCCTGCCCCTTAAAACTAGATTAAAGACCTAGTAATATCCTACAAAGTGCTGAACAGACAGAAGGTACCAAATGAGCATAGCCTTGATTAGATTTGAACCAGCAATCTTGAAGTGAAAGTTTAAGGCATAGAACTGTTCAGCGATCTATCCACCATATGGTTTGCTTGAATGTAGTCATGTGTATGCTTCATATTTGCTTTATTATTTGAAGATATTTATTTTAGTGGAATAATCATACTAAGCAATTTGTTTTAATTTACCACTTTTATTAACAGTATGTTATAGTTGCAACAACCATGCATCTTTTTTTTAAGATTTCCAATAGCTTTTAAAAATAAAATACATGATCTACAGACCAAAAGTCTGATATTCTTGGGTTTTTTCAGCTGTCTCTCTCTGAGGAATGACTCTCCTGAGTGTAAATGAACAAACAGTAGCTGTGCAAGGGGGTAATAAATAGCAAGGATGCAGTTGCAAGGATTATGAAGAGGCAAGACTTTGCCCAAGTTAAAAAAAAAAAATGTTTGGTCTTTAATTCTGAGAACTGTACTTAAATAAGACTTAGAAAAAGAATACAAACACCTAGATAAATAGTGGTGTAGAAAGGCAGCGTTCTTTCATAAATGATGGTTCTTAAAGGCTCTGTGCACTCAGTTTGGAAGTAAATTTAAGAGCCCAGACAAGTTGCGTGCATCTTGCTGAAGCAGGAGGTTTTCCTTTGAGATTACAAAGAAGGGAGGAGAGGCGGAACCTTCATTTAAAGTTGTAGGTAAAGGTGAGGCGAAGGGGCAAGAGAGGTCTCGTCCAGCACTCTCCTGTAATGGAGGGCAGCGTGCCCACGGCACGCACGGGGATGTTTCTTCAGGGGTGAGTGGCTCTTCAGGGGCTGGGAGAAGCAGATGGCTGCGGAGAAGCTCTGATGTAGAGATTGAGGCAGTAATCTCTCCAGAACAGCCTTCGCACAAAGGATGCCTTGATCGGAGGCTCAGGATGTAGTTTCTGAAACACTAATAAAGGAAGCATTTCCTGCCCCAAGAGTTACAATATAAATATAATAGCGTGCAAAACCAAACACAATAAAACAAATAGAAGACAAGTTCTTAAGGAAGTAGCGATAAGGATGATAATATTAGGGAAGCTTTTGAGCTCTTTGCCTTTTCTTAGATGAACCACAATCAGTTCGTTCCTCAGGAGCCATCTGCTCAGAGCAGAGAGCTTGTGTCCTGCATTAGCAGTGGACAGGAGTTCCCTTTGCTCAGCCCCTGCCAGGATTTGGCCCCGTGCCTCCTGTTAACACAAAGGAGATGTCGTCCCAACAGCATCTTAGAAGCTTTACTGGGAGAAATAACCCAAGCTTCACTCAGATACCATTTAATTTGCATCTTCATACTCTGCTCTGGTTGTCCCGCCCCGTACAGGCGTAGGGATGCTCGTACCGCTCCCGAAAGCTGCACCTCCCGCAGCAGTTCTTCGGAGGCCTGAGCGCAGTGGACGTAGGAGATCAGCTGTAATTTCTAGAAAGCATTGGTCTGTCTGGGAAGTGGGGCGGCTTGGTTGCTAAGGCTGAGGATTGAGACGCAAAACTTTTGGCTTTTGGGGTTTAGTTGTGGTGTGGCGACGCTCCAAGCCCTTCCACGTGCCTCTCTTCTCGCCCGTGCAGTGGGAGTGCTGTAAAGCATTAATACTCGCTTGCTTTCGATTTAAGTGGGAAAGTTATTAAAATGCTTTGAAACTCTTGAATGGCAATGGGTAGGTGAATGTAAGGTTTGATTTATTGGACGGGATTTTGTACAGAAATAGTCCTCTAATGTTGCACATCCTCTGGGTCAGCAGTGCTGGTGTCTTGGGAGGATGGTGGGAATCTAATTATTTCATCTGTCCAAAATAGCAACTTTTAAGAGGTGGGGAAGTGACTACACCAAAACTATTGTATGCCATCTGCCTGCTAAAATACTTATAGAAAACATGTTTCCTGGCATATAACTTCCTAGCCATATGTCTATTGCATCATTCACAATTAAATTAAATCACTCTTATATACTTGGACAAATTCCCAGTCTATGTGAACAAGCCTTCATCACCGTGCTGTTTGAAATTTGGACACTTGATCCTGTAAATGTTTAGTTGAAATTGGCTCAGTCGTTGTTAACCTTATACAGCTGATACAGACTGCTTCAAGATAATTCAAGTGCATGTTTCTTATTTTGGTCTTTAAATTTTTAATTATAAAAATTTGTTAGGGGTCTGACAGGAGGAAATAATTCTACAGTATTCACTTGCAACGTGCTCAAGTAACTTTAAACTGAAGTTTAAATGGAGAGTCATATCAATGAAAAAAGGTGTTATCTTCCGCTCGTTGAACAAACAGACGGAAATAACTGAAGAGCCTGTTTACAGCTGGATATTCTGAATATTTGGAATATGCTTGGAGGTGTGCACACACACACACAACCCCCAGCCGAAGAGCTTGCCCACTTCACAGCACCTCCGAAGCATGATTGCGAATGGACATCTGACAACAAAGCCCGACCTACCCCTGGTTAGGCTGGGTCAGCCTTGTTCAAGCCCCGCCGCCGGCGGTGCTGTGCTGGAGGCAGGCAGGGTCCCACTGCCACCGCCCTCTGCCACGCGTCCCCCGACGGGGAGCACGGCGGTGCCTGCGCTAGAGGAACGGCGGAGGCTCAAAAAGCAGAGTGGTTGGATGGGTGGAAGCATCTCTAGGTCTCTCTTCTAAAATCCGCTGAAGACAGTGGTTTCAATTAAAGAATAATCTGAATAAGTAACTGATTTGGGGGTTTTTTTGGTTCTTCATTTGAGGTTATGTTAGATTTACCCGTCGTGCCATGCTTAGCTGAGTCACTATTCTAAAATGAGTTCTAAGGCACGGTCTGACATACTCAGATAGCGCACACAGTGGGCATAAGTATTAATGAAACCCTACATCTTTGACACAGGGAATGTCATTTAAACACAGCCCAACTTCCACTGGAAACCAAACCCGTGAGCTTCCCATGCTCGGCGTCTGGCAGACCTGGTCATCGTCTATTTTTAGTCCAGCTCTCTATTTTTAGTCTGTTTTTGAGAGGTGAAATAAAACCGGCAGCCAACCCCGGATGATTCTGTTGGTTTCTTTCATTCAGGAGCCCGGAGCAGCGCCGGAGGAGAATGGCAGGAAACCCGGCAGGGCGGAGGGGAGAGTCCCCCACGCGGGCAGGGCGGGCAGGAGGGGGCTGGGGGGCGCGGGGGGGACCAGGCGCCGGCGGGGACCCACCGTCGGGGCTGCACCAGCTCGTGGTCCAGAGCTCCCCTGCAACTCCCGTGCACACAAGGGGCTGTGCACCAGCTGGTTTGGTTTATTCTTTTCCTACAGTTCACTTATTTTTAGTCCCAAAATACAATTTCTAAGCATTTCTAAGATTTTTGCCTTCACTGTACGAGAGTGGTCCCGAGCCCTCTCCTGCCAAAGGCAGCTCAGCAGCTTTTCCTGGTGCTGTTCAGTGTGATGGGATGTTGGTCCTCACCAGATGGTGTTCTGTCTTCCTAGTGGCTGGCACTCTGAAATTTCAACTTTTATTTTTAGTTGTGTTATTCAACCCAAATTCTCACTTCACTAGAAAAAAAAAAACCTGTTATTTAAATAGGACCTTTGTCTCACTCTACTTTTCTCATTTAATCTTTTGAAAATATTTTCTAAACTGATACGCATGCAAACCTGTGTTACGTACCGAGTCGCGTGTTTCCCCAATGTGTGTGCGTGTGTTTGAGAGGGGAAAAAAGAGAAAATGTTTGGGGGGAGCTGTTGGAGACATCCGGGCTGTGTCCCCACTCAGGTTTTATACCATGTTGTAGACCGTATTTTACCAGGATATTTTGGTCTTTAATAGACCTGTATAGCTCTGTCATTCAGTAATAGGTTACTGAACGTAATAGAAATCTTTATATAGATGTTGGAGCACATTTCTTGCCTACAGATGTTTCCTTCCAAGAGACATTTTCCTATCATAGAATCACAGGATAGTTTGGGTTGGAAGGGACCTTTAAACATCATCTCATCCAACCCCTGTCCTAAGCTAAAAACAAAAGCTACTGGAATTTTGTCATAGCACTAAACATGTATAACGGTAATGCCATTCGGGGATTTCTTTGTACGTAATACTACCCTATCTTTTTTTCTGTCTTTTAATCCTCTTGCTGGCTGTAGCCATATGACTGTAGAAGTGTAATGGGGGCGTCCACAAAAAGATATTACATTGAGCAAGTGCTTCATTGTCCTTCCTTCCATAGACACTTTCCTGGCCACCTCATTTTTGATTCCCTGTCAGCGATGACTCCTTTAGTGATGGCATCATTTGGCTGTAAAAGAAAAGGAAGAATTCAGACTTAACTAGAGTTTGGTTTCCCAAATGATCATATCTTTTTTTTTATCCCCAAAGGCCAAAATGATTACTAAGACATTTCTGTTGTCTGTGGTGTCCCCAGACGTAAAAATCAAGAAATGGAAACATCAAAGTGTTTTTAAATAAAAAATAATTTTTTTTTTTTTAAATCAATACTTTTGGAGCTATTCATGTTTCTTTAAGGCCACGTTAGGATGCAGTGACTCAGCCCCGTTTGCTGCCTGCTGCAGAGCATCCCTCGTCCTGCCGGTTCCAGAGCTGGTCCCACACGCGCCTGCGGTGCAGCCACTGGAAAAACGGAGAGCCAGGGCCAATCATTTCCACTTGGAAAAGTTCAGCCTGGTAATAAAACTGAAGTCAGTATTTCTATACTGTTTTTAATGTTTCTATAATGCGTTATTAATGGAAATGAGCTCCAGGAAGTTATTTATTAGTCTCGAGTCCCTCTTCTGCTCCAGGTTTTATGCAGAAGTTTTTGCCTCTGGGTTTTTCTCTCCCCCAGACCTTCTCTAAACCATTTCATTTGTGCTCACTGTTTGACCAAAGTCAATTTAGGGAAGCTAATGGAGTTACTTCTTTTCAGGTCAGTGATGTTTTCGCATCCTTGAGTTCCCTGCTTAATTTGCTGAGAAAATTTCCGATTCTGAAGCCAGTTTTCAGAGTTCTCCCCTTTCCACGGCACTGGCCACAGCACAGCCCTGGGACGGTGCACGGGGCTCGCCGGCGGTGGCTGGAGCTGGGATTTCTCCACTTCTCTGCTCCCATCAGATTGTGTTTACTTTGCTTTGAGGGAAGTTTAGCAGCAGGCTCCACTGTAATCCTTCCTTCCAGCTGGAGCCTTCACTTTAACGGGAAAGCAAGCAGCTCTCAGGAAAGAGTTAAGCCCAGCGAGGCTTTGGGATCCTTTGCTGGGGAGAGGGTTGCTCTTTTGTTTGTTTTGAAGCGCTGGCAGGAAAATGGGGAGGAGAAAATTACCTAAGTGATAGTGAGGTTGCCATGAACTATATAAAACTGTGAAATCAAATCGGAGAAACTCCACCTCGCAGTCTTGAACCATAAGCACAACCCCTGAAGAGAAACCCACCCCACAGCCGAGTGATCTCAAAGGCTTGAACTAAAACCAAGCTACATGAGCTCAGAGCTGCTGCAGGACTGAAAATCCAAGAGCTGTCACAGCCAGATCCAGTTTTAGTGGGAGCTGCGAGCAGGAATGCTGTTCTTGGGAAGTTTAAAAATAATGAAGTGGAGGCAGCTTTTCTGGATTGCGTTCTGTGTTGTGGAGTTGTCTGGTGAGTATTGACTGCAGAAAATACCAGGGCTACAAGCACTGAGTAGCGTGAGACTAGTGCATGGGGCAACTTCTTTACAACTTTAAAGTTATAACATCATAACTTTAATAACTTCTGAAACAGCAGCTTGGGGGGGATGCATTTTAATGAGTGTTCAGTGGAGACAGCAATTTCACACGAAGAACACTGCAGTGACATTTTACAGAACAGCACTGCATCAGGCATCCTGGCCAACACATTCACAGCGATGTGCTGCAAGCAGAAAATGCTGCTGGTTTGAAAAGGAGAGCAATCAGGATGTAAGAGCTCCCTACCATATTACAGGTAACACAAGGGGATGCAAAGCTGTAAAGTGCAGCCACAGTTCAAGCCGTTTCTCAGCCTGCATTGGTGGAAATTAGCCTTACTTTTGTTCTGTGGTAGGAACTAAACATTTTCTGAAAATCAAATGACTATCCATAAATATTAAAATCTCCTATTCCAGCTCTTCAAATATTCATCATATGAAAAAGTGAATAATAATACAGAGATTTTCTCTAGGTAGTACTTTTTAAAGAGTTATATTTTAGGGAAATATTATCATTTTTGTCCCAATCCCAACAACCATAAAGTCATAAAAAGGGACTAAAAAAAGTGAAGCAGCACTCTGTGTGCTGCCTAGCGTGCTGGGACAGGAGCCAGGAACCTGCGGGTGTCTCCTCAAAAGTAATTTTTCCTTACTCACATGAATGTGAGCGACTAGATCGATTGAAAGAATTTGCTGTATTTTGTTCTTCTGTTTCACGGTGCTCCTTTCATATTCCCTTTGCTCACCCGAGCCGTTGTGCCTGATCCTCCAGTCTATGTTAATTCTACAGGAAGAAAAAAAAACAATTTTATTTGAGACACATAACACTCAGGACTGTCTGGTTGGGCTGAAGTGAGCAGCAAGCGAGGGTGTAGGACAACAGTGTTTACCTGAAACACGAAACCTGAGTTCCTTGTAATACAAAGCAAAAGTGATGCAAAAGTGATAAAAAGCTTTGCCTTTGTAAAGACAAAGCTACCAGGCGACAGAGGATTTAATGTTGCAAAATGTCATTCCTTTTGCCGGCACAGCCAATGCTCCACATTTCTGCGGGATATTACGGTGCTTTATTAGCACTTGCTGGAGAGTAGAGGAGGTTTATTTCTGCTCAGTGTAACTGCCGTACAGAGCAGAGGAAAACTAGGGAGCCCGTCCTTGGGGCTCTGCAGGCTCTTCATCTCTTTGGGGAGCCCAAGTGAATTAAGCGAAGGTTTCAGTTACGCATCTCCCGATGGAAATCCCGATTCTGGGGCGTTTGTGCTCGGGTTGGCTCCTGGCAGCGCTGTCGAGGGTAGGATGGCCGGCCTCCACCTGCCCCCTGGGGCAGCTTCAGCTAAAGCCACGCGTTTTACAGGGGAAAAAAAACCCCGTGCCACGCTGGGCCAGGTGCCGGTCTTCTACAAATGCCACGTGTGGATGCGGTGTGGGGAGGCCGGAGGCCGGGTACCGACTAGCTGCTAACTGCAGTCTGACTCCAGAGCAACGAGCAGCCTCGTTCAGCCTCGCAGGGAGTGAATTGCATATGAAATACGCAGTTCTGGGGTCTGCCTGATCCTTTGGGGAGCTGCTGGTTTGCAATGAGTGTGGGAGAACTTTACGCTTGTCCCTGGTCCGCAGAGCAGGCTGATGGTCCGGGGCTGCTCGAGAGCCCTCCGCCTGCGCAGTGGCGTGATGCTGCGAGCGGTTCTCGGTGGTGAAATTGGGTATTGATAAACCACGTGCAGAGCTGCCCTGTGCTTGTCTCAAAACTTACATGGAAAAGAATGTATTTATTCTATTAGTACCTAATACAAACACGTTCTTCTTTCAAATATTTTTATCTTTCTGTTTTATATCTTTTTTTTATTCATCTCTGCCAAACTTGATTTTTTTAAAAAAATCTCTTTTCTTGCCATTTTAAAGCATTCTTTCTTTCCTTCGTTCCTTTTGCAAGATCTAGAAAAGCTCTAAAAATCAGGGAAGGAAAAAGGAGCTTTAAAACTCACAGCCACTTGAGTTTAATGTCCTTTAGAGGGCTGCACATCATAACTGCGCAAGCCAGGAGCAACCTCGGTCCCTGGGAAGGTGCCGGGCTCCCGAGCAGCGCCCTGCTGCTGGAGAGGCCCCGAGCCCGAGAAAACCCTTGGTCCAGCAGCTGGGGTTTGGCACGGCGGCTCGGGGGGCTCCCCGCAGCCCCCTGCCCTGTGCGCCCTGCGTGACTGCGGCCCCACACCCATATCCTGTCCGGGAGAAGGAAAAGGGGGAGGGAAGGGATTTTTTTATCAGATATTTCCAGAGGGAAGAGGGCTCCACCCGCTTGAATTCCTGCCACATGGCTGAGAGTAGTAAGACTGGAAAGGCGTGAGTAATGCAGGCTGGAGCCCTCGGAGGAGCGGCTGCGGGAAGCCTGGGCTGGCCGCAGCTTCAGAGATCCCTGCTCCCCTGGTTTCCTTACCCTCCTCTTCCGCAGCCGCTGGTACCAGCAGCACCATGGTGCCAGCTCACCTGCAGCGCTTTGCCGTAGCTCAGCCACAGCCCCTCTGGTGCACCGGCTGAGCTTGGAAAACCACTTTGTTAAACGCACAGAAGAGTTTGAGAAACTATCCTGGCACAGGCTTTCTGTGTCAGAGCACTGAAGTAGGCACCCAGTTAGCAAAAGGTTTAGCAAAAGGTTTACCAAGAGATTCGTGTATCAGCCGGTATCAGCATAGGAGGTGCAATTACCGTCTGGGAATCCCCTGTGGGTCGCACCTTCCACCTTGCAGGGATGGAGGTGCAGGGGAGAACCCCCCGTGTTTAATCTGCTGCGGGTGCAGAGTAGGGCACAAATTATGGAAACTTTTCTCCTGTTTCCTGAGCCACTGCAGAGCTTTGCCTTCTGTGGTCCTGGTTTAGTGCTCAGGGATGAGTGTTGGACCAAGTCAACTACTTTAACATTTATATTGTTGCTTTTTTTAATTTGATTTGAGCTGAGATACTTCCTAAGCCCCATTATTTTTTAATATCTTTAAAAATCAGAGGCATTTGCTTTTTAAAAGCTAGATAGGTAAATACAGTCGTTACTGTGAAGTACAGTTTTCTTTCACACATTTGCATGCTTTTGCTCCTGCATGTGCTAGCCCTACCAGGTGAAGATTTCTCCGAGGTTAACAAATGGCTTGGCTTAAACTCTCAAACCCTTAATCCTAACAAATTGACAAAGTTTAGCAAAGCTAGTAAAAATGTATGGTGCAATAAATGACCCACTTTAGCTGAGCACCATGTGGATTATCCAGCTTACATCTGGATCATTTATCTCTTGAGTCCTAAGGTTTCACAAAACTTAGCCATGTTTTCTATAAAAGTGCCTGCAATACACTACAATAAAGGGAAGAAAAAGAAATACTATGTGACAAGTCTTCTCACAAATTACACTGAGCAGTGATCCAGGCTTCAATTTATGATATTCAGTGGTGAAAAGACTTTGATTAGAAATACCTCTGGTGCTTTACAAACATCTGGAATAGTTCAAAGGTGCTTGGGTGGTTGTGGCACTTGGGGAGGTCAAGTCCAGGCGCTACATTGTCCTAGTGATGTAAAGTTTCCTGCTAATGTCCATGCAAACACAAGGCTGTATGCAAAGCGTGGATTTAACTTTGTGCTACTCATTATTCTGGGCATGCAGTCATGCCTCCTGCTTTTGATTTGTAAAATTCATCAGAAAAACTTGGTGATTTAACCAGTTGGAACTGAACTGTCTTGGAGGGAGAAAAAACTTCTCCCTTAAATAAAAGCCTTTCCAGAACCTAAATCCCAGCTCCAGACACCTGCACCGAGCCCTCGGCAGGGCCCCCACCTCCCCCCCGGTGCTCCCACACCCAGAGCAGCTGCAGCCGGGCCAGGACGGGCCAGGACGGGACGGGACAGGACGGGATGGGACGGGATGGATGCACCAGCGTGGGTGGCCCTGTGGGGCCGAGCTGGGGTGCACTCCCCGCTCAGCACCCTCCGGTGCGACCACCCACCGGCTGCAGGAACAGCCGAGCAGCTCATCCTGCTGTCACCCGTTGCCAAAATGAACTGCGGCGATCTCGGTCTTTGCTTTTCATAAACCGTCCGGGTTCTCTGGACCTGACCCAGCAAAGTGTGAACACCCCAACTCGGAAAAATTCCTGCCAGGACAGTACCGCAGTGCACGACACATAAATGCATGTTTAACCGGCAGCGGATGCATCGAGCCCGGCCGCTGCCCTGACGCTGGTGCTGGGCAGCCGATCAGGACCTGTCAGTGCTGCTCCATCTGGAAGGGTTGTTTGGATGAAGTAATTCTTCTTGGAGCTCGGGCTCCCCGGGCAGAAATACAAATGAAACAATGTATTTTGTATGATTTTCTCTTTAGTGCCTGGATAAGAATCTTAAACTGCAACAGCCCTGGCGTAGAGACCGAAGCTGTTTGTAAAAAGTGGAACTAGATCTTAAGAATAGAAAAGGTTAAGAAATGGGAAGAAATGCATTTTCACTGACTCATATAGTTCATTTCAGAAGGAAAAGCTGGAAGTGTCATCTTTGTAACGTACCAGGAAGCAATATATAAACTTTAAGTTAGAACAGCAAACCATTCTCCAAACATTGTTTTACCTCCAAAGATGTTTTTGCTCATGAGTCAGAGCTGATCCCAAGCCAATGGGAATGTTTCTATTTACTTTGAGATTGTGCCTGCAACTGCAAATCCAACTTATTTTTCCTGAGGCACACAAATGAGCTCTTCCAAGGCCCGAGTATTTCCTCCAAGGATTATAAACCCAAACTACTATGAAATCCAGCTTTGTGCAGAGCTTTGTGCATCCCTCGGTAAGCCCGAGGATCGGGCAGGATGAGGGCAGAAACGAGCCTGTCCTCCTCCAGCCCTGTCCCAGGAGCCCTGGAGCCTCTGCAAGGGCTGCATCAAAATTTGGTACTCGCCCAGCTGAAATGCTTAGTCTCTGAGCTTCTCCCATATGAGCTCTAAGGCAGCCTGCCATTTTGGGGCAAGAAGAAAGCAAATTTGTGAAAGCAGCTAACGCCTCCCCGCCCTGCTCGCGGGGACCCTCGGGGGCAGGCAGGGGCTCGGGGCTGGGGCGGGGGGGGGGCGGCAGCCCCTAACACCTTCCTCTGACCCCAGGCAAAGCTTCTGGGAGCCCAACAGGCACCCCCACACCCACGGCCCCAGCCACGGAAACGAAAGGCACCAGCAGCACGGCAGCCACCAGAGCCCCCGAAGTCCCCAGCAGTGCCAAGCCAACACCAGAGACGTCCGGTAATCGCTCCTCTCGCTCCCCCCGTGATTCCGGGTAGCACTTGCATTAATAATCAGATTTATTAAGTGCACAGGCTTGCCCTAAGAAACCACATAGTCAGTGCATGGGTTGTGCTCTCAAAAAAGAGCCTGATAGTATGGTCAAAAGCTTTAATCCTGTCCAAAAAATCCCACCTGGGGCAACCTAACACTGCTGTCTTCAGGACGGGCAGCTTAGACCCATCCTTTTCAAAACAGCCAAGAGATGATGGGACAAAATGCTCATTATTCTTTTATCTCAACATACCTATTCTTTGCTCAGCAAACGGCACCTGTAAAAGGTCTGCCAGCCTTTATGGTGAGCTCTGAAGGGCTATGAAGCAGGGACCCTTGCACAGATGTACGGTGCCCTTCTTTTATGCTGTTTGAAATCAGTACATCTTTTTGAAGAGTCTGGGTCAAGGGGGAGGTGAGGGCGATGCAGGGGAGGTCGGGCAATGGCATCCTTGCTGTGGTGCAGCGTATGCCCAGGAAATTAGCCCATTGTAAACAGATTATGAAGCGCATGTAACAATTAGGTAACTGAAGCAAGTCTAATGCACGTTTCTTATACAGCCAATAACACATTCTGGTACTGCTGGCTATGACAAATCAATATTGTACTTCAGTCATCGCAATGCCACGCATTGATTTTAGAGGACTTAAGCTTTCTTATGTGTCCCTTTCATTGCATTTCTTCAAAACCGAAGCTGCAGCCGAGTCCCTGGCATCCAGCCCCACCTCCCCGGGGCTCAGCAGCGAGCAGACGAGCCCGCAGCCCAGCCGAGCCCCCACGCAGCCGCCGGACACCCCCTTGGAGCCAGACCACATGAGCCGAGGGGTCCCCACAACCGAGAGCCCAGCGACTCGACCCAGCACGACGGCAGACACCCCAGGGTCCACGCCAGCTCTGACGAGCTCTCCTGCCACCTCGGGGCATCCTCGCGTCACGGCTGCCACCACGCCACTGCACACAGGCAGGGACAGCCCGAAGGTGAGGATGCGGCTGGGCACTGCGGGCTGTGGGACCGCGAGGAGGCTGAACTTCTCTCAGAACCTCCTGACAGTTCACTGACACCACCACTGTGTTTTTTCTCTTCCAGCCCATCACGTGCCACAATGTCAAAGAAGTGAGTGACACTGGAGCCATCTGCTTGCAGCTCAACGAGTCCAACACTTGCGTGAGTTGCAGCCCCGGGTGTCCACGTGTCTCCCGGGGGGGGGACATGCAGGAGGAGGGGGGCTGCAAGCAAACAGCCAAGGGCAGGTTCCTGCAGCGCTCTCAGGCTTGCAGCGATGGGGTCACCCACCGTACCTGGGGGTTCGGTTTGGGGTGGGGAGCTCACACCATTATCCCTGGGGCAGAGCATTTGAGCTGTGCCAAACTGACGGAGGTGGGGATGATCACAGCAGTCCCAGGAGGATCCCAAAGGGATGATCACAGCAGTCCCAGGAGGATCCCAAAGGGATGATCACAGCAGTCCCAGGGGAAATGCAACCTCTTGGTTGTGTAAAACCTCCTTTTTCATGATTAAGCTCTGGGGTCAGGTTAGCTTCTGAAGTATCTCCCACCATGTTTAACGGGAAATTGCCTTTGTTCTTCTTCTTCCTCTTCCCTGTTGGGAAGGTGAGCACCTTTTTTTGTCCTGCCGACTGCCCTAGGAAAGAAAACAGGGCATGTGAAGGAGCACGGGTGGCAGATCAGTGTCCCCATCTGCACCGACTCCTAAGGGAAGCCCAGGCTCTCTGTAACTGCCCTTGGCCTTGCGCACCAAAAATGAAGCATTTATAAAAGCAGAAGAGGGTCTGGCTGAGCTACTGTTGTGGGTGGGAGGAAAGAAACCTTTCACACAGGAGGTACAACCTGCAACAGAGGCCAGATGGTGCTGGATCTTGTGGGACAGCAGGTTCGGCAATGCCCAGGGTATAAAATGACAATGATTCATTTTACTTCTGCTGGTCAGCCACACTGCCACCACTTAGGACGAGTGAATTCTTACTTGGCTTTTCTCTGCAAATTGGCGATTAAATGGCATTTAGAGTTGCTCCTGTTTACAGGGACTGCACTTTAGCAAGAATTCACATGGAAACTCCTCCGGGAGCGAGTGATTCTGATCACAGATGCCATCTAGTGGGCAACGGCAGCTCCTGGGCACAGGGCTCGTGCACATTATGCACGCATTACATACCTGCACACACCTAAATGGATGCATATATAACATTCAGAATATCCTACGGAGTTGTATCTAATTGCACATACTCTTAACCCTCCCTCCATGTGAAACGCGTCAAACTGCCCCACTTCCAACCGTGTTTTTCTGGGAGCTCTCACCCCGCAGCAGACCTCTCCCATGCTTCCACCTCAACTAAGTGGGAAAAACCAGCTCAGGCTCAGCAGCCGCTGAACCTGGGAAGCAGATAAGAGCATCTGCGAGGAGAGCAGATAGGAGGGACCGTGCCGTGTCTCACTTTCCTGCTGGCCTTTCCCAAAGCAAATGAGCAATAAGCTGGCACCCAGTGCTGCTAATTGCAAAGGGAAATTCTGACACTCCGATGAGTTCTTTCCACAGCAGAGAAAGGAAAATACACACTTGGGTCTCTTGTTCCATCTTGGCCTTTCTCACCCCAAGCCAAGCTCTATAGAAACAGCTGAAAATGATTTGTTTGTTATTCTCCCATGGATAAGTCTCTGCATTTTTGTACGCTAAGAGGATGTGGCGATCCGAGCACAATACTGAGAGGAAGGTACTGAGCTGCCCGGCTCTGCACAACACTGCAAGACAAGAGGGGTTTTCTCCTCTTTCACAGCCCCACGTTGGTGGGTAACCCCTGGGGAGTGAGTGGAGGGTAGGGGCAGGATGGGGGGATTCAGCTGGAGCCGGTCTCTCTCTCTCGGGAGTGGGCATGGCCACAGTTCAGATGATGTCCCCAGCTGGGAGGATGTTAGGGAAGCTGATAACGTCTTTTAGCAACTGTGGGTTCTGTCTTCAAGCCTGACTGTGGCTGAAAATAGACCCGAGGAGAAAGCTTATCCTGTCTGATACAGAAATTGGCCCACAGAAGGGAAAGGCTGCAGCTCCTCACTCCTCTTCCTCTTCCACCCAAGAGTTGGTTCAGCTCTAAAATGTGAGAAATTTGTATTTTTTTGCCTAGCCTTTGATCAGCAACCTAGCAAAAACATTGAAGACATTTCCTAAACAGGAAGGCTCAATGCTTCTTTGTTATTTCCCTCCTTTCCCAGCCGCTGCCTGGGACTCTGAAACAATAGGGCTCTTCAGGCAGCTGTTTCAGTCCAAATATTGGAGGGACTTGCCATGCAATTCAGATCCTAAATTTAGCTTTGTTTAAATGCCATTTGCAAGAATTGCTAATAATATCTTCATTTAATTTAATCTCATTAAGTTAAGAAACAAGAAATAAGCATCTCCATTTTCTAGGTGTTGGTATTGGGGCTCAAAGCAGTGGTGAAGTGGGAGGTGAAGGTCTGACACCCAGCCCAGTGCTGTTTGTCACTTGTTGTCGCTTCTGCTCAGCTTTGCACAGCACAGATAAGCCACCAAAACAGAAAGGGTGAATGCACAACATCATTACCCAGAGAAGGTGCATCTTCAGCATAGCTGAGATGGAGAATTAGTCGGTTTGGTTGGTTCAATGGCTGTTTGTTTGAAAATTTTGCAGAAACATTTTTTAGAGATGAAGGGATCGGACTTATGGAGTGCAGTATGTGAACAGAGCACCCACCGCGTTCCCTTCCCCTGCCAGATTAAACTCGCTAAATCCGAGGTGGACCATGACTGTATGCTGCTCATCCTCGTCGGTGAGAGAGGTCAGTTGAGCTAATTCCTTTGGCTGTCGTTGATACCACTGGGTAATTAGCTCGATGTGGGCAATGGGAGAGGGGACTGTTTGTGGGGAGAGGCTGTGGAACACAAAGCCTCAGTTGCAGCCTGGGAGGAGACTTCTCTCTGCAACTACTGCTCTTCCTTCTGGGGTCTTGCTAGATCCATGGAGCCATGGTGTTGCCTCCGGAGCAGCGAAGGGGCTCACGGCTCCTCCATGTTCAGCAATGGCCAGGCTCTTCAATGCTGGCATTAGCTGCGGCGTGACCCTCTATGTAATGTGCCTTTCCTGTTTTAAACCCTGCAGATCCTGCTACAGATATGCTCCAGGAGTCTCACTGGGAAAAGGTAAATTCCTTGAGCAAATTCAGCTGAGAAAAATGGATGGCCTGAGTGGCTGGAGAAAGGAGATTTTTAGATGGTCAGCTGAGGCTGGGGCAGACGGCTGAGACCTGAACCTGCCTCCATCCCAGAGGTGCTCGCTGAGCGTTGGCACATGAGATGGTTGGAGCCAACCACCAGACATGCAGTGAGGCAGTGGTGCACCGTAAGAGCACTAATACAACCACTGAAGGCAGAAATGCTTGAAATAGTTACTGTAAAATTTGGTAGTATTTTCTTAAAAAAGGCCTAGATCCCAACAATAACTCTTAGGATGTAATTGGCACTCTGCTTCTTCAAAGTACCATGCTGACATTAATTAATTCCTCCTCTCAACACTCCAGTGAGGCTGCCATCGGCTTGTAAAGCTGAGCTCCAGGTGCCTATATAAATGGCAGCCAACAGAGCTGCAACAGCAGTGCACAGAGATATTTCAGCCGTGCAGATGCATGCTCCACATCTCAGGGCCTGAGGGCTCTTGTCCAAGGGAGAAAATTTCCCTGTGCCACAGAAGATACTAGGATGGAAATGAGACCATGAGGATGTGAGAGCTCACAGGGAAAGTGCAAAGCTCAGGAGCTCGGGTAGCAAAGCTTTGTTTACATGAAGTTCAACAAGGAGGTGAAGAGCAGCATTGTTTCAAGCTGCAGACGCACATGTTTCCTGTTTGTCAGACTCCCGACTCTCTTTGGTGTTTTTTCCAGTTTGGAATAAAATCCCTTAAACGGGGGAGCGTGAGGAACCACCAGGACTTTTCTCAGAAGACCCTGATCGCCTTGGTCACATCTGGACTCATGCTGGCATTCCTGGGCTTGGCTGGATATTTCCTGATGAAGCGGCGGAGCTGGAGCCCCGCGGGGGAGAGGCTGGTTAGTGCTTATAGATGGCAGAACAGCCGGTAGAGAGGAGCCCGGCGGCGCAGGCAGTGCCGGAGCGGTGCGGGGGTGCCTGGGTGGGAGAGGAAGGGGCTGCTCCGTACCCTGCGGCTCGGTACCCTCAGCCTGTGTGTGTGTGTCCCCAGGTCGACGGGACGGCTCGGCCGGCACGCAGGGCGTTGTGACCCAGGGCTGGGTCAGCCTGGGCAAGGCGAAGGGCAGGAGCTGGGAGGCCAGACCGTAAGGGGTGAAGGGAAACCTCTCTTGCCTTCTAAAATTAACTCTTAGCTGATTGCTCCTGTGGGAAAACTGCCCCTTTTTCACTTGTACTTCTAGGTCTAACACTTATTTTTGCTCAGCAGTAAGAACTCATCCAGCAAGACCCCTCCAGAGACACCGAAACCTTATCAATTTGTCATTAAAAGTGACACACTTTAACTTTCCATTCGCTGCATTTGAGTTATATGTCTGTCTTGTAACGATGCTGTAATAAAGGCTATTTCTCCCCTCACTTAACAAGCGATGGTAATAAAATAATATCAAGAAAGAAAGAGAAAGAAATTTCCTATTTCCATTTTCCCCTTTCCAGGCAGGCTGACCGCTGAGCAGTGACTTTCGGGAACGTGAGCCCTCTGTAAAGTGAGGACGGGCCATGCTTTTCCCCCATCGCTGCTCGTGGGCACATGAACAGTTGTGTCCTGGGAAGCCTTTAGGTTATTTCATTGCCAGAAAGGATGCTCTCAAAACATGCACATGGGAAGTCAAATGCATGTGTCAGAGGCAGGGACATGGCAGCTTGGGCTCTCGAGCCCGCTGCCTCTGGGTACCGTCTCCTGGATGCTGGCAGCAAGTGAAAGGCAATGTAAATGCGTGGCAGTGTCTAGGTGAGATGTGTCCAGCGCACCCATCTCACTGCCACGGACAAGGGTGTCAGCAAAGGGGCCGAGCGAAACGACGGGGCGGGCGGGAAGCTCGGCAGCCTGCCGTGCGTGCTGGATGCCGCTGAGCAAACAAGGAGCGGGGCTGTCTGCCACCAGCTGGCAATCGCCACCCGCAGCCCAGGACCACCAGCGCCCGTTGCATTGCTGTCAGACCTGCCACGGTCTGACACAATGGGGAGTTATCGTGGTGGGGGACGGAGGCAGCTCTGCTATTGCTCTGGATCCTCCCGAGGCATCTGCTCCTTGTAGCAATAGCTTGTCTTTGCATTTGCTGGAGTGCAGTCCTGCGCTTCTGCTAGCACCTTGCTGCAAGCTGTATATCTATTTAGAGGCTGAAAGAAAGAAGGGCGGGGGAAAGAAAAAGAGGCAATTTCCATAGCTTTCATTCAATGGTGCTTCTTACCTGGCCAAAGTGGAAAGCAGAGGTGTTCTGCCACGGGGTAGCTTTGCAAACCCAAGGCAGGGTCAGCTCCAAAACCCGGTTATGAGAAAACAACAAAACCTGACGGCTTCTCTTTTCAGGTCCAGGAGAAAAAAATGCAGTTCCTGGCTGGTTTTCCTGCTTCGTCTTGCCACGGCATGGTTCAGGCCCCCTGTTCCCCTTCTTGTCAGCGAGAGCAGGTTCCCATGCCTGCAGTTGTTTGTACCTCTTGTCCAGGAAGCGCAGGCAGCCAGCCAAGCCGCTGCCTGCAATCAAAGCCAGTTGCTGTCAGCCCTTTCCCTTTCCTAACTCTGCCTTTGTTATTTATGTACCTGTTTAGGCTGAAGACCCATATTACACGGAAAACGGTAGCCAGGGAAACACGATGTTGATGATACCCTCCCAAGAGCAACCTGAGCTGCAGGAGAAGCCAAACCTCAACGGTGGGACTCAGGAGAACGGGACTGGCCAAGCGTCCTCCAAAAACGGCCACTCAGCCAGGCAGCACAGTCCCGCCGACACTGAAATGTGAACCGGGCAGAGAAGTGCATCTTTAAAGCGAACTGAGAGGGGAGCAGAGAGAGAAGGGAGGGCAAGAGTTTTCTATGGACAGTTGGGGAATTGCAGACCTTTTTTTTTATTATTATTTCTGTGAAGAACTTCAAAATCAGCCTAAAGCACATTAAGCGCCAGAGCTGCCAAAGACCTGCTTCGCTGCCTCCTCCTACTTCTCCTGTTGACCACACAAGACACTTTTTCGCAGCTGTTCTCTGCTTTTGTTGTTAGAAGAACATAATGAGAAACGCAAGTGCCCTTAGCCCTGAACAGCTTTTAAGCAGAGGCAGACTGAAGCTACAGAAGCCTTGAGCCAGACTCCAAACAGCCAAAATTTTGTGTTAGGCTGATTAAAATAGTTACATTGGAACTTCAGTGACAAAAACCTCTCAGGTTTCAGATAATTTTGGTTAACAGAGTTGTTTTTTATCTCATCTTTATGTTTAAGTGCAGGATTTCTTCCTCTTTTGAGAACATCAGGCATTTAATCCCCCTTCTTGTGCTTTATGTCTTCTTTAGTATTTCCTACTCCAGCAGAATTTGCTGAAGCTCTGTGTAAAACTTTCCATGTGGAATTGAAGGTTTAAATGTGAATAGACCTCAAACTTGTTTCTTTTTTAATCCTACCAGTACGCAGGTTGTTGTTTCAGAGTAAAATCTTCCCTGGTCTCTTCATGTCAGGGACTGGAGACGGCGTTTGACAAGGCAGAGCCAGCAATCAATCACTCGGGTGAGATGGAGAACATCTGACAGGGCCGTGGATGGCTCTGCGCATGCCTGGGGCTGGCAGTCCCATCACCCTCCCTCCCGACACGCGGGGGGCAGTGCCAAGGGTAAGACTTCGGGAATGAAAGATGCCAAAGGGCTCCCCCTGGGACAAGCGCTAGACAGAAACCTGGCTCCGTGGCAGGTGTTTCTCCCTCTGCATCAGCAGTGGGTCCATGAACAAAAAGAAGTATTTTTGCTTTGGTAAGTGAAGGCCAACACCAAAATCCCAGCAGCAGGAGCTGGTCCTACCTAGCTCTGCACTGATCCCGCTCCCGAGGCAAGCGGTGCTGCAAGCCGCATCACCGAGGTTGAGCTACGTGCAGCTCGGTGAGAGCCAGGGACCAGGGGCAGGTCTGAGCTCAGTCCCGAGCACGTGCAGCTCGTCTGTAGGGAGCCAAAGGTGTTGTCGTGCAAGCCCAGGGTTGATGGTGCAAGACCACGAGAGGCTGCAGTTCAGACCAGGATCTCTGCTGGCACCAGCAGCAACTGCCATATCCAAAGTAAGGACAAAAATGGCCCTTAAAGCTGATCTACCCTCTCGACAGTGAATTTATCGCAACCTCTTCTCAGTGCTGAACACCTGAGAAGAAGGCTTTTTTTTTGGTACAGTGCTTAAAGGAATGACAGTGACGTCTGTCATTATCTGGGGCTGTTTGCATGGGTGCAAGAGTCATTTAAACATGGTTTAAAATGTTTCAGGTTTTGTTTGTTTTGGTGTGAATTGCTTCTCCCAAATCTCATTGCAAATAATCCCAGTTGAAAAAAAATCGGGTATTAAAAATCAGCTTCTCCATTGTGTCCTTGGAACAACAGCGTGTTTATCCCACCGGGATGCGTGGCTCTGGCTGTGCCGTGTGCCAGCACAATGAGAAGACAACGCCTCGCGGAGAGGTTGTTTCCCAGCAGAAACACTATGACTAAAGCCTGTGGCTTGTTCTGTGCACAGTTTCCCTGTCTTTCAACAAACACGTTTGCAGGACAAGTGACGTACATCACTTTATTAAACCTCGTTTGTTTGATTTTCTGATGTTTAAGATGCCCAGCTAATTCCTGGATAAATAAAAGAGACTCCAGTCTCATGGAGTGATCTGCAGGGCTGGGGTCTGACCTGACACTGGGGGGGGTGGGGGGGTGCGCACGCGCGCGCGTGTGTGGGTGTGTATGAAGATGAACATGAAGGCTTCCTCACTCTGCACTGTGCAATATCCAGCAATGGTTCCTGCCTCAAAGAATTTGCAGGGCGATGCACGGCAGTCCTTTAGCGCCTGTTCTTGCGGAGATGCTCGAGCTCCACTGAAAGCAGGAGGTTTGGGGCTGGGTATCTTTGCTGGCCCGGCCCCCTCCTCTCTGGGATGTCCGACCCTCCCTAGTGCTCGTTTCCTAGGCATGGGCTCACGGACAGAGGCACACCAGGTACTTCTTGGGGGGTACGGAATACGGCTAGAAACCACTGCTGCCAGTTTTGTTGTAGTTTGGGGTGCTCTGACCTCCACAGCCTGGCTGCAAGGGGAACAGACGCAGGAAAATGAATTTACTTTCTCTCCCGGGAGCCCCGGCTGCTGCAGAGCGGAGGGGAAGCTCTCCCGGAGGCTTGATTTGCACTGCGGGTAGGATAGGGAGCTGAGGTTGGCTCTTTTTTTTTGGCAATTGTTTATCTAATCAGCACTACTGTATAGAAAGTAGGAGATCTAATCAAACGTCAGGTGCATTTTTCACAGCTCAGGGTATGTCCTACAGCCAAGCAGAGACAATAAAGTTACAGTCAATTGCTTTGGCAAAACAAAAGCTTTCTCTAAAACATCCAGATTGAGGGAAATGCCGAGAGCGGCGGTGGCTGAGCGGGGACGGTCCCGAGCCAGCGGAAAAGGCTGCGCTTCCAGCTCAGGAAGTTTTTTGCCTGTGTGTAAACACAGGCAGGCTCAGCTCTGGCCCTGCCGAAAAGGTTATTATTATTATTCCTTCCTTATCAAACCCCTTGCATTCCTTCCTTGCCGGTCCCACCGCCTGCCGGGCAACCTCCTCCTCTCACCATCCCGCACTGCCTGCGGACTCGCAGCTGCTTTTGGGCCACTTTTGGGGGGCTAAATCCATCTCGGCTTCCCATAAACATGGTTCAAGGTTGATGCAAGGGCTCTTGCCTGGTTCATGATCTTATGTCCTGCTCGTATACAGGGCATATATAGTCTGTTTAGCTGATGTGGATCCTTATATCGGTGTGAAATGCCCTGATGAAAATAACCAGCATGAAAGCATCCTCTGGGGAAGAATGGTGGCAAATACAAATGCAAAATGTTAAATATAAATATAAATGTGACACAGCCATTAAACGACACGTCCGTGTCCCAGCCTGAGACAGAAGCAGGACACCCATCCAGGCAGCCCCTGAATCCTTCTGCAGGTTGAAATCAAAGACTTTTTCAGAAATGAAGAAATACCTTCCTATCTGAACTGCCATAAAACGCTACTGTGAGTTTAAGGTGGCTTGCTCTGTGTATTGCTGAAACCAATCAAATTTATCAGAGCAAACAAGTTTTAATTAAGTCTTATTAACTATGTCCCTCAGTGGATCTTCCATCCCTTCCATAATAAAAACAGCACAACCCTCCCACCCGAGAAAACTCCTGCCCTTCAGTATCACAGGCCCTTCACAGCAAAACAGCACGTCCCAGGTCAGAGAAAAGTAGCTCCTTTCTCTGTTTGCTGGTTGTTAATTTCTTTTTCGTTGATTTAGCGCTGGGAAGAGCTGCCCCGATGCCTGGGATCCCGCAGCAGCAGGATCAGTCTTGCGCAAGCAGCAAGACGCCCAATTCCTACTCGTGGCCCTTCGAAGATACCAGCGCTTTGCCTTGTGCTGTGCCTTGGAGGCCCCCAGAAAAAGATGCGCTCTCCTGGTGCTCTCCATGCTCCAGATCTGCCGGGACAGATTTACTTGAGCATTGTGCTAAAATTTCAGTTTAAGGGTAGATGCCTCGCGTGCCTTGTCACGCTGTGAAATTTTCACCTACCTCCTGTAAAATTTTGTTCAATGCAATTTAGCTTAGAGGTTACAGAAATACTACTTCTCTTTAAACCTAAGTGTTTACTCCTGCAGCACAGGCTGCAGCCCAGCTGAGCGGGTGTTTGGTGCCCGGCGTACCCACCGCCCCGCTGCACAGAAATGGAGGGGGGTTATGGCCTCAGACTTAAACGCACCAAGGTTTCTGCATGACTTTGAAACCACAGCAGAAATAGTCTAGGGTATATTACATATAACAATGCTGCTATCTGCTGGCTGTGCTTTGCTAAAACATTTAATACTTTGCTCTAGAGGGAAGCTGGTACTCGGGTAACGGTGCCCAGGCAGAAGCAGCACCTGAAGAAGAGCCCTGCTGCACCCCGGGGTGCCGGCAATACAGCCAAGAGGCTAACATATTAACATTATGAAATTACGAAAGTACTGCAGACAGTGGGCTTGGAAAGTCACATTCTAGGAACGGGGAACATCTAAAATGAAATTTCTAAAATGAATTTCCCATCAATCCACTTCCCATCTGCTTGTTCGATGCCTGATCCTGCAAAACTCGTGTGGGAGTTCTACAATATTTGCTGCACCATCTGCTGCAAGGCCACGCAGGCTTTTCGATCCAAGCACAGGGAACACAGAAACACAGGCAGGCTTTGATAACGTCCCGCGTTACACTTCAGAAGAAGAAGCTGGCGAAGCAGCGTCGGTGGAGCCGGGGCACATCCCCGCGACCGGAGCCTGGCAACTGGCAGCGCCCTCGGCTTCCTCCAGCCAGTCCTGCTGAATTCATGTGTTGTACCAGTTTTGAGTCAGCCAAAAGCTCAGTCATCATCAGATGGCCGTAAAGACGTCTCCCAGCGTTGGTAAAGGGTGATGTTCAGGCTCATTTCCTTTTCTCTCCTTTTCTAACCATAGAAAAGAAACCGGCATCACGTAATGCCCGTGTATATAATCCGTCCACACCGATGTGCTATTTCTGCCTTTGCTTTCACGGTAAAGGCAACAGCATCTGTGTAGGGCTTTTCCATCCCCCAGAAAAAATGATATTTACAACTATTTGCATTACAGGCACTTCACAGGTGTGTTAATTCTAGGTCTTTAATCTTAGCCTTCCGATCCATTTAATTTGCTGGTGTTTTGATTTGTAGTAACAGACGTAAATGAGATTATCTATCCCCTGAGATAAACTGTCAAAGGCAAATGCAGAAGAATTTGGCTCTAAAAACATTTTAATATGCTCGTGTTGCAAACCCTGAGATGGAGACAGAGATGAACGTAGATTAGTGTGAGCCAGGACTCAGGACTCACAACACGCCGTGTGAGAAGGACCTTTGGGCTGATGCACAGAGCTGTTCCCCTGTTCACAGGCTCTCCTCCTCTCTCCGTTTCTTAAGGACCAATGAGGGTGGGAGGAAACACCTTCACAGCGTGCAAAGGAGTGTGCCAAGTGCTGCGAGGCTTCAAGTTTTTCTTTTTTAACCTTAAAAAACCAGGCGAGACAAGAATGGGTAAACCTGGGATGCTGCTTCTGGGGAAGAGGGTTGGTTTGGGGGGGGACGGCTGTGGAATCAGACGCGGGAATTGCATCGGGTTCAGGTTTTCCTATTGAAAATTGTCCATGTTTTTCTTCTGCAGAAAAAAAAAAAAATTTTGAACAGTTTTTCTGTTAGTTTTCTAATGGAAAGTTATTTTGTCAAGGGGAAAGGAGACTAGTTCCAGGTTCCCACTCCAACTATAGAAAAAAAAGGTCTTGAACCAGTTATGTCTCTTTTTGTCTTGCATAAGACATAGAAGATGTCCCAAGGGCCTCTACCTAGAGAGTTCATTTTCAGGGTACATATTTTTTTTATTCCTGTAAATTAAACAATACATTACGCTACCAACCTTTGGTTATTTATTTGCTGTTTCTGGTACTTTTACTTGCGATTTTTTTTTCTTCATTTTTTTAATCTTTGTGTTTGCATCTTCCTTCTTTTCTTATCTTCTGCCTGCCCCAGAGGCTTATTGCTGCTTTGGCAACATGCTAACGTGCTTAGGAATGATAAGACGTCTAATTAATAGTATAATTAGCAGTACAAGGTCTTAATAGCTTATTAAAGGAAATACATTCAGAAAATTCTTCTCCTTTTCTTGCGTTGGTACAATATAATTTACCAGCAAATGATAAAACAGTTTTGAACGGCGTTCAGACTTTTAGTAAGGAAAGTGGCGCTGGATTTGTGATTTCATGGGGGGATTTTGCACCACTAATACTATTATTTTTTTGTTGTTGTTTAAAAACAGTTTAACAGATTAACAAAAGCAACTGCGAAGGAACAATGTCGCTGTGGCGCGGCAGGCAGGAGCCTGACAAGCCTGAAAGCGGAATTAAGTAAAACTGCCTTCCCTACTTCTGCATATAAACAAATCCTGGGGGAAGGTAAACTTGCTCTTTAAGAGGCTCCGGCTGAAATGTCAGGTCGTGCTCCGAGCTGGGGCAGCTCAGCCGCTCGCAGGCTACGATCCTCCCTGCTCCTTTTCCACTAATATTTGTTAAAACTGGTATTATTTTTATACGAAGGCATCCTTGGCTTATAAACTCCAGCAGAGTAAGGGCCACCTATAAACCCTGTGGATCCCTCTTGCTTTTACCAGTAAGAAACTCGGCGTCAAATCCTGCTTCGCAGGCAGAGAGCGGAGCTGGCAGAGGGAAATCAAACCACTTCGCTGCAGCTCGGATTCCCCAGGCTGCCGTGTTTTTCCTCTGACCCACACAAAGATTTCTTTCTAAATTTATCACAGCGTTCATCGGCAGTCCCACTTAGTGGCAGATTACGAGGCTGGGCAGGCAGGGCCCATTCAAATGAGGGCAGGGGAGCCTGAAAGAACACGCAGGGGATGACGCAGCCAGCGAGGCGAGGGCAGGGAGCGGCGAGGGGGCAGGTGCAGCCCCAGCTCAGCTCCCCGCCAGCCTCTCTGCTCCAGATTATCCTTCCCAGGAGCCCGGGGAGGCTCGCTGCACTGAGATGGGAGCACCCCAACCCCTCGCTCGGTCTAGAGAGGTTTGCTGGTTGCTGGAGGCCCCGGTGCTGGCACCGCTGGGGAATTTCCACTGGGCTGCGGAAGGAGCTGCTGGCCTCTGCGCGGGTCGCAAAGGCAAAGCAGCATTTGGCTGCAGCAGTGCATGCTGGAGCGGGTGTCCGTGAAGCACCCCCGTGCAGCAGCCTGAGCATCCCTCAGGCTCCCGAGACCTCTCATGTCCCCCCCAGTTCATACCCGCACGTCCTCGGCTCCTGCCCGCCTGGATCCGGCAGCCTTTGCCTCCCCCCGGCTGGTACATGTCTGTGGGACCAGAGCGGCTGTTCTGTGCCCTGCAGACCCCCACGCCGAGGACACAGACCGGTGTAACCCGTCCTGCCGTCAGTGCGTGGGTGCCGGTCGATGCTAGCCACACGCTTTGCAGAGATGAAGCCCTGTACAGGGAGTATGCGCCGTGTTTGGAATCACACACGGAAATTATGCAGTTACAAGGATGGCGTAATTGAGAGAATGCTTGACTAGCGCAATTTTCTTATGTGCCTGTCAGCAAATCACTTAATCTGTGCTGTGCCAAGTTTCCCATCCGTTAAATGGGGAATGATTATCCCCCTGCTTCCTAAGAGGGAGTAATACCCACTAATGATTGTGGAGGTACTGGAAGGTGGCCACGGAGATGCGCAGTAAACACACCTAGTAGCTGCAGACCTGGAAGGAACACGAAGCACTTTCAAACCAACCTTTAGAAATTAATTTCTCCTCCTGCTGCTTTTTTATTGAAGAAAATCCCGAAATAGATTTGTCTCTCCCGTGCAGGATTTTGAAAGATTTCTCTGCCGTTCCCTGGGTCGGGACGCCCCAGGTCCGACGGGAAGGAAGAGGAAAATGCCGCCATGTGCCGGGAGAAGGCACCTCGGGGGAGCCCGGGGCGAACCCCTCGCCCCTCAGCCGGCCCCCCCCCGGCCCCCCACCTCGGGGACACACGCTGCCTCCTGGGAGTTGTAGTCAGCGCGGGGTGACCTTGGCTCCGCGGGCCCGCGGCGCTGCGCCGGGCGGGGGCGGCCGGAGGGGGCGACCGCCTCCCGGGCCAGGGAGCCCGGGGGGGGGGGGCCCGCCGCCTCCCCCGCCCCCGTTGCCGCTCCGCCCCAGCCAACGGCAGCCCCGGCAGCCGCTGCGCTCCCCCCCCCCTCCCCGGGAACGGGCCGGGCCGGGAGCCGCGGGCAGCCGCGCCGGGAGCCGCGGGGATGCTGCGCACCAGGCAGGTACCGCGGCGGGGGAGCGGGGGGGGGGGGGGAGCGGGGCCGCCCGGGGCTGCGGGGCCGGCGGGGCCGGGGCCGCGCGCGTCCCGTGCGCATCCCACGCACCGGCCCACGCGCGTCTCGGTCCCATCCCCGCCCGCTGCCGCCGCCGCCGCCCTTGCCCTCTCCGGGGGGGTGCGGCTGACCCCCGCCGAGCGCTCCTCGCCTTGGGGCGCTGCCGGCGGCTGCCCGCCGGCGCCCCCCGACCGCAGCCGGCTCCGGGCGCGGGGGAGAGGCGAGCCAGGCTCCAGCGGCCCCCCCTCCGCCGGAGGCACCCTGGGCTGGCCCGGGCTGGGGGGGGGTGCACGCCGAGGGGGGGCTGAGGGCTTCGGCACGGCCCCCCTCTCCCCCGGGCCGGTCTGCTTCCCCAGAGTGATGAGGATGATTTAAATAATAATAATAATAATAATAATAATAATAATAATAATGAGAAGCAGCAGCAGCTAATTCCGTTACACTTCAACAAAGGGGTCCATGTGAATAAAACCTTGGGCAGCTCTGCCCAGGCTCGCTCCTTCCTAGTGGGTACGTGGGAATGACTGTGCTAGGCCAAATGGGAACAACGGGTGGCATTTCAGGGGTCCCTCACTTATTTCTATTTTAACACAAGGCCACGGGAGTTGGAAGCGGCAGCTTTACAGCTTCATGTTGTCTCTGCTTTTATATTTAGGGATAAGTGCTCCATATAGCACTGTAACTTCCATGCGATGGATTGTTATGTTCTTGCTCCCTTTTTTTCCCTCTCACAGAATATATGATGTAGTTTCTGTTTGTAGACTGTTTTAATAGCGAGGTGGCTGAGACAAAGTTTACTCAATAAACTTGCCTTTCCCCTTGAGCAGCTTTAGCTTAGATAAACGGGCTTTAAAGTTCCAGTTTAGCGTGGGACTAGGACTGTTTACCATTCATCATTGTTAGTTAATTGCTGTTTGGTTAAATATTTAGTTTGGATTAAGTTCTTTTATGCTCTTTTCTTAAAAAATAATAAATAAAGGTGTGTGGTAAAAGGTAATGTGGTAAAAGGCTTTGTAGGAGGCTTTTTAAAGATACTCTGCAGCAGGGAAGCTCCATAAAGTTATTTTCTATATTTTGTGAGTAAATTTTCTTACTTGTAGTTTGCTGTGGTGGTATTTGTGACTAGCCAACCTAAAGCAGCAGGGATATGCGACTGTTTTCTGGAGTGACTGCAGACTTCTTGTCTTCACTACCAGTTTCATTCCTTGTTCTGAAAAGGAAAAAATACAGTTCGCATCATTGTTTAAATCCACAAAATCCAACTCGTGGCCTGCAAATTGACTGTGTTCAGTGTAAGAGGACAGTGCAAAGGAAGGACAGTTTTGGAAAACACGCCAAGGATGGACTTTTAACACGCTTAGCTAGGAGCCAGCAGCAACACCCCTGCTTTTCCACCCCATCCATCCAGCAGCAAGGATGAGGATCTGAGTTTCAGGGTTAAGTCTCAAAGCAGCCCTTTGCTTTCAGGTACCAGGATCCCCCTCCCTGCAGAGGCGAATGGCACCAGCGACCCGCGAGCATCTTCGCTGCATGGGGCTCCCCGGTGCTGCCCCCCTGCCTGCGCAGAGCCCGGCCGTGGATGGGAGCTCACCCGATTCTTGCACAAGATGGTGCGGTGCCGGCTGAGCAGGTGGATCAGGTGGGGACATGAATGGGGGGGGAGGCCTGGGAGAGACAGAGAAGAGCAGAAAGCCCCCATGGCAAGCAGCAGCACGCTGCAGTCTGCTTCTGCGGGAGACTCAGTGCCCTATATGAAGGTCTGCGTTTCGTAGGGCCTTTTTTGGTACAATGCTGCAAACTCCCATGTTCTGCAGCAGTGACCCAGTCGTTATATAAACAAGGGTTTAATTTTGGAACTTCAATATTTAAGAGGCTAAAGTTTCTTTCACTCAGACATGTCCTGCCCATTTGACAAAATGCTTCTTACCTACATTATCGGTTGCTAACAAAGTGTCCTGCGGCTGTGTTCATGGTCCATTTGAGTGAATATTTGTACTCAGGCTAATTCCCTTTCATAGTATCACTCTGTCAGACTGGAGCAGGGTTTTATAAGATGGCATCGCCCTGGCTGGCCCTTCTGGGTTCTCACCCTGGCTGGCCTCTAAGATGAACAGGAAAGAGCAGTAACACGAAAGGGTGTGTGGATGCTAAGAGCAGCAAAGGCCAGCACGGGTAGTTATCTACAGTAATACTACCATCACAAACCAAGGCCCTTTGGAATACAGACATAGGGATCCATCCTGAGATGGGACCTCTACTAGAAGTGACTTGTATAACTCGTATACCAACTCCTGCAAGGAGAGAGGCTGGAGCGGTGTTGATCCTCTCCTGCTGTCTTCTGCAGAGAATTTGCCTTTGGCTTTTTTCTGCAGTCAGGAATCATTCTGCACATAGCCAGTTTAGTGATGGTAACACAGGTATCTCCTTGGAGGGGACAGAAGCTCAACTCGTCACTTGCTGTCAAAGACAAAGACATGGTTTCTCATCTACTGTCCTGCTGTAGGTGTGTTACCAGCACTTCAGCCTCGACTGCTCTGTTCTAAAGCCATCAAAGAAGTTAGAGGAACAGGAAACAAATTGCATTAAAAGTGCTTTGGAGGAAGGAGTTACCATGGAGATGGAAAGTCAGGTGTTTTTTTTTTTCCCCATGCTATGAGAAGGCAGTAGGTCCATCTCAAACAAACTTGTGTGGTCTTGATAACATGCCTTCTGTCTCTTTCTTTGCGATGGTCCAAAGCTGTGAGGCATCTGCGTGTTGGTTTTGGTGGTCTCCATCACTGCCATTCTCTCCAGTTACTGAATTACTAAATCTCCAGCATCGAAGCTCACCGATACATTGACGCTGGGCCACTGAGAGTAGCTCCTTCCGACGCCAGTTACCTAAGCGTGATAGATTTCCCCATCTCGTGGTCTCTGTGAAATGGATTTACAGAAGGAAGCTTTTGTTCTTTGTGCTGTAAGAATTACATTAGTATTCTGGAAAAGAAACACCTGCCTTTAAAGTATGATTTAGCATTTCTGTTACAGTCCTATACTTTCTTACCTGGGTCCACTTTCATGTGGTGGCCCTTCCACAGCATACCAGTCAGCTGGCTGTTTTCATACAGCACTGATAGAAGGAATAATGTAGGCTTTGCACCCTTTAAAAATGCTTTAATTGTGCAGTTTTCAGTGCTGTCTATACTGGGCTGTGAAATGAGTAGGAACTGTGGTTAGATACAGCATAAAACTTCTCTCTGGTGTGTTTATCTGGCATCCTACAGTCTCACAGTGCTCTGTGATTGTGGACCGTCACGCTGCCTGCTTGGTACAGTTTGTCACTTAAATGGAATGATGCGAGTATAAGAATTAGCCCTGCCCTGCTGGGACTGTGCAAATCCATCATGCCAGGAGCCTGCCTTTCACGGTGCCTGGTAGGGAGCACCCAGGGAAGGAGCATACAGGCATGGCAGGTAGCTGCACTCCTTCCCACATCCTGCAGCTAGCTCTCCGTGAACTTCTGAGTAACACCACATCCATCACTTGAATATGTTCAGTTATGGTTTGGTGGGGTTTTTTTAACCTATCACTCTGAACCTACAAATTCTGAATTTAATCAGTTAATTTTTTCCCCAGCACTGCACATCATGAGATCCTTCCTTTACTCCTCACTGTTTTACCATGGATGCACCTCACTGATTTTGTATCCTCTCCAAACATTGCCAGCTCACTGCATACTCATTTTCCAGAACATTTGCAAACACACTGAGTGCTCAAGAAGCTCCCAGCATCCTGGCCGGTGTGTTTATGTATATTTGAGCACTGAGCGTTTCAGTTTTCACCTGTACTCAGAGTTTGGTGCAGGCAGCGAATCGTTCTCCTGAGGCAGCTCTCATCTTGGACAACCTCATTTTAACCTCACCGTTTCGAGGCAGGAATGGCTTTATATAACCCAGATTTCATCCCCGGGGGTGGCGGGTTCGGTGTCGAGGCTGTGCAGAACCAAATGCTTACCCGCACAAGCTGGGGCATCGTGGACTCTCCTGCCGGTGACCTCGTACATGTTTCACCTTTACCTGCAGTTGAGAGGTGAAGAAATGCTCCATCTCCAGCAAAGAGCTGCAGATCTCCAGAACGACGTTGCAGAAAGCGTCTGTTACATCTCACAGAGGGAAATGCTAACGAGAGAGGCTGAAAAGCAAACCCTCTGGGACGCTGGAGCTCCTGGGAGGTAGCCCTGATGAAAGAGCATGTGTCAGAGGGAAGACTGGGATTTAGGTCTCAGTCATTCTTGGCTCATTGATGTGCACATCTGATGGCCTTATTTTCACCTGTCATATCCAGTCTGCTTCCCTATATTCCTCTTGAGCACCTCTCTTCTCACCCTATCAACGATTGAAATGGGGTACCCCAAATGCCAGAAGACACTTTCTTGCACCAGCTCCCATTTCACAGACTCCTGAATTCTAATGAATATCCTGGACCTTTTACCCTGCCATAGATGTACCTCTTCGAAAACTAAACATCCTACAAATGTGGGCAGAAACACCAGACAGCATTTTCAAAAGGAGAAAAGCTCTATTACTGGATTATATTCGGATGGGGACTGTAGGAAAACTGATCAACACAGAGCAGCAAGGTTAATGCATGTGCTGCTGTTGGAATCACAGCTTCCCTTCCCACCCCAAACCATGCAGCAATTCTTCGTGTCGTTGCACGGGGAAGCGGAATTACCACCATCCGCCGACATCTCGCTTTTTTGTTCCTCACGCACACTGTTCTCCATGCGCTGCTTTGGCTGCTGGTCCCTGATGGTTCGCAGCCTGTCCCTGGGTGCCCACCGCATCTCCTGGGCAACTCTGTTCACGTGTGGGTAATTCCTGATAGCTCATTTGCACCAGCCTTTACTTTTCTATGCAATTCTTTTCCTCAGAGATGAAACTGACCTCTTTAGTACTATAGTGCAATACTGAAATGAGTGTGGAAACCATGTTTGTATGTTTACAAAATAATAGAGATGTGTTTTCTGTCCTCCTTCGTGTGAGGGGTGACACACTCAATGTAAAACTAATTGGAATTAAAGTCTTGGTGCCTCCGTGCAACCAGGACTATCATAGTTACAGTGTAGGACTGCCAGCTCAGCAGTCACTGACTGCTTAGAAATGACTTTTCTTCTAATATTACTACTAAGAATCCATTCAATAATAATTTTAGAATCTATGTCTTTTTCATTATTTAAGATAGATTCCTCTCTTCCCCTTATCTTGATTTTAAAGACTTTATGAGAATCTGTTGGATCTCTCTGATTCTGATTTAACTCTTCAGCTTCTCAGTACTGGTAATTTAGTGTACAAGTGCAGCAGTGTCTTGTAAAAAAGACAGCAAAGTCTTATAAAACCTTTCTAATGATTTAGGTCTCAGAAAATTTGAAGGCCTGTTCCTCTTTTGAGGGATAACAGTTGCTCTGATCAAGTAGATGGACAGTACCTCCTGAAGAGTGGCAACCGTGAAGTCCTGCAAGATAGTCTAAATGGCCGAGGCATTTCGAATCATAGAATCACAGAATGGTTTGGGTTGGAAGGGACCTTTAAAGATCATCTAGTCCAACCCTCAAATTTGTTCTCTCCATTCATGGTACCAGCCATCTTCCTTCTCCATGTGAGAAATTGCTGTGTAGGCAGAGGGTCAGTATAGGCAACTTTCTCTTGAATACAATTAAACTCAATGCTGTTGTATGAAAAGTATTTTATAAAAATGGACAGCAAAGGCCCTCATGCTGCTGTGTAACGCACTCGGGCCTCCGGCTCTTTCCAGCTGTTACTTCATTCTCCTTTCAAGTGCTCCATGGCAAAATTAGATGAGCCGCGTTAGTGGTGATGCTCCTCTCTCCTGGAGCTGTTGCTGGAGCCGGCGTGTTTGTGTCCCATCCACCCTGACACACCTTCCTCCCGTTGCCAAGGAGCTGACTGTATTGCCAAGAGCTGGGATTGTGCCTGAACTGCTCCGGCATTCCTGCTCTTCCTCTGCCTTCTCCCCACCTCCCACTCGGCCTCCGCCAGAACTGCACTGGAAACGGTGATCCTGCAAACACCACCTCGCTTTTGGGGGGGGGTTCTTTGCAGTTTCAGGCAACTGGGATGTGCACATGGACAATCCCAGCGGTGGGACTGTAGGTTCGGCTGTGACAAGCAGGGTGTTACTACCACGGGGTGACAGGTACCTCTGCAAGATAACTCAGGTTGCCATGGTTACAGATGGAAAATAGGGCTACGGGTTAACTCGGGCCAGCGTTGCATGAAGCACAACATCCCACGTCATTTTGCACACACCTGAGACAGTGAAAGCTGGAGTGGCGGCCACCACAACTCCCCGAGTCCCCACCCAGCCCCGAGTTTGTAGGTTAAACTTCCCGAAACTTGCCAAAGAGAAATCATTGTGTGCAACAGCCTCAGGGATGGAACTGGGGTTGGGGTAAGGCAGCCTCCTGCAAGACTCTGGCAGAAGGAGCCCGTCTCAGCCCTGTGACCTGTTATTTATTACTTATTGGTGCGCCCCAAATTTTAAGGCCTTACGTAAGCTCTGATTTTTCTGAGCTTTCACGCTCTGAATATTTAAGAGGAATTCTCAGAGTCAGGCACACACCTCACCGTCACTGTCGTTTCATCTTGGAGGCAAAGTAGATATCTTCAGCTGGACCGGAGGGCTGGAGCTGATACAGGCTCTGATGGACCAGCCAGCCATGCAACAGTTCTGAGTGTCCCCAGAACATGACCGTCTTCGGGACTCGGTGAAAACCTCCCAGGCAAACAAAGGGACAAATGAAGCCTGGAGTGAAAATAAAAGAAAAAAAAAAAAGTTTCTACCCCAAGCAGAGCTGTTACTCACAGGTGGTTTTGGAAGCTCCATGAAATCGCTTTGGGATGCTGCTATTTCTCTTTCACAGTAACCTGCAGCACTGCACGGCTGGAGGTCGGTTCTGCCAGGCTGATTTCTGCCTGTTACCGTGCACAAGCTATTACCGTCTCCCAAAGAGAGAAACTGCACGTGCACAGGTATCAGTGAAGAGGAGGTAAAGGGCCTGCTGGAAATACCACTCTTGGCTTTTGAAGTATTGCAGCCGTCATTTTGATGGTCCAGCCCTAAGGAATGAAAAGTGACATTGTGGGAACGGATCTAAAGAGCGGAGGCTCATGTCCAGCGCAGTCAATGGGCAAATAAATTGCGTTCACGCTATCAATCTCTCAATAATATGGCTTTGGTGTGCTGTTCAAAATAGGTATTTAAAGAAGTCTTAAAAGTTTGTACCTTCATCACAATATATTCTTACTGCCTTGTTTTCTGGGGGGAGGAATAGTATTAGAAGCTGGCTTAGAGGCTTAAAACCAGTCCTTGCCATTTCTTAGGCCCTTCCAGCAGACTGAGAGCTAATCCTCAGCTCTCCTTTCCCCTTTAAAGCAGTAAAACGATACGGTCCTGTACGGGCTGAGAAGGAGCTATTTTGTGTGGGTTTTTTTTTTTTAAAAAGGAAAATAGTTGGCAGGAACATGAGCAAAGCTGAAAGTATTTTCATCTGTTTTGTTTTGTAATGTTTAGTGTTTTGTTTTCTACTTTACAAATTATACAAAGGAATCACTCAAAACAAAGGTCTCCCATTCTGGAAAGAGAAAAAAAAATCTACAGTGGGACTAATGTGACTAATCAGAATTGGCCAAGTAAGAAAAAACCAAAGTATCTCCAAAATTGACAATATCTATTTTTTCTTAGGGGAAAAAAAAAAGAAAAGCTCAACCTCTAATTTAGATTTGTTTGCAAAATAATTCCATGCTGGGAAGAGTAATCAACTCGTGCATAAAAATATTTTTGAGATTCATTTTTATTTCATTAATCGCTTAGATTTTAGAACTTACTAGTGGTTTTCAAATTATTATTGCTATGTAAGTACAAAATACCCATCCTAACTTTTAAACTGTTGCATACCCTTGTTTTATGAAAGGCTACAGAATAGAACTGACCAAAAAGACACAGTTCAGAAGGTTTAAAAAAAAAATTCTTGGCAGTTTGAGGAGAAAACAGCTGCGGAAGGAGACTCCTCACGCTCCCTCCTTTATACAAGTATTTTTAAAAGATAGTAGCTTGTAATTACTTATTTTTAGAAGCATCTAGAAGCCTCAGCTGAGACCCAGAGGCCAGTGCGGCTCAGTGCTGTACAAGCAAAGACAGTTTATCCCTGGCCAAAATAATTTACAATCCCAGTTTCAAGGCTGAGACAAGAGGCAGAGATAACCCTCAGCCAGTACCTGCCAGCACCAAACCCAGCAGGAACAGCGAAACGCCACGGTTACTGACGGTGTCGGTTTATTCAGCTGAGCTGATGAAACCACTCTGAATATGATAATTTTCAGTAGTAAAAATAAAAAGCATTTCGGGAATCCTTCACAAAAGGGCAAATAATTTGTGGTATCAAGTTTTAAATACTCTGGGATACGAGCTGCAGGCAGGCGTGGTGCTCGCTCTGCGTGCGTCTGGCAGCTCCCGGGCACTCGTGGGTGCTGTGCAGGGGGCGGGAGTGGGGACTGAAGCGATTCGTATGAATCACAGCAGATTTCCCAATCTCTCGCTATGCTTATAAAAGCAGTCACTCCAGGCAGGGGCTGGCAGACACATGCATCCAGTGAGATGTGCCCTCGTATCCATAGGTGTTTCTAAGTCACGGCCAAGCCTCTCTGCACACACGCAGCATCGCTACCTTTCTGTAGGTGCATCCCGTAAAGCAGTGGGGAAAAGGAGGAGGTCTGCTCTCGGATGCGGTCTGCTGGTGGCACAGTAATGCTAAGAAAGCTGCTTAGGAATGTCTATAAACAAATTTTTCCCTGTTTATTCATTTCCCAATTGGAAAATATTGCTTTGTCATATTAAGGTTGGTGAAACTTCTAATGGGAGATTTTCTTGTACCCAGGGTGTAACTCCGGGGAGTTGAGAGGTGACAGCAAGACTGACAACCAGGACAGCGGGACAGCCAAAATCTCTGCTACAAACTCAGCTGGGATACGGGAGGCTTGAGCCACAGGACTGCCTTCTGTGGAGATCAAAGCAGGGATGTGCAGGCGAATTTCTGTCAGCCCAGGTGAGTGCCCGTCAGCCCAAAGGTACCAGCTGTTCTGCAGCGTGTCTTTCTCCTTTAATTAAAAATACAAAAAGCAAGCCCCAAATCCTGGATCTGCCTTTCAGTGCAGAGGGCAAATGAATCTCAAAAACGTAAAATGAAATCTTTTCTGATGAGCTATAAGTAAAAATACTATTTACTGAAGTGGCAGTTCTGCTCAAAGCTAACAAGGTATTTTCCAGAGAGATACCCTCTTCCCAACTCCCCTGTCCTCCGAGCGCCGCTCAGCCAGGCTGTAAGCGTCCGTGTTCCCGGGGGGAGGCAGCTGACCAGCACCGTGCCACCCAGAGTCCAAAACCGTACCACCACGCAGTGCAACCTGCCAGGCTGACAGCCCTGGAGGCGATGCTGTCGGCGTTTCAGATCCTGCCCTTTGTGATGGCTGTGTTCTAACGTTCATCGGGACTTGTTTTATTTTTTTCTAAAACATCCAAACAGGCTCAGTCGATCACCTTAAATGAAATTCGTGCTGTTCCCCCTGTATTTGCGGGAGAGTTGTTCCTCAGTTACGTAAATCCAAGATACTGAAGGAGTGTTTGATGAATTTTTCCTTTGTTTTACCGGCTAGAAGGTCTTTCAGTCGCTGGCTGTTTTTTGCAGCAGCAGCAGCAGCAGCAGCAATGTGTGCAGCCCGAGATCCATCTCAAGCAGAGGGGCCCTTGTGCTTACCTAGTGATTGCTGCTACAGAAACGAAAGGAAAAAACATAGCATTAACTCCTGGTTTCTGATAAAACAAAACTAAGTTATTATAGCTGAAGCGATAAATTTTCTGGCTAAATATTTAAACTGGTAATTAATATACATCCTTTAGGGTGGGAAAATAGTTGTTTTCCATAGTTTATAGGCTTTATGGGAGAAATAAACTACCGTAATTTGAAAGCAGAGGCTTAAATATGTTTATTTCATACTAAACATTTTGTAATTCTGCTTACGAGATCGTAAGTCAGCTCTCTGTGTGAATGTCGTCCAGGAGGAAATAAAACCAATAGGGATTTATGGCAGTTCCTACGGGACATACTGGCGCACGGCACCGCCCCGGGGGGTTTTAACCACGCTGGGCAGCTCTGGCACAGGGCCGAGCTCCCCCGGGGCTGCCAGTGGTTCAGGGAGCCGGTAGGAAGGTGGCGATGTTTAAATCTTTAACCAGCAAAGCACACATTACCTGAAACCCCGTTTTCCGTGGTGTAGTCTGGTTTTGCTCACTGGGGAGAGCAGATTTCCAGGGCTGGTCACCGAGTTAAGCCTGCGCCGATCAGCTGGAGCCGGGCAGCCAAAGCCTGGCGAGGCGGGACGCTGCCGTCACTCCCGTCACTCCCGTCGCTCCCGTCGCTCCCGCCGGAGGACGGCGTGTTCCCGGGGTTACGCAATAGCGGGCGGCACGCGCCCCCCGTCCCCTCTCCCGCCGCAGTGGGCACCAATCCCCCTCTCCATTCACAGCCTCTGCGTCCCCACGTGAAATGGGAAACCTTGAAAAAGCAGAAGTGTGGCTGTAATTAGGATTAATCTATTTTTAGCAAGCTGGCTGGTGCCCTGTCCATGCTCTAGCTGAGATGTTTAATTTTAGCTAGCTTGACTCTTTCTGCAGTTGCACCCAGGATTGATATGAAAATTTTCTTTTAAACCCTGAGTTTGTTGTTTTTTGGTTTTGTTTTGGCCGGGCACGGTGGTTTTAACAAAATAACTTTTTTTCCCCATGTACAATAGCTGGAAAATCCAGCACTACAAAGGTTGCTGCGTAAAAAACAGTTGTACAACTTTTACTATCATTATTATTCATTTTACTATGTAGTTTGGAAACATAGTCATAGATCAGGAATGTGTTGTACCCTGGGCTGCACAACCAGCACGGAAGGAAAAGCGCCTCTTCCAAGCTATACTGAGTAAAAACATGTAGTGATACCAGTACGATTTTTGCTAAATAGCATCAGGACAAGATGTTAAAGATGTCGATGAACAGCCAGCTGAGCACCTGGTCGTTCACTGATCCTGTATTTAAATACCTGCTGTTCATATGTTTAACCTTTTATAATGTATTTGTAAAGGGAACTTCAAGTAAGATTAGCAGTTAGGGAAACACCGTGAAACACAGTTGGCTCGAGATCGATAGATTCCTCCATCCCGCTGCCCCCCGCCCCGGGTAATGTTTGGCTTTTGCAACTATTCATGCCCCAGGTGAGACTGGCCAGGGGGGCCAGGCACCGGGGCAGTGGGAGGAAGGAGCGGCCGCGGTGCCTCCCCGAGGGCCGTGTCCCTCCCCGGGCAGGGGAACAGTACCTTTAAGCAGCGTACGGGCATCAGGTCTACTTGAAGTTTTCCTTGCTACAGCCGTGCTCTCCGATGGGTGGGAAGCGTGAGGGTGGTCCACTGCCTCGTGACTGGGAAGATGCTCTCCTTAGGAAAAAAACAAGCTCCTCAGCAAAACGCTGTTCTCTCCCAGAAAATACAGCAATCAGCCCAGGGGCATGTTCTGCTTTACACGTAGGGGCAGGGTGCATTTTCCTCTACACCCCACCTGTCCGTCCCCCCCCCCGCCGTGTATTTTGGTGACTCATGAAGCTTCAAAGTGCTGAGCGTAGCGAATGGCTATTTCTGTGCTTCCACTGCAATCCCTGCTACCTCCGACTGTGCTGTCAGTGCACCTCAGCCATGCACAGCACCCCCGCCGGCTCTATTCTTAGCAGCTAATAGCTGAAATAATTACTTTTGTCTCAGCGCTGTTGGCTCCTTAGATTTGGAACTGAGCAAAACCTGCAGCTCGGGGAGCCTGGCTGCCACTGCTCCCGCTCCCGCCGCAGGCAGAGCGGCCGGGGGTCCGGGGGAGCCGCCACGCCAACCTCCGGGCAGCTTTTTTGTCATTGTGCTGACCAGGAATGCTGCAAGACAGCAAGCAGAGTAAGCAGAGCTGTCGGTTGAGGATGCTAAATACCTTGAACCCGGCTTCAACGCAGGGCATAAGCTCTGCTTTGAAGCAGCTTGTATGTTAATGTGGTGCCACGTCTTTGGAAAGGATCTCGGCAGTTCCAGCTGGGATTTTCTTAGACTTCACAGGGCAAATTCCAGGACTCCAGCTTTTCAAAGGGAGGGCTAGGTTTTCACCTGCAGGTTTCCATTTCAGTGCCTGCTTTATTGCGTGGGCTAGGCTTGCATGAAGAATGCAAGCGTTTTATGCAAATGTGACTACCCAATGCCAGCACATCCCCAACAGTTGTTGGGAACGAACCCACACCTCTGGCTTTGCAGTCTTTTGATTTCAACACCAGCTATTCCATCCAGTTCCCTTGAACCACCCCCCCAAAGAGGACTACGAAAAACCCCCCACCCCAATCTCTGCGCGCAGTCAGTTGTGCAGACCCAAGCAGGCACAGGGAATCACCTTTAAAACTGTTTCAGAAGGGTTTTTTGTTGTTATTTATACGTCTGCCTGCTCTTCCTCCTGTGGGTTGGGACCCCAGTGAGAATAACAGCGTGTGTATGCACTGGGCTGGCAAAGAATAGGCAGTGCTGAAAATATTGCAGAAGCGATTTCTCTGGCATTCGCTAACGAAACTTGTCTGGCAAACAATAAACCTTTCTGAAAAAAACCTAAACCTAAATGTTTGTTGTGACTGTAACTTTTCTGTTGTCACAGTGGAACAAAACCTGACGCGTGGTACATCACGTAGAATATCCCTTCATGGACTCTGGTAGCTGTGTTAGCAAATACTCCTATTTTGGAGTTGCAAGTCTCCAGTTTCCTGGAAGTCTGCATGTCCTGGTGACTTGTTAGGACAGCACTGCAAAACCACGGATTCTCTGTTGTTGTCATCCATGTACGTGTGAGAATAGAAGGAAGACTTCAATGTCTTATTTCTGCTTTTCTTTGAAAAATGAAAGAAAGTACCTCCTCGAAATAATTTCCTATCAATTTCCTCTCAAAGCCACACTGTTCTGGCAGCTTCTGTTTCAGATGACGTTTACGTCTCGCTAATTGACTGGGGGCCTTCTGTGCAGTAAGGACTATAATTAAGCAAGAGGCACAACTTGAGTAAAATCTGGGAGCAAGGAACTCCCGAATTTCCATATCAGCATTGACCCTGATTCCACATACAATGTGGGTCAAATTATTTAACGTTTATTTTTCAGCCTTCCCATATGCAAAATTGTATCAATTTTAAATAAACAAACATTAAAAACTTACCAGTTCCTGTAGGTAACAACTAACATTACTTCTTTATTTGCGGTCAGTGTAGACAATTGTTTTACTATAGCAAAGAATCAAGTAGGATTTTTTTTAAGGACCATTTACTAGTACAACATTCAGATTAAAAGAAAATTTTAAACATTAATCGCCCTCTGACTGGTGAGAGGGTTTGGGGAAATAGTCCTGGCAGATGGGCTGTCGTGTTACTGTTTCTGCTGATACTCCTTGAATGGAGCTGGCTGGGAATTCTGTGCTGAAATAGATTTTTGTTGGAAAACATCGTTTCACTGAGGTTGCAAGCGTTTTGTGAGGAAGAGGTAGCGCTGACAAATTTCACATTTTTGAAAAGAGCTGTCCCACGTCAGCATTTGAAAAACCTACTATTGTGCATTTTAAAGGAACTTTCGGGACTTTTGGGTGGTAAACTGAAGAACGTTGTGCTAAGCGTTATTGTTAACTTTTACATTCCCCTGTCCACCTCTGCCCGATTCTTTGCTCCTTCTGTTTATTACCAACCGCTCCCCGAGATGATGTGCCGAGACGTCATTTACACGGATATTGAGGTCGAGGGGTTACAGATTTACAGCTGCACAGACTTGCTATGCCTTGGCCAGGAATTTGTTTGGCGTAGTCGAGGCCTTTGGATTATTTGATCTCAGCCTTTTAGTTAAATAGGAACATGCCCTGATTTTAACAATCGCAGTTTCCTGTAGTCGGCGGAAGGTGTGGCCGATGGCATTTAAACTGAAACCTGAGCCAAGGCTTCACCAGCAGGAAGCTGAAAGTGCGGGTGGTACCAGGGGGGTTTCGTTCGTCATTAAAAAGACCAAGGACCTTCCTCAGTGGATGGCCGAGGTTATTTTATCACCCGCAGTACCGATGTGTGTAGAGTTTTGTAACGTCAGACTTCGTAAGTTATTGCTGTTAAAGTCGTTGTAGCATGATAGCAGAAAATAGCATGGGAGATGCCACGGAACTGAGGATGCGTCTTTACGTACAGTTTGGCATATAAGCAGTGGCAAGCCCACACCTCCTCTGCTCACTGACGAATTGCTCCCTGATCCTTTCATGATGCCGAGGGAAACTGTTAATTGACGGTAGACTTGGTAGTGACGGCTGGGGGTTCAATCCCTCCCACCCTCCTAAGAAATTTATTTTTCCCCGAACATCCAGCCTGAACCGTTCAAGTTGTAAGTTGTGACATCTTATTACATTGTCTAGCACTATCGAAACTTTTTTGTTTTTTTATCAACACTGTAAGCACCCATGGCACAGTTGTAGTCGGGTCGCCCCTCACTTTGGAATGGATACTTACACCGCATTTGCCTGGTGAGACTGATCTCCCCTGCCTCCCACCATGGTCGTGGATTACTTCCATTCCCAGGCTTGCTTTCTAGCCCGGGACTTTGCTTCCTCGTAGTCAGTTTTTACAAAACCAAAGTTTTGCCTGTTTTTAGATGAGTTTGGAGGCGGGGGGGGGGGAAGGCAGTAACAAAACGTGTACATGGGCTCCACTTAAACCAGAAAAGCAGCACAGATTTCTACCATGGAACCACAGCCTCTATTTCCTTACTTCAGCTCACAGAAAATGCCAAAGCCTGTCCAACACTGAACTGACTTAACTGTGTGAGAAGACGACTTTATTTTTTTGGGCCTCATTATTCAGTTTCAAGTGCTGAAGCTTTCCATTGTGCCATGTTTTCTTAGTTGCGCACTTGAGTGTTTCCCAGTGCGGTGCAGCTTTGAATCTTCTTGGGAGCCTGAGTACCACCAAAAAGTAAATACTTACAGTCAGGTAAAGCTAGAAATGTTCCATGGCTGGTCATTTTCAAATGAAAGTAAACCATAAAATAAATGCTGCCTTTCCCCTGAAAGCAACCAAAAAGATATAATTTGAAATAAATCAAAGCTCCATTTTACTTTCTTAATATACCACAAGACTGACAAAATCGCTGTGAGCTAAAGGCACCAGTCAACTGTCCCATTTCTGAGCCTCCGAGTCTTTTATCTTGCTCCAGTGCCGTACGCAATCATGTTCAGAGCTTCGCTGGGTCGCGCAGGTCCAGCGAGATGGCCTCTGTCTTGTCTGCACAGTGCTGGTGTGTGGTAAATCAGCCACACGCTAACGGGGAGAACGGGGAACGCGGAAAATCCGCTCTGACCCTGCATGTTGGTGGAGCTTCTGAGATAACTCAGGTTTCGGTAACTGAAACCAGCACAGACAGCTTAACATCACATAAAACACTGGCCTACTTTAGCGAGTATCACTGCTGGCTGACTCATTTAAGTAGCCGTAGCGCTCTTACAATTTTACCTTCATTAACTGAAGTAGTTAATGCTTGCAGCTTTGGCCACAAAGTGTGTATGTAAGGCTTGAAGTCCCATGGGTTTGATTGCATAAGAAACCATGTCTTGGCATTTAGTTGATCAAGCACTACTTCTTTTGGTCACATGAAGGTTTGATTTCCCCTTGCATCAGCTACAACGGACCTTTTACATTTTTTGTACTTGTGTCTGACTGTTCAATTCGCAAGGGTCATCCCCTTCACCCCACACTGAGAGCCTGCGCTGCTCTCCCAGGTCCCGAGCTCATAGGAACCTTTTCTTTTTTTTTGTAGAATCATTATCTGAGAAACCGGGAGCTTGCAATTCTTCTCATTTGTGTCTGTGCGTAACAGGTGTCATTTTCAGTGTAGTACAGACAAATCCCAAAATAGCTCAGGCTCTTCAGACGCTGCGAAGAGAAAAAATAGTGGTTACTTCAGCTTTGGTTGTAGTGAAAAACCCAAAGCTTGCAGCCAGCTCTGAAGCCCGGAATTAAAATGGCAGATGTAGCCGTGTAGTAGTGATCTCTCCCTTGATTCTGTGTTTTTCAAATGGACTGCTGGCTCTCTCGCTCGCTCTTTTGTATATGCAGACTGACGCATGAACTCCCTCATACAGCGCTGGCTTTCCATTAGCTTCTCTTTGACTCCCAGATGCTGTATCTACCGCCGATCCACCTCCACATTTTCTGGTTTTGAGGCTCCAAGACGGGAGAGCACCGCTTCCCCTGCCTGGTGCTGAAGTTGACTGAAGGCACCAGAGTTAATGCAAGGGGGCAGAGGCAAGGAGAGAGTGTCCGTCTGCAAAATTTCTCTTGCCTGGTGGTGCCTGCTGTGCTGAAATACATAGCTGTTTGTGGACTTTCTTTGACAGAGATTTTTTGGATTCTGGTGGCTCCAGGAATGCAGTTATTAGTTCCCCTGCCTACACTGAGCATTCTGAATCTGTGTGTGTGAGAACACTTATTAATACTGTTCAGATTAAGAAGAGCCTATAGCTTTTTAGCACTTTCAGTACCTTGTCTTACACCATGCACCTGCCCAGTGGCTGAACCAAATTCAGATCAATGTCTTGCGGCCAGCATAGCAGGGTCTTGTGGGTCCAGCAGTAGCCTCATGCTTTTACGCCCCAAAGACCTGTGTTCGTTCACAGGAGCAGTTCCTTTTAAGTTGCCTTGTGCTTCAGGGTAACTGCCTGCTGAGTATTTGCAAGATGTAGGCCTAAAATATTTCATTTTAGGAAGTCAAGTAGTGGTTCCTGTCACCGAAACAGTTAATCAAAAAGCACTAACTCTCTACTGGAACGTGTGTGTGTGCGCGCGTGTGTGTTTTTGTTTTTTAGAGCCAAGAAGATTTGCTTTGGTTTTTTTAAAGCAGAAACCACCACAAAGTTGGCTGTGGTTTCAGCTGCGCTTGTTCGAGATTTTTATTGCTGACTACCAATCCTAAAAGAGTTAACCTAGTAAGTATGACTCAGAAGCAGAGAAGGAGATGCGAGGCTGAGAGCCTTGGAGGAAGCACAGAAACAGAGGTGAGGAACATAATAATTACCAAAAAAAGGTGCAGAGTCCAGGAGCGACGTTCCCCTCGGTTTGCCTGGCCCTGGCACCGCTGGCACGGGCTCCCTGGAAAGCTGCAGTTCCGCTCTTATAACACAGGGAGCAGGCTGGAGAATTTAGAGCTGCGTCACAGAGCTCAGCGAGAGAGTGAGAGAGCAAGCTCCGTCGATAGGTCTACCAGCAACAGCCCTGCTGCAGCAAGAGGGGAGAGAGGCAGCAAGAGAGGCAGAGAGGGCTCCAGAAAGAGAAGTAACACCAACACCAGGGAGTGGGCTCCTGCCACCATCCAGTGTCATTTAAAGATCGTATTTGGGCTTAGTTGGCATAGGAGGCTTCGCCCATTGACGATGCTGGAGACCCGGCGCGCTTAATCCCGCGGGGAGGGAGAGTGGGCAGACAGCGAAAGGGTTAACGGAAAGGAAATTTCTGGAACCTTCTATTCTGCGGCGCTACACAGCGAGCAGAGGGCTGAGGACTGCGCAGATGGTGCACGGGCAGAGCTCTTCGGTCCGGTTCGTCTTTCCCACGTACGTACCCTTTGATCAGGATGGGGCTTGAGCTGCATCTACCTATTTTAATTATTTGCAGGGCGTCCCTTTCCCCCGGCGTCCCCAAGTTCGGATCCCAGAGTGCCTTTATTATTATTTTGGCTGGGTATGATTGCTCTGTTCTGCGTCAGAGCTGTTTTCTCAATGGAACGACGGCACAGGTTGTACTAATGTCACTCTTGCCGGCATTGCTGTACTGCAGAGGAGGGTAGTAGTCGTGGGGGAGAGATGACAACTTTGCAAAGACTGCTGTTTTCATGTTTTGTTTGGGCTTTTTATTCCCCCGTCTCCCTAAAGGCTGGCATGTTGGCGAGGGTTTGGTGGAGGGGTTAACAGGCGCTCTGCGTTTCAGAGCTTGGAGGTTTGTCACTGCGTAGTTCGGAAAGTGGTAAACGGTGACGCAGTGATCATTGCAGGGCATGTCGTCCAGTTTTTAAAAGCACCGGGGACAGGTAGACGGTGCCTTCCAGACGCTTCCACACCAGCTGAAAGGGGTTAAGGATGAGTCGAGACGGGAAGCTAGCATTTAGGGATTAAATGTCATCATTTTGGCGTTGGAAAGTTGTTTACCTTGCTCTCTCCGTGTCTCCATGTTGGCAGCCTTCCAGCTCACATGTGATAGTCTTCCCTGTACTGCTGCATCATTAACTAAGTGGCAGAGCTGGCTCCCCATTGGCCGGGGAGGGCTCTCAGCCCAAAGGCGCCGTCCGATTGGCGGAGGAGGTGATGGCAGGTGAAAAGCCCTCCCGGATTGGTCGAGGACTGGGTGTCAAATCTCAACGTTGATTTCACTTGCTTCAAAGTGCCGGCAGCTCCCTGCCCGCTCCCTGCCCGCCGCCACGGCTCCCGGGGCCGCTGGGTGCCCCTCGGGCAGGGGCAGCAGGCAGGAAAGAAGCCGTTAACTCCTCGGTGCGGCGGGCGCCGGACCCCACACCCATGGGTGCCCCGGGCGGGTGCCGGGGAGGTTTCGTTTCGCCGTGCCGTGGTGATGATGACGTGTCAGAGCTGCAAACCACGGGGAAGGGGAAAGTACTGGGGTTTGGGGCTTTTCTCCTCGCTTGCTTGCTTTCCTCCTTCTCCCTTATAAGGTGGTTAAGTGTTAGCAGGACTGTGAACTGCTTGGGGCAGGGATTGCACCTGGAAATCATGTCGTGGGAATAATTGAAGAAGCGAAAAAGACTCTTGCCCAAACTCAGCTTTTGTTTGCATAAGGGTGAGCTTGCCACAGGCTAGGTAACATCAAGACAGCCCTAAGTGACGCGTCTGTAAAGGTTTGCAAAAGAAATAACAGCGTTAGAAAGCAGGGATTGAAGGAGGATTGGGAAGGACTGGGTAAGGATAAATGGGAGACTGAGGGCAGAGAGCAGCTCCAGAGAGAGCATGAGGAAATGAAGGGGAGAACATTTTTCTCTCTTAACCATTTACTATACTATTTTTTCACCTCTCTTCTTAAAGCGACCAGCAATGAAGATGGCAACTCTGCCTGGAAGTGCTGAGGACACAACCAGCTTTGGGCTTGGTCCTTCTGGCCGAGGAAGTCTCCCGATTATGCAGTGGAGTGGTAACTTTGCTTTCTCATACAGCAGGGAACATTATTCCATAGCCTTTCATCATATCGAGGCTTAAACAAGTTTAAGGATATGGTAGCATAAGCATTTAATCTGTATTACTCACTTGCTGACATCTCAAGCGTCAGGTCCGGTTGTTTAGCAACAACCGCTGGGTTCAGAACCGGCTCAAACATACTGCGTCCGCCGTCTCCATTACTTCAGCAGCAGCCTGTCCTCTGAACGGCAGTCTGAGAGAGAGGGAGAGAAAGAAGGGCTGTATTTACACACAGACACCCACCCCGACCGAATTTCGGTTGTTTGGTTACAAAGGCCGTACGCGCTGCGGTTTTATCCCCGACTCCATTCCTTTGCGCAGTACCGTAGAGGGGAGGATGCCATTTCCAACGGCAGTGCGGTGGTAGGAACAGGGGGGGAAGAAGAAAACAGACAGTAGGTGCCACTCCCCACTTTTTTTCCTCTTTCCCATCTCCACCTTTCTTGCCTCCCCTCGTTTTCTGCCAGATTCCATAGGGAATTTCAGACTCTTACTGCAGTCGTCACAACCCCTCCTGACTCACTGAGCCTTCGCTGGCTGTAGCTGGCTCCCTTGGAGCATCCTCGCCTCCTGCAGCGCCAGTTCCGCAGAGCAGGGGAACAACAGGAATAGCAGCAACAACGGTGGTCCCTGCAGCAAGCTGGACAGGCATAAATACACACACATATAGGAACAGTACAAGGCAGCCACGGAGGTAATTCTGTACAGCCAGGAGCTGGACTAAGAAACGATGCTCGGTTGCATGGAGGACGGGTGGGTTGAGTCTGTTTTACTGAGTGCTGTCTGAATGGACAAATCTTTGCATTTTTCCCCATCGCAGCTGTGGGGTGGAGGACCCCATTAATTTGCGAAGCTCGTGCTTCTTCATGGCATTTCTCAGTCCTTTGGAAGGAGGTGCAACTGGCAGCCGGTATACTTGCTCAGGCATATGCGTACTTTTTGAGTATCTGTGTTCGGCGTAGGGATGCATTTGTTGTTAGTCCTTTTGCTACCATCTTTTTGCCACAGTGATAGTTTGATTGTGGCTAACTGCAGGGAGGGTAAGGAGAGAGAGATAAAAGAGGAGTTATTTCAATGTTAAACTTCAGCTGTAAATCTCATTACTCAGGAATTGAGGTTACTGTCAGCAGGTAAATCTGTGGGACTGGCAAGAAACAAGGCTAAGAAGGGGACACGGCATATTTCTGTAGGACGGTAGCGATTTTGCGCATAGGGATGGTATTGTTACTGTATGTTAGCTGTACATGGCTAACTGTTCCATAATGGTGTTCTGCGTATTGCCGCAAAAGGACTTGGGCAAGCTGTGATTTCTTCCTCCCTCTGACACTTGTGTGTGTGACATTGTGTCAGCTGATTCATTTTTGTGTCTTTTGGTTTCCTTCCTTTGTAAAGTGGGGTTTATGATATCTCTCAGCCTTAGTGCGGCATTATGACGCAGTGTTCATTAATGCGTTGGGTCTGTTGGCAAAATACATGCAATTTTCTTGGGAGTTTTGACTGATCAAGGACTACAAAATTTGGTAAAGGAAGTTAGGGATTGCAAATGCTCACGACATAAATTTAAAAGCATTACTGTCTTACTCTTCTTTGATATCGAAGGAAGGCTCTCTGACTGATGAGACAGCCATGATCTCTTTCTGCACTTGTTTTGCCGATGGTCATGTTACATCTGTGACGCAGTCCAATTTTGCTGTTGGTTCCTGCCTGTGCTTTACGGAGTTGAGCTGATGAGGGCACAAGCTTGAATACGGTTAGGAACATTAATTTAATATTGATGTTGAAGTTTGCAACCATACCTGAAGTGGTAGGGATATCGGCATCCACCTATTTCACCACCCACAAACGGTGAAGGAATTCGAATGAACACAACAGCACCCCTAGCCATTTTGTTGCTCGCAGAGTAGACTCTAAGCCTGCAGCGCTGCTGCTGCTGCTGCTGTTAATTTCCATGTCATACAAATACAGCGTGGAGCTCTGTGTCAGGAGCTTTACTGATGCTGTGAGAACCTTAAAGTCTACGAGCAAATGTTTTTCTTTTCTTATTTGGGAAAATTCATTAAAATGTCCAAATACCAAGTATTCTACCTTCACTCCTCTTACAAATCACTTCCAGACCTATCCAGAAAATTCGCTGCTGCTGTGTATTTTTTCTAAAACTTGTTCACGGTGTTTTCTTAAGGTTTAATATGGGTGTGGCTGGGGGGGGCGCGGGTAAGATTTAAGTCAGTTAAGTATCTCTATCGTTGATGCTAATGGACAGAGATGTAGGCAAGAGATACGAGTTGCCCGTATCCTCTATATATCTGTATGTAGATATAGATAGTCCCAAGCCTAGGTTGCGAAGATGCCCTTGTTATGGAACAAGAAGGGAGTACTCTATTCTGTTCTCACCCACCCAAAAGTTTTGGTGCAAAGGCGGCAGTAGAAACGGCCAACGTGGGAATCTCTCAAAATGGTTTCAACAGCATTCAGAGATGCCAGTGCCGTTTATACTGGCATGGCTCCGAGAGAGGTACCGTGAGCTGCCTGCTGCAAGGTCATTCCCCTGACTCACTGTCAGCGACCAGTTGGTTCAGGAACTCCCAATCCACATTTCTTACAACTGTGGCAGTGCTTGAGTCCTGAACCTGGAGGTGAGGCTTGAAAATTAGTGCTACTGCAGTAGTGGGCCACTGAGTCCAAAAGTGTAGATCCAAAAAATCCTGCATCTCTCAAGCGTTTTAAAATCCCTATCTATAATTTGTTTCTTGAGCTAACTACAAAAACTTTGCACTAGTTCCCTCATCCCCTTTTTCCCCAAGACTTCCTCTGGACTGCTGGGAATCAGGAGCGGCATGTATTTAAGGACTAGTCATCAACTTACACTGTGTTCCAGAAAAAAAAATATGAAAAAAGTGTCTGCATATATTTGCATTTCTGTTCCTGTAGTCGTTATCAGGTGGACTCCGCAGGCTGCTCTAAGTTCACCACCGTCTGTGAAGCTAGTGTTGTCTCCCATGAGCTTTCAGTTTCAGGTACCTCAGCCCAATAACTGCCTTGTCCCCTCCCAGGTTTCCACATTTTTCTCCGGTGTTCCTATTTGTCCATGTCACTAGTATTTTCAGTTGACTCAGGGCAACATCAGCCATGGGTATGTTAGGGCTGGCTCTAGTCTTCTCAGCTTCATAGGCAGCAGTGGAGTGGTTAATGCCTCAAGGATCTTGAGCAAAATAACTTATTTTGTCCCCATCTTTGCAGTAACAAAGTTCAATTTGGGGGCATGTTATCTGGCTCCTTTCGAACAGAGAGGAACGTGGGGGCCAGTGCAGGCCAAGCACGGACACGAGTGGATCCTTCCTGCTAGCCTACCTACCTGTTTTGCTAGCCGACCTCCCCAAGCCTCCAGCCCTGGGCAGCTTCCTGCCTTGACCGTGCCTTAGCCGTTAGTATCATTATTCTCTAGTTTTCAAAGGGAGAGAACCTGGCTGCTAATCCTGATGCCAGTGACGACTCTTCGCCTACAGGGAGGCATATGTGATAGCTTGTCTGCTAAAAACTGAGCCAACACAGTGTGATTCAGAACTTAAGCTTTCCAAGGAAGAGAGCTATTTCTGAGTTAAGCACATCTCTTCAGCTCCCCACACAAACACTTTATCCAGTGCAAATGGTGCTTAGTAGGTGTCCATCAGCAGCCACTGGTTTTGTATTTGGATATACAGCTCAAATGCTTCTTAAACATTGACGATGGCTCTCAAACATACAGTGAAGTTTCAGTGATAGACAGAATGACGGGAATCCTGGGAACAGGTACAAACCAAACAGCTCACGTGCTCAGGGGAGTCAGCCAGGAGTTTGGTCAATGCTTTTCTCCAGCTTTTTTGACAGGTCCTTGCTACTGTGGATAGTGTTAAGATATGGCAGGGTACTGAAGGCATGTTTTCAAATGTCTGGTTTAAGGGCAGGTTATACTTCAGTGAACATCTGGCAGTATTTGTTTCCTTATGCTCTTCCCTGGCACAGGACAGTCTTTTGTCTCTTAAATGACACAAAGAAAAATATGACTTCCCTTGACATTACCTAAAGTAGTGGGAACGGTAGTGTTGGGGGAACACCATGTTCCTGAACTGACTATACAAATCACAACAATAATCTCTCTGTGACTGCCTTCAAGAGCTGCAATCAATACTTTATATTCTAAGGTGATGCTTAGGTACAGAAGCTAGGAACACAAAATTATTTTTCTGGTTTCAGCTACTTTGGTGGATAATTTTTTTTAGCATAGTTAGTTTTGTAATGTGCTGTTCAGTCAAGCTGTGTATGGCTAAATTTGATGAGTTTTCAGTGCTGCAACTTCCTACTGCTCTTCCATGACCTGGGTCATGTAAGTGCGATGCTTTTCTTCCCCTGTGTAAGTTTGCCCAGTTTCACCTCATCGTTCCTTGTGAAATCTGAAATCCTCAATAGGATTCAGTGGTTCAGTAGTTCCTGTGCCCTCCAAACAGGCTGTGGTTTTGCCTAGGAACTCTCATGAAAGCAAAGGTGGAAGAAAACTGTATGACTCCAGGCAAGTCAAAGCAATTTCAGATGAGCAGACGGGAAGCGGAAGATTAGAAATTGTAGCCCTAGTATCTAGCACTCCTAGAATGGTCACCATGCTAAAACCTCTCCCTTCAGTTCAGAATAGCTTTGGGGCAAGCAATAGCAAATAGCAAGTAAGTGTTATATTTTACTTATCAGTCTGAAACAAAGTTCTGGATTTAAAAAAAACAGGTCTTGTGAATAAATCCTAATTATTTTAGTGATGTCGTGCTGTTATGAACTATCTCCAAGTTTCTCCAAAAGATCTGTAATCTGCAAATTAAAGGTCTCTTGCACTTTTTTTAGCCTACTTTGTTAGACCCAAGCACCACAGAAAACGTGGATCAGTACGGCAGAACCATAAAAAGAAGGCTGGTATGGCCCATCACATCACCCAGTGTGCCTGGGTCAATGCTAGTGTTGAACTATCTTGCCCTCAAAATGACGTTCATTGCATCCAAACCACCAATACCTGTTTGCCAATGCTGACTGCTAGACCGTGGCTCAGCATTGTTTAGGAGAATCCTGGCTGGCACCAAACCGGGTGGGAAAGAGCTCTATCGAAACTCATCCAAAACTCCCCCAAAGCAGCAAGAGTTAACCACGCACTAGTGTGCCTTCAGTGAGGCCACCATGCAAAGAGAAAAGGCCAAGATGCACCTCTCAGACCTCATCACAAGCCAAATTTCAGCCATCACTGACACTGCCAATCACCTGGCCTGCGCTAAATTATCTGGAAAAGAGCTGCTTCTCCCTACGTTAAACAAATGAGCAAACAAAAACCTGGCCTTCCCCTCACCCCCAAACCCTTGAACAATTGGGCCATTTTAAAAAAATGGGTTAGAATGATAGGCAGCTTGGTGACAGTTCAGCACAGTTAGACAAATGCTAGTGAGTGCTCTGACAGATTACCCTTAATAGGAATTGAAATTAGTGACTCAAATGTCAAGCAGGCCTGACTGTCCCATTGCTCAAATAGAGCTGAATGGGACAAAAGGCTCCACAGGCTTCTCCCTGCAGCGTGCCACACTCCGGTGTTCAGACTACTTTCGGGTTTTGGGGGTGGGGGGGCAGATAGCACAAGGGTTGCAGACCCAGAGCGCCTGGCTTTTAACTTTACTATTTATACTGCAATTGTAAGGCTACGATAGTAGGACTAATGGAATAGACTATGTTCACTCAGGAATGTGATCTGGAGTTTTTATTCTGGTCCTAATCAAGCAAAAAAAAAAAAAAAAAAACCTCCATTATGCTTTAAACTCATGAGGGAAGTACATGTTTTTGCTGCCCATAATAGCAGCAGCATCTCTAGAGCCATCTTCTAGTCACAATCATCAACTCCACTAAGCCATGCAGCATCTACCCTACCTTTACTCAGCCTAGGTCAGTGCTACTGCTGACACAGAAAGCGTTACACACTAATGACTGGCTGCAAGTTAGGGCACATTTGTCCATACCTGACCTACGCAACACCACACAGTAACAGAACTGCACAACAAACAGATGCAGTTACACGCTCCCCCGGGCTGAGGAAGCTTTTTTGAAACCTTAGAAGTTCACTCAATTCCCCTTACAGGTCACCACTTGTACTGTCACACCCCTCTGTCCTGCACCTGGCCATGGTCTGACTCATTCCTTGACTGTGGGGATGATGCATCGAGCTCAGATTTTCTGCATGTAAAACGGGAATATTTTCTCCAGGGGAGACCAGTCTCTGACGAACCATGAGTTTCACTCCGCGATTTGAAAATGGAGGAGAAAAATTACGATGCACACAGGGTCACACAGAGATCTGTTTTGCTTACTGTGGAAGCCCAAGAACTGCCTTAATTTATAAGCTGTAGGTTGTGAAAAATCAGGTCTGTGACATCCCGGCTTGCCTTGTTCCTGCAGACTAGATTAAAGGTCTTAGGCTAGGGAGGAAGTTCCCTTTCACAGGGGAGGCAGTGATTTCTTCCCTTTTTGCCTTTGTCTCATGTAGAAGGTATAAAGCAGTGTGAAGCCTGTGCAAGGCTTTGAGATGTTCCTCTGAAAGAAGCTACAGAACAGTACTGCTACTAAAATGTGTCTGAAAAAAGGGGAAAAAAAGCAGAATGATAATATTGTACTTTTTCTATTATTTATTGAAAACTCCACAACACTATAGCTGATAGTATTTGCTTGTCTCCACACATATGTGTGTATGTGCGTGTCCTTATGTAGACATTCAACACACACCAGCAAATGTTTGAGACAAGCACTGGTTTCTTTTTCTGCATGTGTGCATATTAATAGTTGAGTGCTGCATATCACAGCATCTTGAACTGCGCTCTTTTTTCCTCCTCCCCTCCGCATGCTGCCTGCCCAAGCATGCTATTAGGTTTGGAAAGAACAGCATACACTGTCACAGATGTATCCTTCATAAAAGGTGTACCTGCAGTTTGGCAGAAAGGGCTGACACCTTCTGGCTGCTTGGAAGGAAGGGGAGCTTGTTAAGGCATAGGACAATCTTCAGGTAGCCTGGAGGAGGGGCAGCAGCATCTTAATTATGCTGAAGTGAAACCTGGTTTTATCAAGCTATACATAATCAATGACCAATCAAAATATTGGTCTTCAACTGCTGCATGATATTTCTGGAGAGGGAAGGGGAAGGTATGCATAGGTGTTCAGACTCAGTTCAGACTCTGGAAGTCTCACACCTCTACAGAAGCTCCCATTTTCAGCAGCACAAACATAAGTGACATTTCCACCAACTGTTTTTGAAAACCCTAATAAAGATTTCTTTTTACTGTTAAGGCACATGCTTGCTACTGAGACAAGAACAAAAACAAAGCAACCCTCACTTTGAGCCTGTTTCTGAAAGATGCTGCTGTGGTACTTTATCTGTGCTGCACCTGACCTCTTGTCAGGAGTAACTCTCTGTCCAGCTTTTCAATAGTAAATCTTCACGCTGATAATACAGGGTGCCTCATAAATAACTGTGCCAGCAAGACAGACACTGGGGAGGGAACCTGTTTTCCACTTGTCTTTCACCCTGTTGCCCCAGTTAATGGATTTAGAAACTACAATAAATATCCAGACACAGTAATCTAGTACAGTTCTTTCCCCTTCCTCCACCCCCCCTTCTTCAAAGGACATGCTCTTTTCTCCGAGCTTTTCCTCTGCTGTCTGTGGGTGTGCATTAGGATGTAGGCACTGAAGCAGATTCTTGGATCTGGTTACAAAACTAATGCAAAGAGTTGCCAAAAACCCAGGGCATCAATAAGTGAAACTCCCAACTCCACTTCTGCCGCACTTTATTCCATTTTACATCAGCTTCTGCACCAGCACAGGTTAGACACAGGGGCCGGGGTTTGATAGATCCTGAATTATGCATGTGTGTAGTCATTCACAGGCTTCAAGACACCCCATCTATTCCCGCTGTACTGAGACACCTACGCTGCGGGTTAACTGCCGTGGCTGTGCTGCACTACAGCACTGCTCAGACCTATTCCATTTCCAATAACCATCAGCCACTCATTTTCACACTCTCCTACTTCCTCGACAACTTTCGTTGGAACCATTTACAGTTAGATTTGCAAATGCTCCCTTTTTAGGTTTCGTTCTGACCCACACTCAAAGTAGTTTCCGTGCAATTTATTTTCATTGTCCCTACAGAATTTAAGACTTGTCTCACAAAAATCTGCAACTCCTCGCTTATGAAAAGCATGCTATTTACAGGCCGTGCAGTACAGCTGACAAAGGAAGTTCCAGCATGATAGTCACATTTCCTTTCCCTGTCACAAAAAGTGCCTGATCTGTCCTCTCTGATGATGCCGAGATCAGTAAGTGATGGAAAATCAGAACACTCTCTACCTTGGACAGAATGAGGTTTATAGCCTGGTTCTATCTGCAATGGCATGAAAAAAGTGTTCTGTACAACAAAAACTCCCCCCCCCCATCAGTAGCATACTCTGCACTATAAAGAAGTCAGACCTTTTTCGCTACTTGCTGGTAAGAGCTTCAGTATATTCCACCTGGCCATGAAAGGAAATTACAGTCATTGCCAGAGTGGTGGGTTTCTTCATTACATTATTTCGTTTCTCCTACATCAGCCTCAACTATTCACAAGATGCCAAAAAAAAAGTGTCAATAAAATAACTATCCTGAAGTTCACTGTCTTACTTTCTAATAAAATTAAATAAATGAATTTTTCTCTAGGTACGGTGGAGATGAAGGATTTTCTCTCTCAGCCTGCAGCCATGCACTTGATGTGTCTTCCTCTGGAAGCTGGTTTCACATGGTGGCTTAGATTTTCCCACTTTGTATCTAGCACCATTTGAAATCAGTGTTCTAGGAGCAAGAATTACAGCGTGGGAGGAGATCAAGCAGCTGCTAACTTCACCGACAGCCTCTACTCCTTAAAACAGCACTTTTTCCAATGGTTATTTTTTTGCCAGCCATCCACTTTGTAACATCATCTGATTTCTAGACACTTATACAACCACTGTACCCACCCTCTCAAGCTAGGGCCACAACAGGAACAGCTTCCTTCAAATGTATTTCTACTTAATAAACAATGGATATTGAGTTAAAGTTGTCCAGAGTAAAATGATCCAAAAGTTGCATGAAAACCAACGTAGTACTTCTTGCATCTTGACAGGCAGAGTACGTTTCCTTATACAATCACTAGGACCCTAACATTTTATTTACTAACTTAGATCAAATATATTTCCACTCTGTGCTTGGGGACTCTATCGCCAGAGAATTATCATTCCGTAGCTCCCAGAGACTTGCTCTGCAAACACACAAATTCCCTCCAACAATTTGATCTCAGCAGTTAAACACAAAAGTGCCTTCAGCAATCATGATGATGTCACACTGGTGCACACAGAATCCACTCCTTTTTCTAGAGTTATTTTTAAGTTTATTGCTGGTAACTTCTAATAATGTTTCAGACGACTTCTATACCCTTGCATCCAAACCACTGAAATGAAGCTAAACTATTTTTGCTTGACCTCACTATTGTCAAACATTATTATACACAGAAAAGACAATCGCTGTGTGGATGAAGCATTTGATCAGACCACTGAATAGTCGTCTTTAAAGAATGCGTAGCTGTCATCTACAAGAGGATTCTTCTCTGAGCCAGGAAAATGTCTCTTACACAGGCTGACCGATTTCTCTTGGTGTTCAGAGTCTCAGTTTTTGTCTAGCACCATTTGAAATCGGTTATGATGTAGGGGGAAAAGCAACAGTAATGGAAAAACTTCATTCCCCCGCCCCCCAAAGTCCTTATAAACAAACACCATCAAAAGCACGATCTTGGTTCACAAACACGTATGGTATGCTCTTCTGTTCTCTGACCTGAAGTTACACCTACAGGCCGACCATCCTGCACAAAAGGAGGACAGTCAGCATCACGTTCAACTAGGAGAGATGCTTAAAGAGAAAGCGAAGCATCTGTTCAAACACCTAACTAAGATTCTTCAACTCAAGCAAGCCAGGGCCCATGTGTGAGAGCACAGCCACCTAACCTTCTGACCAGTTATATTCCATGTGCTATTTGTTTGCCTTAACCTGTTATTTATTCAGATTTTTTTTCTTCTTTTAAATAAAATTGTGTGCTACTTGGTATTGGGCTCTGTCTCAGGTAGACAGATTACATGTTTCCCTGCTGGACAATATCTAATTGCTGCAAGTCTCTCATTTCAGTCCCCAGCTCCATTTTCACCACCCCATATGAACCATGCTCAAAAGTCAACATTTACACTGATTTTAAGTGTAACACTGAGAAGCCTACCAACCACTGACACTTAACACGACTTAACATTAAACTAGGTAATACTGTACCTATGTTTTATTACTCCCACTGGGAGAACATAGCTTGTTTTACCAGTAGATGGCAACACCATGTTTTTTATTACATCCAGCCTTTTTCTTAGCACAAACTTCATGTGTTCATGACTCTTAATTATCAGTTCCAGATTCTAAAGTGAAATAATTCATGTGGGACTGAGTTTTAGAAAAATGGTGCGGAATTCATGACATTTAGGACAAATTAATTCATAGTGTTTAAGTCAAATTGCCTAGTAGCTGCCTATCCCATCAATGCTCACTGCAATCCCAAAACTTGATAGATTGTAAAGCTGTGTAGTCTACATACTGTCACCATTTGCAGTCCACGCCAACTGATTTTGAGTATCACAACCAGAAATTAAAAAAAAAAAAGTGGCATATTAGTTATTTTTCTATTCCACCCTCTGAAAGGCTTCATTCTGTAAGCTGACTCCACACACTTCTTCGCAAAGAAAATTAAGTACATTTTGAGTGTGAACCTCATACAATTAAAAATAATCACATTCTACTTAACGTTTTACTTAAAAACGCCCAAGCTATATTCCCTAAGGATTACATCTGTCACACACGGGGCAAAAGTGCCAGAACACTCTCTGGGCTTTGCTCTTGACTTGGTGCTACATCAGAACAGCCACATGATAATCTACCTCTTCTCCATCAAGTTTTTACCAAGTTTTTCAGGAGTGAACACTGTAAGGTTTTGGAGGTTCTGGGAAATTCTCTGCACTTCCAAAAGAAAACCAAAAGGCTATGAGCCTGCTCAGCAAATTAAAACATTCTCTACACTACTACTAAGTAATTCTGTGCACAAACTGCAAACTTCGATCTCAACAGTTACCACCTAATGCAAGTTTGGTACATGAAATATCATCTTAAGAATAATGGGAAAATAGCTGCTTACCGCATGACGAATGAAAGACAAACACTTACTGCTAAATAATTTAACATTTTTATTTGTAATATTACAAGTCATCGCTTGTCTTTACATCTGGAAAAAAGTGTAAAAATAAGGCCATTTTTTACATTTGCTTTTTACAAAGCATTAAGTGCATTTCAGCATATTTTAAAACATTGAAGATGCCATAAATAATCAAGCTAGCTAGTGACCAACACACTCAATTCCCAGTATATTATCAGTGTTTACAAACAATTATCAAACTAGGTATCAGCTAAGCAATGAACAGCAAGTCATTCTGTGTAGCCAAAATCCCTTTTTAATAACCAGAGACTATTATGAACTCTGACAATACAACTGCTGGGATCGTCCCAAAAAGCCCTATAAAGCCCTAAATAGTTCTATGTTATCCAAACAAGCTGTTCACGACAGTGGAGAGCAGTGCCAATCTACCGCAGACAAGCGAGAATAGTTTAAATGCTGCCTCAGCCATCTGAAGTGAGGCAATTTGTTTTTTCTGGGAAAATTGGTTCTGTAAGCTGCCTGTATGTTGATAGCAAACTCAGAGATTCACAAAGCCAAAACCTGTCCTAATTAAGCTATTTCTAATTCCTTATTGAAGCCAAAAGCAAGTATGCATTTAAAGTAACAGCTATCAATGCACGTCCAAGTCAATTCATGGCAAATGCTGTGATAGGAGCTCCTGGAGTCAGAGTCTTGACAAACACTTCGTGAACCAAGCTGCTATCTAAAGAGAGACCACATCTACCACCACTGCCAGCACACCCATTCCTTCACTCCCACAACTAAGCTGGTTTGGTCTTCCTTTAACATGAAAAGAGAAGGGAGTCAGACAGGGAAAGGCTTCTGTTTCTCAACAGATACTGATGCTAAGTCTAGCATTAGAGCTAGATTTAGCATCGTAGTCTGTATACAGAGATTTGAAATGCTGTATGTGGAATATATGATTTCAAGTAAAAAAAAAAAAAAAAAAGGAAGCTGGATCCATACAGCACCCCTTCTATCCTGAACAGCAACAAAATTATCTCCGAAACTGACATCAAGGCTCAAGAAAAATCAAAGGTCCTAAGGAACTCGTACTGTGCTCCTGATAGGAGATGGCTACCACCGATTCCTCAGCAGTTCCTTTAATTAGGTACCTTCTGTCACTAGGCCAACGAATTCAAAGGCAGGGGGTACCTTTGCTATAGAAACCTTCAGTTTTCCATTCTAAGAAATCCACTGTAGTCTTTCTGGGACTGTATTAAAGAGCCAGGAATATATATGGCTTTTTTCCTTCTTAAAGGCAATGGAAAAGCTATAAAACTCTGATTTAAAGGCACATTTTAATTAATTAGATATACAGAAACCAACTTTGACAAACAAAGAGGTAGCGTATATAAGATCTAAACTGTGATAGTTTCAAAAAGACATAGCCTTAAGTGGCACCAATCTCTTAAGGAAATTAATAATAAAACATTTCAGAATACAAGAGACAACATAATCATTTATACTGCCTCAACCGCAAAAATGAACGAGAAGCACATCTGGACTTTAGTGAGCAGAACTAATATTGGATAGTCTTCTGTAAGAAAATAGGTAGCACCGAAGGCAGCAGGCAGCAGCAGCTGGTACTACGACAGCGATACATCCAGTACTCCCGCCGACACAGACACTCCTTGCATGCTACAGGTATGTGCCTTTAAGACCATTTCACATACACAGAAAAGACAATGAGTGGCCCATAAGGAAAAGCAGATATATAGATATATATTCTTTTTACCCTATTAATGATCTCCTACTACAGTTAATCAGTAGTATAAGACATAGTACAAGATATTCATCTACAGAAACTCAATGCAAGTGCAATCATTTTCCATTTCTGACAGGTATATTCAACTGCAAACTCCCTCCCACCCCCAAAAAAGGTCATTCATGCTTTACAGATCTTATATTCGGCAGTACACGGAGTGCTGTCACGTTTCCTACAAACAAAAAAACAAGTCAAATCAGAGATTTTACATTTAAATAGTTTTTACATTTATTCTGAAAGCACATCCTTAGTTTTATCATTAAATCAACAGGTAAAGTCATGAAACTAAACCATTATTTGTCCTCTTCTTACTAAGCAACTGCTAGATTGAGGAGATTTTTGCTTCATTTCATCCACTAGACTGCCAAGAATGACCCACGGAGTAGAAGAGCATTTGATCCAAATGGATCATTTCAAGTGATGAACAGACCGTGCCTGAGCATTATCAAGAACTGAAGACAGACAGAACAGTTACAGGATTCCTAACTAATTTGGAGACTACATCAGAAGCATCCCTTATAATTTATTTTAAATACAGTATGTTGTTTAGTACATATTTTATAACCAGAAGCTGAGTATTAGTTTGTGAGAATTTTGATTTTGTAGTCCGCTAACAGCAAATTTACAATACTTAAACATATAAGGATTAAAATTCATAATTACATCCATACATACATGTATTTTCAAGTTCTTGAATAACTCCTGTTTTGCTTTGAAAAAAAGCCCCATACCAAACCTCTCCGCTATTACTCTAGGTCTCTAAGGAGTTCTAGACACCGTAAGAAAAACTCAGGTTAACAGTGTGTACACATACCAGACCATTAATTTCTCTTATCGTTGTCACATGCAAAAGGTAAGATTGGACATAAGAACTCGATTCCTTTTTTCCCCTCTCTCCAAAAATAAGCCCAACTAATCCAGAAAACTAATCCTATCTCAATTAGAAACATCATGCTTCAGAGGTACAGATGATATTTCTTAATTCATACATTATTTTGGAAGAAACTCCAAGCTTGATTTTCATATATGCCATCTCAAACTTATCAAAAATACTGAAAAGTCACTTGTTCTTTAAAAGTAAATAAAATCAAGACTACGCATTTGAAAAGACCTTTGCAGTGCTAGAATAAGAGACATAACGTTTCAACCATTACCTTCTCAGAATTTGTGCAATGGAGAAAAACGACACAAATGAAGATACTTGTTTACAAAAGTGTTTGTAGTGCAAACTCTAACTGTTAAGGTAGTCATGACAAAATACTGACAAGGAACAGTCAAACTAAGCTGTCCTGTCTTAAATCTGTTCTGTTGTAACAAGGTTTGTAGAGTCAGGTTTTTTAAAGAGCTAATTTGACCCTACACAAGTGCAGGAGCAACCGTAACTATCAACAAATGCATCTGACTACTGGACTAAGCGCTAGTTTAAAATATAAGGAGGAAATCGGCTATATTTTGACACTTTTTAGGGCTACAGAACTCTGAATTCGAAAAAGAAATCACCTTTTTATAAAAAGGTTTAAAAAGAAGACCTTGTTTGCACCTTCATTTATTTATTTTTTCTTCTAGAAAGCTGAAAACGCAGATGAATCAGTAATTCTGAGATGGAATCTGGTTTTCGCTGAAGGGATGCACACTACCTTCATAATTCTAGTGTCCATGTAATGCAGCAAAGGTGGTTTCCAGCCCCAACAGTCTTCTAATTATAGGGAATTATACTATTAGCTAACAAAAGTAACACACCACTGGAATCCACTTCACATCACTGAAACAGGTGCAAACATTCTACTGAGTATGCATGCAGTTTCTATCTTACAGAAAAATACATTACTCATTCTTTAAAGACAACCCAAAACTAAGGTATGTGATATGCAATCACCGGAAGCTATCATTTACGACACTGAATGGTAATTCTTTATGTAATATATCCTATTCTCCCAAAATGAATGAATGGTTATTACAGTCTTTCCTACAGGAAACTGAGGCTCAGAGCTAGCTAGATTCCACACTTCTCCTGAAATTCTAAGTAAACCATAATAAAAAAAGACACTTAAGCTTCATTGCAAAAGTCCAAATTAAGTGGAAAGTGTATACCTTTTTAAGATTCAATTAATTCATTTGTGCAGTTTCTTCCATCTCAGCTGGTACATTAGTTTTTAAAATACATGCTTCCTTGCAACTCTCATCAACTGTATACGAGCTGAACAGCAGAAGGGGAAAAAGGTCTAATTGAATGTCCTATAAAACTGGCAGATTAAACACACAAGAAAGAGAGGGCAAGAAAAGATTTTTGCTGTAATTTGAAGACTACAACTCAGCAAGTATGAGGTACTGGAAGCACAACAGTTCACAAAGGCTCAGCTACATCAGGAACCCAGAAAACTAAATAGGAAGATCTAGGCCTTAATAAAAGGAGATTAGATCAGGCTTTTCAGACAAGAAAGAGGTTTAACAGTCAGATGTTCGCAGCAAGGAAGCTTAAGGAAAGCACTGGGTGCAGTAAGACTTTTCACACTGTAAAATTTTCAGGAATGTAACATTCTTTAATTTTTGATGATGTTGCTTTAGATCCCCCCTCCTTTCTACACCCTGAGAAGTCTCTCCACAGCTGAAGGCCGAAAGTGCTGCCCTAATACTATTAACCCCCACGTACTCTTATTTGGACCATCCAGATTGCAGATCATCCAAGTCATGGATGAAAAGCAATTGCTCAAAAGCACTGAATTACTTAGCAGCACACAGGTACACAGCCACTCTGCTTACAGGGCCACTCTGGCCCTTGTAACAATACTGTACTGCCTCTGTGGAAGATACTAAGGCTAAAACCTCACTGGATATAAGCTAGCTTCAGGGTTCTCCCAAACAGTACTGTGTGTACTTCATTACAAATATGAACTGCAGGAATATTTCCTCTGGTTTGCTTTATTTATAGCACCCCTTCCTTTGCTTCATGTACCCCAGATAAATTCCAACAGATTTTGTTAAAAGGTAAGTCAGTTTTGATGAGATGCTTATCATAACATTCTATGTGTTCCACCTAACTTGCTCTGAATTTTCAGTATTTTGCATGTTACAAACTATTTCTCCAACAAAACAGGCTTTTTTCAAGATAAAATAAGACATCACTGCAAGAAGCAATGCACAAAGAGGCATTTAAATCTCCTGCCACCCCTCCATGAAAAGGCATACACAACAATCAGTTGTTTTGAAGATAAAGTTCAAAAGGCCCTATATATCTCATTAAAAACAGAGGAACACTACTACTTAGGCATCTAATATTCTACAGTTCATTTTGCAAGTCTTTAACATAGGGACACCAATCATTGCTGCTGCAGGAGAAAAAAACTGAAGTGGATCCACACATTAAACATTTGAGTAGCAAAGCTATTTGCTTTTTCAAACAGCATAGGAGCACCGGTTTAGGTCAAATTTTTTTTCGCGTTTTCCTTGTAACTAAGCCCGTATTATTTTATTCAAGGTGCTTCTGGTCCAAAACACAAAAACACAGTGGTTCTCCAGTTAACCTCCACTATCATTGGTACGTCTTATGTAGAAGAGAGGAAGCAGCTCTTTAGTCCACCTCCAAGGCTTCCAGTTCACGTAAACCACTCTGACTCTTAGAACCTGTGAGACCTAGTGATGCCAGAGGGTAACCAAGCAATAAAATAACACAAGCCCACACAAGCCAATACTGCCACTGGTTTTAAGAAGTAAACTGACATGTTTTAGAGCAGATGCAAACAGTACTTTCTTCGGCAAGTGTACCTATGCTAAATACAAGCTTAAGAACAGGGTTTTTCCTTCCTTGAAATTAGTGCAAGTGTTAATTAGCAGCTTATCTGAATAGCAGATACAAAAACAAAGTCAAATACATTGTTAGGCACTTTAGCTTTCTAGCAGCTGCTGTGATAAGCTCACATATAATCATCAGGCATTTGAAAAAGAAAGGGCAGACAAAGCTCAAGAAACTTAACATACACGTTAGCACTGCTTTTGCTCAGTCATTTAGAAATTTGCAATAATAATAATAAAAAAGTAGGCTTACTCACCCATTTTGTGAAAAGAATTTCTTATAGACCCAGAAGGCTGCCAGGAACACCACAATTGCCACAATCACTTTAGGAAGAATTAAAAAAAGCCTTAGAGTGATAAAGATCATCTCTAGCTCACAAAAAAGCCTCAAAAATTTTTAGCAGAAATAGCACTGTCTTCATCCACAGTCCTATACAACACCCCCCAAAAAAAACCCCACCTCTTAAAATCTGCATGGCTTATTTCACAAATACGTATTTGATGCTTTACTCAAGACTCTGCAAGATAGTTCAGCTCAAGAACAGTGACCACCAAGATGGCAAAACCCCACCAGCTCAGTAACATTAAAACAGAGATGTCAACATCCTAACATTACTTTTACAAGTTTATGAGAAAGTGGTAGGCTTTACCCACAAAAGTGGGTAACAAATGCAAGGACAGAAGACGGACTAAGCACTTCTGTTCACTGGCACAGTTATTCATTCACACTTCCAGTAAACCCAAGCTCCAAAGAGTTTATGAAAGTGACTAAGTTGTGCCTTTGAAATCTGATGCCTCACATACATGAAAAAATACACATTTTACATGAAATTAATCTGTAATTGCTAAGTAATCTTTTCTTGAACTATGCAGCTTTAGGAGTAGACAAGCATTTTTAAAGCAACCAAAACTCCAAAATCATGTTCTATTACTGCAGTCACAGGTGATGACCACATAAAAAAATACAATCCACATTCTATCTTGTTCAGGTTTTACAAGATACTTACCACAGATGATGGCTGTAATATACGCACCTAAAACAGAGTGAATCAGTATCACAAGAGGAACACATCTGCTTCTTATTCAAATATTATTATAAAAATATTCACAAAAGTTATTCCAAATAGATCAAACACTTCTGTCAACACAATCCTTGCAGCAGGATAGTTTATATCATAACAGTTATTTAACTTAAAATATTCCTATTTTTAAGTGGATTTTACCAAACCCTATTTTTCTTATGTCAAAATAAAGAAGGAAGTTTGCATTAAATGATTTCTCCTGAATGCAGAAAAATGTCCCCAAGAAGTAAAGCTTCTGTTACAGGTATTTTCATTCTAATGGAAATCTTGCAGTTCATACTTACTTAACTGGCAAGTTGGCACTGCAGGACTCCATCGGTTTTCTCCAATATACTGAATACGAGCGTCACCATGTAACGTGTAGCCTGCATAACATTCAATCGTAATAAAATCCCCGACAGAATATGAAGGTTTTTGTCCATCAATTACTCTACCATAATTTATGTCTGGAGTGAAACCGGAACTTTTAGGCCCACCTGGAAAGGGGCAGGGAGGGAAAGAAAAGGAAATAAAGTCCAAGAACAGAGCTGGTACATGAAGCAGATTTAAGAAATTGCCATCAGAAAGTCCCTACGTTTGTGTAAATATCAGAAGCTCAGTCAATCCTTAAGACTTTTTATATGCAAAGGCTTCCCGCTTCCTAGAGGCTGCAGATAATTCTGCTGATGGACATACTTCAGACACATTAACAGAAATACACGTCTCAGCTTCATTAGGACAGTTACATCAAAGTAATGACAACCTCTGTTTATATTATAACAAGTGATCACATGGTGCAAAGTGAGGTGAGAATAAAGTCTGCCATCATCAAAGGAAGAATCTTCAGAAAGCACACCCAGAACAGATCTGTCACACTGGCTTGTGAACTTTACCAATTTCCATAAACAAAACTGAGAGTGAACAAGAACGACTTCAGCTCTGCCGAAAACTTTCCTCAGTTGCTGAAACTCCACCCCATGACACTCACAACCCTACTAACATAATCTGTTGGTGCCCTGCTGACAGACCGCTGACTTTCAAGGTCTACACATTACTACGTCAGATGTTTGGAACTTGTCACCCTGCCCTTGATTTTACCAATTATGAGTTTTACTCACATGTACAGTTTTGTAAAGAACTCCATGTATTCTGTCCTTGACAAGTTACTGTCACCTCTTCAGCACCATCAGGAAAAGTACAGTGAGCATCGCACTTTATCTGAACAGACTCTCCTCCTTCATATACAGATTTCACTGGAATCACTCCTCCGTGTGCGATCTTTGGGGCACCACATACATCTTCAGTAACCAATACATGAATTTAAAAGTAAGTTTAGTGATAATAAACTTTAAATATTTCATAATTCATTAACTCACTCCACAAATATACATCGCCTTTGTATGAGAAAAATAGATCAGCATATCTGACCAGTTTAACTTTACCACAGTTTTAAGTATAAATGTTTCCTTTAGAAGACTTAAAAGAAACATCACTGTAGGTATTCATTAAGGTACTATGATCTTATGATGTGGTAGCTAAGAAATTCCTATTTGTTGGTTAATTATTTTTGCAAGCTCTAGAATAATTTCCAGGTGCCTTATCAGACTCATTCATTATGGAACACTCAAACATACTCTTTGCAGAAGTGGTTCTCATTCTCGGGAGCTCATTATTAGAGCATGTAAAAAATTCTCTCACCGTACTCTACAACATTCCTTCTCCCTCTAGCACAAACAGGAAGGAGAAAGGTTACAGAAAGACCTCTGCAACGTCCCCAGCTCTGCAAATTAGTCCCGACTTAATAATTTGCCTGGTCAAAATCTAACAACATACTACACACCATACAAGATGCCTGGAAAGTAAGAGTTGAAGAGCTGCATAAGAGAACACAGACACGTAATGATTTGGATTACTCTAGAAGGACACTATAGGCTTCCTCATTGTGCATACCCTGAGTTCTTTCTATCAGAATTCAGAAGCACATCTTTTCTTCTGTATTTACACGTGAAATCACTAGAACAAACACTGTGATGCTATTACGATGCAGTACCATCACAGTATGTCCACGCCACAACTTCTATACGCATGTCTGTAACTCAACTCGCTCTCATCTGAAAACTCTTTGGAGTTAGGAGTCACTCGAACACCTAAAATGGTTGCCCATCGATGAGGCTCCACGTCAACCCCCTTAGCTTCTGATTTCCAACTAGTGTTATGATTTTAAATTTTAGCTAAGACAGACTTACAACATTCTCAATATACAAGAGAAGTTGGATTCTTATTTAAAGGCTTACTTTTTTCACAAGTTGGTTTTGGAGACCAGGTGTTATCTTCTCCACAAGTAATTATCTCCGGTCCGATCATGGAATAGCCTGGATCACACTCAAACACGACTGAGTCCTTATAGCTATAGGAAGGTCCAAATCCAGTTTTTTTTTTTCCATTTTCAATTTTTGGGTTATCACATTTGACCACTGAAACAGGTAAGAGAAAAACAGCTCTGAAACAGTTGTTGACAGTATCTTTGCAACAGACACAGCATCCTTTTACTACTTGTAAGTTTCCTTATCTAATTCCTCAAATTGTTTTGGAGGGGCTTTGTGAAAAGGTTATTCTCCTGAAGGTGGAGAAGGTCCTTGTTTTCAGCTGTTGAGTTGTAACGGTACACAGTCAAGTAAGATGTTGTAATAATTCATATAATCACATTCCACTTCCAAAAGACATACTCCTGTACAGTGGCAGAATTTCAGAAAACAAAGTGATATTGATTAGGGTTTAAACAACAACGTGCAAGCATCTGGTATTCCTCCCTACACCTGCAAAGCAAGACTTTGTGCTTGCTGCGCTTTGCATTTATTTCTGCACTTGCACAGTAGCTGTGTTTAGAAAAAGAGTTCTTCCTTACCTTTTTACTATTCATAATCTAGCTTCCACATTCTTACTCTTTACACAATTTTTCTTCAGCTACCTGGGCTTTATGGTCTCTTAGTTCCTTCACTTTGTCCTTGTCACTTCTACCAACAGCATGCTCATACGCATATTTTTAAAGTTTTAACTTAAATTTTAGTCCTATTCTGTGTCATAATCAATCAATATCCATAATGCAGTTGATCTGATCTCCACTGGAACTATATCAAATTTAGTTCCAGAAGATCTGTTTCTTTTCTATAGGGAAGTCCATTCCCCCACCCCACCCCTTCCAAAAAAGGGACAGATAGAGAAGTTTTGGAGTCACACAGGCTATAATAAAGAAGTATATTAAAAATCCCAACAACCTCTACATTGTGGAGGTGATTCACTCCAAACTCCATTTGACTGTGCATCATATGTGCAGAAAATAGTATCTGGGCCAATCAGCGAGAAGGGATCCGCGCCTTTTGGTACACGATCACACGTATAGGTCACTGCTGTTTGATAAACATAGCTAGCTGCTTCAGTGTAGTGCCCGTTGGCTATGCGTGGAGGTGGTTCACAAGGAATTCCTAGAAATAAATCACACAAATTAGCCGACAGAATTTTGCTGTTAACCTTGTTCATCTCAGAAATAGCAAGCCTTGATTTTCAAGTAATTTCATTTAAAATCTGACATATAGCTATTTCTAAGACAAGCTACAGTTATAACCGAGAGTTACTGATGGTCATTTATTACAGGGAGTCTCAATTTCAAGAAGAGGTTGACTTAAACTAATATGAGCTAATTACCACAATAATTGATGTTTTTCAGTAGTCATTCCTAAGGCACAGTAGTTCCAAAAAAAAAAAAAAAAATCGGTCTTGTTTTACCATCATTTCTTATACTGTAAAGTTTATGGCACAGATGTTTTTAAATGAACTACCACCATCCGAATATAAACTTAAACACGGTAGTAATTTACTTACTTTCACAGAAAGGAAGATCTCTATTCCAGTCAACACCTTTATTCTTAATTACGCAGGAAATTTCATCAGTTCCACGTAATCTGAATCTAGACAGGTAGAAATTTTTTAAGAGGTGAAATTTAAGAAGTCTCTCATTTCTCCAACAAGCACCTAGAAACTTTGTTTATATAGTTCTGTTCTGTGATTATGGGGACATAATATACCAAGTTTTTGTTGTAATAAGAATGGAATCTTAATTTTTTATTTTATTTTGCTAACAGTCTCAACTTTGAAAACAAAAGAGAAGCAAATGAGACATCACTAAAGGAACCGATGGAAGTCTCACCATTTTAAGAAGTGTGTACCCTCTAATACTAATGCCCTAAAGTTACTAATACTAAAGAAACAATCTGTTAAAAGGAAAGGGAGGAAAAAACCTTGCAAGAGGTTACTGCTTTTGACTTAATTGCTATACACAGACAAGTGGGCCATTATTCAATATAATAATGAAGGGTGATGAATATATATATTTATTCCCTCTGTCACAGGAGCATTAAACAAAGTCATTAGATGTAAAACTCTAGTTTTCACTCTGCAGAACCTCACTAAAAAGCTTAAGCCTTGGCTGATGCAAACAGCAAGTAAAACCAGAGAATCAAATCAGGTTTAACTGTAATTTCATTTGCTCCAGGTAGAATTCAGGAGACATTTCAAGCCAGAACTGGAATGGAACCTGCATAAGAAAATTTGAGTTTGGTTCAAATCTGGTCTAAACAGAAAAAAAAGAAAAAGGATTCATTAACTTCACCAAATACTTACCCTCCTTCACAAGAAAAAGTAGCTTTTGAACCGAATGTAAGATCTGCCACGTTAACAAAACCATGTTCTAATTCTCCTGGATGGTTACATTTTCTCTCTAGGGGGAGTGGGAAAGAAAAAAAATTAAAATCTACATCTTTATAGTTATATACAAAGACTAAGTCTTTGGCATATACTGCTCTTACCGTCATTAGCGTTTTTCAAGCTTCGTTTCAAATATTACAGAATACTAATTCTCACTTGAAAAACAACTAAAATTGTTAAATACCAAAGGGAAAAAGCAAAAGAGCTCACGCACACATTACCTGTACAGAACTGCTCTGTGAGTGACCACTGTAAGTCTTCACCACATGTACGAGTTAATGATTTTCCGGGGATTCCTATATACCCTGGCCGGCAGACATACGACACCGTGGTTCCAACAGGAAAGCTTTCCATTTTGCTGAAACTCTCCTTGAGCTCTGCATACTGCAGCCTATCTGGAGGCATACACACGCCTGTCGGAGTAAGATGCAGGAAAAAGCAATAGACAATCTTGTCAACAAGAAGAGATACAAGTTGAGGCATAACGGTATAGAAGCCAGCCTAATTCAGTAGGTTTTAAGGACTCAGCGGTAAATCAAAGAGGTGACATTCTTAAGAGCCAGAGCTATCTGCATATTTAACTAAGTTTCAATTTTTTAATTTATATTTTAATTGCATCCAATGTCCAACTCTACACTAGTACAGGTTACTTATTCATTTGTTTTCTCAATTTCTTCTTTAGCATTCCAGCCAGACAACGCATTTCCTTCCAGTTCATATTTTTTGTCCGTTTGTCTTATTCTTATAGTTAAATACATGACTTAATTCACTGTATACCCATCTGCAGTAAAATGCCTATTTAGCTTGCTGCAGGAATAACAAACCAACCAACCATATTCGCATATTAATTTCCTTTCCTAAGGCAAAAGGCCAGGCAGATCATAAAGTGGAGTTTAAAACCAGCTACACAATCCAACAGAGACCTACAGACCCAGGGATGTTTTGAGGTGCGGTCAATGCTGAAGACGTAAAACTCCTCCATGCTAGAGGACTCAGAAAAACACGTTCAAGACCTTGCAACCCAGACACAAATGTCAGATCTGCCCAGTCTTTGCAAGACTCACACGCGACAGAGACCATCACCTCTTTCACGATACCTATTAATTTCCTTTCCAACCTGTTTATATTATTGTTTAGAGATTTACCAAACCATAGAAGAAATTTAAACCTCAAACCCAGGCTCAGAACCAGCATCCACTAGCACCAAAGCCAGCACGCCTATTTTTGCAACACAATCTTTCTTTCACATTTTCGCCCCAAACCCCACCGAAGCCGCCCGGAAAGCTCGCCGTTTCCGCCACCACCTAAAGCCGTTTCCTTCCCCCTCGCCGCCGCCTCCCCGAGCGGCCCAGCAGGCCCCGGGAGGCCGCCCCCGAGCCCAGCAGCACCCTCGGGGCCAGGGGAAGGGAGGACGAGCTCTCTCCCTCATTCCGGTTGCTCTCGGGGACGGGAGGCCGCGGGGGCTCAGCTCGTCCCCCCCCCCTCCGCCCGCTCCCCCGCCACGGTGGGCTGGGGGGAGCGAGCGCCCGTTCCTCACCCTCAGCCCGCGTTCCACCGAGCCACGGCAGCGCCAGCGCCAGCAGGAGGCCCGGGACGCGAAGGAGCGGGCGGCGCGACGACCCCATGACCGCAGCGGCCCCAGCGGGAGCGGCCGCTCCGCGCCCCTCACTCAGGCGACGGCGGAGACGCAGCGCGGGGCTGGGGCGCATGCGCGCTGCGCGGCCCGCCCTTTCCTTCAGAGGCGGCCACCGCCACGACGGGGCCTTTCCGCCCCTCGGGAAGGGCGGGGCGGCGGCGAAGGCGGCCCGTTACATGGCGGCGGCGGGGCCGGCGCCTCTCCCCACCACCGCCGTCCTGAGCCGGGGCTTGCCCCTCCCCGGCCCGAGGAAACCGGGTGTGGGGAGAGGCCCCGGCCCGAGGAGACCGAGCTCGTTCGTGGGCAGGGTCCCCGGAGAGCCGCCCACGTCTCCGGCACAGAGGGAAAGCTTCAAAGCGTGTTCAGTTGCGCAGCTCCTGCGCTTCGAACGCCAACAAAGGGTAATTAAGAATAAAGGCGCCTGTGTGCCAGCCCAGGGCGAACAGCCCTGCCCAGGGCTGCTGCTCCGTTGAAAGGCAGAGCGTGCGTGTTGCAGAGCAGTAGTAAAAAAAACCCCAAAACACAAGGTTTGAAACTCCAGGTGGACGCAAAAGGAGAGACAAAACCTAAAGCAGTTATTGTCCTACGTTCAGCTTTTATTAGGTTAAGCATTTGTAGAGGAACACCGCAAATAAGCGTTCCTGGAAGAAAATACAGAGCAGCGTCTACTGCTGCTGTAGACTGAGTGCAGCTGCAGTCAAGACAACCTTTGGTTTAACAAACTGTGACTTCCACGCACGCGCAGGAATGCTTTTGTGGATCTTGCTTATCGCAGGGTTTGCAAATAGAGAAATGTTCTTCATCAGATGGCAGCAGGACACACAAGTCCCTCTGAAACAGCATCTGTACTGTGTGCAGTTTGACCTTTGTTAGGTCCTTACAGTAATTAATGGGAGCAGAAGGAGCATTAACTGATTCTACGGTAAAGTGCCTTTTTTTGCCACAGAATTTCAGCCTCAAGATGAGCAACGCTTCCATGCCACCTGCAGCCGCTCTCTGTACAGAGAACGAGTCCAATGCCTGGTTAGCAGCAGCACGGATGCCCAGCCTAGGAAAAAGACGACATGCTGGTGTTAAAATCAGGCTTTTCGTGCTTTCACACTGATGCCTAGAGATTACATTGTCACTCGGGGAGGGAGGAGAGAATTTCTGGGAAAGGCATTGTTTCAAAGGGGGAATTATCTCAAAATAGCCTTTAAAAAAAAAAAAGAGCTAATGTTTACAGGTGCCATTTTGTAGTCAAAGCTGATTATGTTCACAGCTAACAGTGAAAATTCATTGTTACCTGCAAGAGATTCAGCATAGAAAGTAGATTCACCTGCAAGTAAACATGGCATTGCAGTAAGTGTAAAAGCAAGCAGAAAACCCAAAAGGCCCAGTTCTGTGTCCTTTTCTTATGCTAGTGCTGTTAAGGTAGTTTTTTAGAGAGCAAGCTCTCTAAAATTATGGGTAATCCTTACAAACAAAAGCAAGTTTATGTCAGAAGCAAGGCATAGCCTGAAAGTCTGACCCATGAATGTCATCTATTCAGATTATGGAAAAGGAAACACATACACTGAGGGTGGTGTCAGAAAGAAAAATAGGATATTTACAAAAAAACAGTATGTTTAAAACAGTCTCTTTTATTCAGCAAAAGAAAGCATCTTACCAAAAGATTGAGGGGAAAGAGTTTTCTACTTGAATGACTATATTGGAACAACTCAAGTTTGCAGCTATAACTGATATTTTATGTTGAGGAATATAAATCCATACCTTCTATGGAAGACATGAACACTTCTGTTCAGTTATTTGCTTCAGAGGGGTTTGGCAATTGTAGTTTTCATATGTGTGATAATAGCTAAGTGAAAAAGAAGAAAATAGTGAACTGTATTGGTTTGTAAAAGAACACTCAGGTTGGTTTCCTTTTAGGAAGAGAGTCTTGAAATAACACAACATAACCACACCATCGATTCCAGGTTGCTGTGCCTTGTATAGTTTGCAAGCATGAGCTGAAGATAGAAAATTACAAGACTCAGGCACACTCAGGCAAATATTTCAAGTGTATAAAGTGTCTAAAACTTGGGACTTGGCAACAAAGGACATGAATGAACATCCAGAAGACTGCCTTACCCTTCCTTCTGCTTAGAAATAATTTTCCAGACGATACCTGCCCCCAGGAGAAGCAGGACTCCTGCAGCTGCAACTCCTGAGATTGAAGAGCACATATTATTCTCACTGTATGTTTTAAAGCGTATCAGCACAAAAGACATAACGAGGCACATCTTCAGAGTAAGCAGAGGGAAACAGTGCCACTGGGGCCACTGCATGAAGTTAAAGATCTGGCCACAAAAATATCTCTTGAGCTGCTTACCTAGGCCTACTGAACCAGACTTGCGTGATGCTGAAGGGAAGAGAAAAAGAAAAATCAGCAAACTATTCTAACAAAATACGGTGTTTCTCAACTGTAGTTAATCACTTGATCAATAAAGCTTTTACTGCTAAGGGCTGTAATATAGGATTTCTTAAAAACCACACCGTTATATACATTTTTTTTTGATACAGAAAGACATTTGCATGTTTAAAATGCATTTGCATGTTTCTGTTTGATCTTTGCTTCATTTCCATTTCACTCACTCAGTTTACAGGCTGGTACAGGAGGGTCCCAGCTGAAGTCCTCTTGGCACTGAATCTGACTGATGCCTTCCAACGTGTAACCATCATCACATTCAAGAGTGATGTTAGTCCCAGAGCGATAAGTATTTCCTTTTATGGCTTTCTTAACACCTTGAACTTCTGGGAATACACATCTGATCTCTGAAATTAGAAGTAACAAAAAAAGGACATTTAATGAGAAGGAATATAAAATACGAGAAATACCACTGTGGGTTATTTAAGACATTGTTCTTGAATTCTTTCTGAATGTAACCAGGAATTAATTCTTATTCCACAGGGTAATGCCTTTCTTTGTGGCTGCAGAAGAGGGTAAGTGTCTCACTCCCATATGTGAATATTTGTACAGATCAGCTACTCCACACTGATACTGCACGTGGGAAGTGGTGTGTAGTAGGGGTACCTTGGGAGAAGCCTGCCAGAGAAAGAGATTTTTCTGATACTGGGCTACCAAAACATTTGGAGAGGAAAGGTGTAGCAGGGAAGAATTCTGTGGGAGCTTTAGACCCAACTGCCTATAACCCACTTCTAGTCTGTAGAAGTCCCTTATCCTTAAAAGATGTCACCAGCCATATTATTTATCAATAACTAACCAGCCATCTAAGCTATTTCTACCACTGATTTCAATTAAGTGAATTAGTTGCTTCAATTTAAGTGTCTAATCACCTTTGACAGTCCAAGCCCAAGAATTCTGGAGGAGAAGGTTCTCAGCGGAGACCAAAGGGGTAACATCAACATGTAACTTTTAACCTTTGTTTCACGTCTTTTTTTTTATATTTATTTTTACTTTCACACGTAATAGTTACTAAGGACACTTCAAAATCACAAGAATGTGGAATGGCAGGGAGAATTTTTCTGCGAGACTGCTTCCTTTAAAGAGCCTCTGACTTATTTACATAAGCATTTGGTACGTTATTTCCTCTCATTGTTATCCAAGCGCGGTTCAACTCTTGAGTCACTGAGGTGGGTGCAATTCCACCAAGGAAGCACACTGTGTGAGTAACGAATTTATTCCAGTGAATGTCCAGCTTTCCACGCAGGAACACCCACACCAGGAATCTTGTGACGCTGATGAAATTGCCTTTAGTCAAGCTTGCCCGATGACTGACCTTCACAGTGAGCTACACAGAAGTGCCAAGTCACATTGGCATATAGAGGCATTTTCCGAGAAGGGAATAGTCAGGCTCACCTGTGAGCTACAAATCACCCATCAGAGACAAATTCTCTGATATAATAATTTCCTTTGTTTCCTGTTAGTGATAACTGGGGAGTGAGAGACACAAAAAGGGAAGGAAAGGGAAGGGAAAAAGTTTCTACTCTTCTATTAAAAGTAAAAAGCTTTTAACAGAGGAAAGTTGGTATAGAACTCACTCGTAGCAACAAGAGCAGACATGGAAAACACGCAAGAGTTAAAATTGTCTTCCAAAATTGCCTCTATTGTACTCATATCCTTTGGCTACTAGCATGAGGTTCCCATCCTACTACTTTACAACAAAATCATACTCTTCCCAGGGATAATAAAGAGTAGATAAATTCATAATTAACAGATCAACACTGCCTAGCTATGATATGAAAGTGGTTCTCAAGCAAAATAAGGGGATGGAATTCAGCGTTAGCTGCAAAAGATTTTACTGCTTAGGTTTTGGCCCATGTATCTCTCTGATGATTTAATTTTTTCCCAAAGTAAAACATGCATATCAGCATGGCTGCATGTCTCCTCAGCCCATTTCTGGGAGATGTCTGCCATCGTGAATTCCAAACAACATAAGCAAACCAAGCACAAACACACCTTTGCACTGAGGAGGCGGCTGGCTCCAGGTTCCTGACACCGTGCAGTTGATGAAAGCGTTCCCAACGAGTGAATAACCAGGATTACAGCTGTAGGATACAGATGCTCCATAGGAAAAAGTGTCAGAGATGTTGCCTTTGAGCTTCCCGTTGGTGATGTTTGGAGGATGGAGACACTTCACAGCTGGAAAGTCAGGGAGAGACAAATGACAGTGTTGACATGAGGATCCTGGTGGACTGCCAGAGAGTAGCTAAGGCACCGTACCTTTGCAGCCTTGATTGTTCCCTTTGAATTTCTTCACCTAGGCTAAATAACTGATTTTGTAACCCTGTAACTCCATCAGGCTTTGGAAATGGGTATAAACTTGATCTTGTTCTTATCACTCATTCTGTAGTAAAGGACTCAGTCCTTATACAAACCTTTCCCTAAGGCAGGTCATGTTAAACGTCCTTTCTTCTTAGGTCTCTGCAACAAAAACACACCTTGACAGACTGGAGAAGGATGGCTCCAGCCTCCAGACTCTGTGCAATGAATGGATGCTGTCCCAATGAGAGAGAAGCCGGGCTCACAGGTGTATCTTACAGATGTTCCAGGAGTGAAAAATGCTTTTGCCGGGCCACTGAAAGACCCATGGGCAATATCTGCAGGCTTGGAACAGCGCAGCACTAAAAAGAGAGAAGTGCAGATCAAAACAGAGCTCATACAGGCAAGAGGGGAAACTTTTGAGCACCTGTGGACGGCTGTACGCTCACTCCCACAGCATTGAATCCAACACACAGAGCCAGCCCTGCCCAGCCCTCTGCGCTCACTTCACCCCAAATCATGCATAAAGCATATGGCAACACACACATTTCTTCTTACACAAAGGAACATTGCCCAGCATCATCTTTCCTGGTATATCAGATAAGAAGAGTGATTAGTTCATATATGTAATGGGAATTCCACACTTGTAAGACCACCTTATTAGAACATCCATACAGGTTCCTTGTGGCTGGCAAAGCTGGCCTAAGCTCATTTTTAAGGCATTCATACTGAGAAACTGAGGCACCGGATACTGCAGCAATAAGAATGGGAAAAATTAGCACAGATGGATCTTCAGATCTGAACGCTAGACTCCAGATTCCTCTTGCCTCCTAAACATGTTACAACACACCACCAAGAGTGGTAAGGTCAGAAAGGATAGCCATCCAAGGACAGATAACACATGCTTTCCTCTTTCACAGACAGGGAGTGGAGGATCCCGTGTGCCGCCTAGCCTGGCACTGGGACTTGTGGAGGTCTTTTGGGACATTAGCAGTGTTGCCTTCAACGGTAATGATGTCTCCAGGCCTATAGAGGGACTCCAATCTGATTGCTTTTCCATTCCCAACTCCTGGGCTCACACAGCCAACTGTGGGCAGCGAGGGTAAGAAGAACCCTTTAGACCGTGAAACTTGTGTGGGATAGAGACCACAGAGACCTCATTCTTGGCCACAGAGACCTCATTCTTTCTTTAGTGGTGGAGTTTGTTGAAGCAAGAGCTCGTTTCAGCAAGTCCTTAGCCAAATATCACGACACGTTTAACGCATTTAGAAAGTTGAGAAGATTCAGTGGAAAGAGCACAAACACACCTTCGCACCGAGGAAGGGGGTGGCTCCAGACTCCGTATGTTGTACAACGAACACACTTACTGCCAATGAGGGAGAAGCCATGTTTGCAGCGGTAGTGCACAAGTGCTCCTACATCAAAAGTGTCTGAGAAATGACTGCTGTGTTCCCCATTAGTAATGCTTGGAATCATAGAATCATAGAATAGTTTGGGTTGGAAGGGACCTCTAAAGGCCATCTAGTCCAACCCCCCTGCCCTGGGCAGGGACATCTTCAACTAGATCAGGTTGCTCAGAGCCCCGTCCAACCATTGGAGGAGGCAGACACTTCACTACTGAAAGAGGAGAGGGAGAAGGTGAGAAGGTGACATTCAGTTGTGAAAAAAGTGATAACAAGAGAGTAAAAAAGTGCAATTAACCCTCTTCACTGCAAAAAGCAGGACAGGTTGGGAGGAGGAGCTAGTGTTTAGTAAATCTTGCCTCTTCTTATAATAGACCTACCTGGCTTCGTTGTGGTATCAGGATGATGATAGTGTTCTGCCACTCCATCTAGATGCAACATTAAGAGTTTAAAAGACAAACTTGGTCGATCAAATACAATGCACAAATTTACCTTCATTTTCCATCATCCTGCCTTTATATTTCCAGCAAAAATTTCACTCCTCTCTGATAGTGTCCCACCATGAAGCTACCAAATTTCTCACTTTTAGGAAATGAAGAGAACACGGATTACGGATTGCAACAAGCAGGGTGAGAAAAGTGCAAATCATGCTTATACTTACAGCATTAGCCAAAACCTGGCTTATCTCCTGTGTGAGAAGAGAGGCATAAATAAAAGGAACAATTTCTGCTTTCTCCTTAAAGTAGTTGTGGCAAACAAGAAAAATAAAGCCAACTTTGGCTTCAGTGAGTGGGTAGGAGCAGTCGGGGAGGAATCTGCAATGCTAACAAGTCAGAGTGCTGACACTTACCCTGCTTGCAGACTGGCACGGGTGGATCCCATGTTTTATCAGCTTGGCACTGGGCTGTGCCATGGCCTCGCAAGGTGAAACCTTTACGGCACTTAAAGCTAACGGTGTCTTTGTATGTGTAGCGATATTTAAGAACAGATACTCTCCCATTCTGGATCTGTGGGACTGGACATACCACCTCTGAAAAATAAATGTATTATCTCAAAGAGGGAGCCATATGTATGCTGTAATTAATGCATATATAAAGTCCATCCTTAATGTGCCACTGCTCAGAGGAGTTCCACAGGTAGTGCTTGGAGAGTCACAGAAGAATAATTTCAAGAATTGAGGGCTTTTTAGTTCCTAGGTTTACCACATGATTGTATATGTAAACATAGTTTTGTGCCTATAAGCAGAATAATGCAAATACATTCCCATAAATATATTAAATGGTGTAGAAATCCATAAGCACCATTAGTCATCCTCATGACTGCTTTACTGTACCAAGCTCATGCCTTCCAAAGCAATTCCATCTGAAGGAAAGACTAATTGCAATGATCAGCCCCTGCAAAACAGCCTTGTGGTTTGGATAACAGTACAGTATTTGGAAGATCCTAGTTCAATTTTACTCAATATCCTGCTCTTCTACTGCAAGACACATTTCTTCCTTAATTTATTACTTATGTTTGTGAAACATAAGGGACAAATCCCTGCAGGCATCTCACAGCTCTTCATTCTACATAACTCTGAAAGATCAAAAGCTAGCATCTGGAAGATTTTTAGAAGAAACCAAACAAGCAAATGAAACAAAACAATCCTAGAGGAATATTACACTTAAAAAGCCTTATTCCTCAAGGCTCTATTTATTTTAAGGAAATGCCACTTTTTAATTTTAAGGACTTCATTTGGCAATTCTGGGCCAGATCTAGTGGTGACCTACTTACTCTGACAAATGGGAAGAACACCACTCCATGCGACATCTGGTCCAAAAGTCTCACATCGCCTATGAGATACTCCAACCAGTCGGTGCCTGGAGTTACAGAGAAAGAAATATCAGTTGATATCAAGTCATTCAGCCTGGATTTTGCACTCCCACTCTGACACTACCCCCAGAGGTTTCCTTCTGCAGCCTCCTGTTTCTGGCTGGTCACCGAGGTGTTTCTGTTGGTTTGACACATGGGAATGAAGGACACCAAGTTCCTTCTTCCTAGATCCAAGAGGAACAGCAATGATCCCAAATTACTCCGGGTTAGATTGGTCAGGTGCTAAATCAGGACTCAGACCCAAGTGATTTCCAAACCGCTGGAGCCTCCTTGCAGCACGTGCTTGCTTGCACTCTCAGCTCCTGCTGGGTGGCCATCTGAGAAGGTAGACTGAAACTGAAGTTTGCAGAGTAATCTGTTGAGCGCAGGCAGGAGAAAATGAGAGACACTTCTCCCTTTCCTGAGCAGGCAACTATGGCATAACTGGAACCAAAATACAAATTCTGGCTTGCTGCGGGAGAACGCCCAGCGCAGAGGAGTGGGCTCTGAGCCTTTACCGTAAGTTGCCCAACACCGAGCTCAGAAATGGAGTCAGCAAAGGCAGCGTGGGACTCACCCTTCTTCACACGTGTAGCTCACGGTTGACCCAAAAAGGAGATCTGTCAGAACAACAACTCTGCCATTCTTTGGTGTTTCTGGGTATTTACATTGCTTCCCTGGGAAAGAACAAGGCTGAGTTTAAACTCCTCTCTTGCAGTTTTGTAATGCACTATGAGAAGGTATCTTAAGGATCTGTCCACATTCAGACACCAATAAAGACGTGATTTTTAAAAGGCCAATAGCTGCCCAAACTATGTGACTAGTGAAGCCATGTATAAATCATTTTTTAAAGAATTGCTTTAAGAAACCCACAAATGTAGCTTAGACAATTTTCAACAACCAACACCAAACTGATTGAGCTATTCACTTTTACAGAACGCTAGCGCTTCAGACCACGTGTGGTTTTTGAGGCATGTCAGAGTCGGGGGTAATCCAGGGTGTCTCATGTATCCCGGCTGGCAGCTGTATTGCACGGTGTCCCCAACAGAAAACTCCATCAGATTTTTGTATTCCTCAGTTAGCTCAGCAAAGGTTAAGTTTGGAGGTGCTCCACAGCCACCTATAGGAAAGAAAACACAGGGAAAAACAGGGATATCAACTACACAAAGTTGTTTTAAAATGTATATTGAGTATGCATAGATAAAAGTTTACGAGCAAAACTGACAACAAAAGGGAAGGACTGAAGGATTCAACATTTTGGGAAGAGTGAGGGAAAGGATCAGTCCTACAGGCTTTTGAAGGCAGAAATTCCCAGACTATCCATAACTCCAGCCATTATCTCGGAACCATTGTGTACCTGCACACTGAGGAAGAGGGAGGCTCCAGTTTCCAGAGTCAGTGCAGTAAATTGATGCCTCTCCCAGGAGGCTGTAGCCAGGGTCACAGCTGTAATTTACGACCATCCCAGTAGTGAAAACTTCCAAGTCCTGGCTGTTGTGCTTTCCTTTGTCAATATTTGGAGGTGAAGGACATTGCAGCACTAAAGAGAGAGGACAAAACAAAACGAAAAAAGGGCATGGACAGGGTAACGCGCACGAAGGATGCATGCACAAAGACACCAGAATTAACCATTTCCATTGGCAATGGCTGGAGGGTGAGCGCACTGCGACACTGGGGGAAGAGGGCCAATCCACATTCATGACAGTAGTGAGAAAAAGGAGGAATATGGAAAAACGAGTGAGTTGGTGCACAGGAACATTGCAGCTGAGCTGCCAGCCTGTAAGAGACAGGGTGTCTCAGACAGGTATCTCTTGGCTGCTGCTCATTGCCAGAGTCCATCCAGATACTTCACCCCTCTGGACTACTTAGCAGGTATTTCTGTGCACTCATCGCCGGTGAGTGCCAAAGGGCTCTCAGTGAAGCAGGGGCGATGTGGGCACTAACACATCCCGGCCCCACATCCTCCCCAGCCCCTCCTGTCTTGTGAACAGCCACTGCTCCACAGCGTGTCCCTGTGTGTGCCCTGCCCTGCCCACAGCCTCGCCGGCGGGGACGGCCGGCCGTGCACCGCAGAGCCCTACCTCCGCACCGCGGCGGCGGCCCGCTCCACACGCCGTGCTCCCCGTCCACCGTGGTGCAGAAGATGGAGGGCTCTCCAGCCAGCAGGTGGCCGGAGTTGCAGGTGTAGATGACCACGTCCGCGTAGGAGAAGGTGCCCGTCAAGTGCCCACTGTGTCTCCCGTGGGGGATGTCCGGAGGCGGATCGCAGGTGATACCTGTGGGCGCGTACAAGGTGGCTTTTAGCATCAGTGCTGCAGCAGCACCTGGGGTCTGCAGGACACACACGCTTCCCAGGAAGGGAACCGATGGGGATGAACCCGTCTCAGCGGTGACGCTCTCTGTCATTGCCTTGAAAGATCTTTCCCAAGGAAAGCACCGATCTGAATCTCTTTGTGCTGTGTTTGGTTTCTCGTCAGTCCTGCTCACTCAGCTCCTGCCGCAGTGTACTTACTCTGGCAGACGGGAACATCACCGCTCCACGTCACTCGCGTCCCAGAGCTCGAAATCACACAGTGCCGCTGGGATGCTCCAACCAGCCTGTGCCTGGGGTCAAACAAAGTCACTCTTGTCACTGCAGGACCATCTTTGGAGGTCGCATCTCCCACAGCAAACAATATTGCCTTAGTTGCCATCTAATACCACCATTTTAAAGCTATGAACCTTAGCTCATATGGGGACCTCCCCCCAGGTCCCCTCGGTCAGCACAGGCAGTACATCCCTGGGGGCTCAGGGAGCTGCCATGCCCTCTCCTCTTCCTTCCATCCTCTAGAAAAGTCCACTTTAATGACTTCTGGCTTAAGCCAAAGCTTCCAAAATAAACTCCCCTTTTCCCTTCATATGCTCCACACAACCAGACTCGGGTGGTCGTGCCCTCTAAATGGCATTTAAAAATTTATAAATAAATCCCCTTTTCCAATTTCTGTTGCCATTTGGACTAGATATTAGACTAGAAATAGACCGTTGCGAAGACCAGAATTGCTTTAGTGCCAAAACTGTTCTAAACCACCCAAAGGATTCTGAGGTTTTCCCTGATCATTTGGATGATTTGTATTTTCTCTCAGCACCTGAGAACTCCAGTTTCTCCTCCAGCATGGCCTTGTGCAGGCACCGCTGGGGTGCTCTGAGCTCAGAGACACAACCACTGGTCTCTTGTGGGAAGACACGCGGTGCCTACGAGTTGCAGGGAGGGCAGAAGGATTGCTGATTTCATCTCGGCGAGGTGAAGGAGCTTGGCTGGGACTCACCCTTCATTACAGGTGTAATTCACTGTTGACCCAAAGAAGAGATCTGTTGTAGCGATAACTCTGCCGTTCTCTGGTTCTCCTGGATGATCACACTTTCTCCCTGGGCAGAAGAAAACCTGGTTTTAAGCTGCTTTAACTCAGTGCCATAGGAAAAAGGTCACTAATTCTGGGAGTCTGCCCAAACCCCACGGAGGAGGGGACTGAAAGGGAGAAATTACAAGGCTTCAGTCATCACATTGTGATTGAAACAAACTAGAAGTATTGCAAAACATACGTTTGCAAAACTCCTGGGCTTCAGACCATGTTTGATTTTCAAGACACGTGATAGTTGGTGGTATCTGTGGATGTTTTATGTATCCAGGCCGACAAGTGTACTTCACAGTCTTCCCAACAGAAAACTCAGTCTGATTTTTATACTCCTTGTTTAGCTCAGCAAAAAATAACGTTGTTGGTGTCCCACAGCCAGCTGCCAAGAAACAAAATGCACATGAGAAATACATGCTGGCTGTGAAACACAGCTAAAGAGAAACAAGCGCATAGGTAGGGACCATTACAAACCCCGAGGTATTAATATCTCTTCTATGTATTCTGACATTTATCTACATAAATTAACACTTACTTAGCATGCAAGGATACGTGCACCCAATTTATATGTTCTTAAAAAAATGAAACAAAACCATCCCCCCCAAAAAAAAAACCCAACCCAGGTTAGCCAGTTTGGTGTTTCCACACTCTGCACATCCTACGCTGCAGCACGGCCACCATACAGCGTGTTGTCTTTGGGCCACAGAGTGCAGGAATCTGCAATTCCAGAAGTTAGAACAACCAAGACTGTCTCCTTGTGGGAAACCATGGGCTTTGGCAATGCCACCAGGTTATTCCCAGTGCCACCAAAGTGAACACAGCGCCTGCGTGTGCTGGAAGCACGCTTAGACCCGTGGGTGTCACTGGGTGTGCACTTCGCCCCCCCCACGCCAGTTCTGCAGGTTGGCAGGTTTGCCTGCTCCAGGATCAGCCGAGCACGGGACGGGTGCTCAGCCAGCCGCAGCAGCCGCGGCAGCAGCCGGCCCCACCTGCGCAGCGTGGGTACGGGAGGCTCCAGTTCCCCGAGGCCGTGCACAAGACAGAGGGGTCTCCGAGGAGGGAGAAGCCGGGCTGGCAGCTGTAGCTCACGGACATGCCGCTGGTGAAGTTTGCCCCGAGCTCCGCGCTGTGCGTGGCATGGGCGATGACTGGAGGTGGAGGACAAGGCAGCACTAACAGGGCAGGAGCAGAGAACAGCGTTTCAGTGATTTTGCCCGACGGAGGAGTACATGTAACACAGCAAAACACCGTCACACCTGAAGCGATCGAGTGAGGCAGAGAGCACGACCTCAGGTCCCCTCCAGCACAAGGATGGCCCTAAGCATCCTCTCTCTAAACCCCCATGTGCCCGTGCTCACCTGGCTCGCAGGTGGGGACAGCAGGCGCCCAGCGGCCATTGGGCTGGCACTTGGCTTCATGGCTGCCCCACAGCACGTAGCCCGGGCGGCACTGGAAGGTGACGTTGGCCCCAGGATGGTACACAGCTCTCTGTCCTTCAGCCACCTCTCCATTCTGGACGTTGGGGCTTGTGCAGGTGATCACTGGAAGTGAAAAGCAGCAGAGCGTGGGCTGGGGAAGCGGCTGCCAGAGCTGGGGGTTCTCCCTTTGTTTTTGTGAGGTCAAAATTCAGGGAAGGCTGTGCGACCGCGATGGTCTCCCTTTTCAGTACGGGTAACAGCATTCACAGCTCACCTTCACACCGGGGGTAAGGGATGCTCCAGGTTCCGGATTTCAAACAAGAAACTGTTGTTTTCCCGGTGAGGACATACCCCGGGTCACAGTAGTACTTCACTGACGTTCCAGGGATGAACACTTTCACATCCTTGCTCTCATGCTGTCCATTTTTGATATTTGGAGGGGAAGGACACTGTAGCACTAAAGGAGGGGAAAAAAGTGGTGAAGAGCACGTACCAGAAACACCCACTGTAGGGTAAGGCAGCCTTTTCACTTCTTTCTTTTCCATTAACTTTTCCAAAATAGCTAGGGATGTCAATGTATGAATTATGTTTCCATCCTACCCTCACCTATCTTCCAGCCTTCATGTTTTTTGAGCTTATTGACATCAAGAATGATCTTTTCTCACTATTTAGGCATTTACAGTGGTTAGTTTCCATCTGCGGCTGTAACAGCTTGCTCGGGCCTTTCTGTGGTTGTGAACAAGATCAGACACTAGCCTGGCTCTCTCTCCATTTGTGGATTCATTTAAGGAGATGAAAGCCCTACGTAACAACAGTCTGAATGGGTGTTATGAAGATGGGTGGACAGGTATTTGCATGTTTTTCCTTTCCAGTCCTGGAGAGTGGCCCCTTTACCTCCAAGGTGAGGCAGTTGCACCCTGCCAGGTGCACTCACACAGTGGTTCAGAAGAAATCGGCTGCCACCCACCGCCTCATTTACACTTACTCTTTTCGCAGATGGGCACAGGAGGGTCCCATGTGCCCCCAAACTGGCACCGAGACTCTTGAGAGCCCTTCAAGGCGTAACCAAAATTGCATTCGAAGACAATGATGTCTGCGAGTCTGTACATGGTCTCCAGCCCAGTCGTTCTTCCGTTTGCGATCTCTGGTCTTTTGCAGCCGGTTGCTGGAAGTGAAGAGCACAAGGCACCGCTGGGGACGCGAAGCCCATCCTGGGTGCGGAGGGGCACTGACCAGGGGCAGTGCCTGCTGCCGATCCTTGCCATCGCTATCATGGGCATGTCAACATCATTGACTCTTATCCTTACACAAAATATCATTATTCAACTGCACTGGTAGTCTGTCCTTACTGGGGGGCAGAAAGAGAAATCCACAGAGGCAGGTGGGGCTCCTCCTGCCTGTAGGATCTTTGGCCTCTGCCTCTCACTGGAGATTTGGTCTGCAGCAATTAGACCAAGAGCCAAGAAGGAAGAAAGGACCCGGGGAAAGGTAAAAGAAGCCAACACACACACACACCTTCACATCGGGGCCGGGGCCGGCTCCATGTTCCCCTGGCGGTACAGCTGATGGAGGCGTTCCCGATGAGGGAGTAGCCATCCCTGCAGGTGTACTGCACAGTCGAGCCTGGAAGGTGGGTGTCCAAGGACTGGCCGCTGTGATTCCCGTTGGCGATGCCTGGAGGGGGAGGACACTTCACCTCTGTGAAGGAGAAGGAAAGGCAGGTAAGAAATATGGACAAGGCAAGAAAAAAAAATTAAAAATCCAACTTTCAAAAACCAAAGGAGGAAGACAATTAATTCCATTAACTCCTCTCAATAAATATCTGTCATGTTAGCTGTCTTCCTATCAGTGGGTGCAGCCCCCACCGCAGCCACGGTCATTCCTTCTGCCACTCACAACCAACTCTCGCCAGCGGGGACGGACGGCCGTGCACCGCAGAGCCCTACCTCCGCACCGCGGCGGCGGCCCGCTCCACACGCCGTGCTCCCCGTCCACCGTGGTGCAGAAGATGGAGGGCTCTCCAGCCAGCGGGTGGCCGGAGTTGCAGGTGTAGATGACCACGTCCGCGTAGGAGAAGGTGCCCGTCAAGTGCCCACTGTGTCTCCCGTGGGGGATGTCCGGAGGCGGATCGCAGGTGATACCTGTGGGCGCGTACAAGGTGGCTTTTAGCATCAGTGCTGCAGCAGCACCTGGGGTCTGCAGGACACACACGCTTCCCAGGAAGAGAACCGATGGGGATGAACCCGTCTCAGCGGTGATGCTCTCTGAATACAATGACCCAAATTATCCAGAGACAAACCTTGTATGGAGAAAATCACATGTGGGAAGGAAAACGTGCGCCCTCCTGTGAGTCACTTCCTTGCTGCCCATGTCTGGAGCTGGTGGGACAATTCTTACCTCCCTTTCCATAACCATTGGTGACACATGCAGAGAGAGACTGGCCACGCCATTCCTACACATGACCAGTGAGAAATACTTACCCCAGTAACAGGGAGTTTAAAATATTAATGGTTTTCCCAGTTTAGACCAGGATAAATGAAAGACCTTTGGAAACATTTTCAGAAACATCCAAACCAAAACAAAATGAAAAGAAAAATTAAAGATTTGACACATACAGTGACTTGAGAAATCTTTTGCAATAAAATCTTTGTCTTGAAAGATGTGCCACTGTCTCTTGCAAGCCATCTCCAAAGGCCTTTTGTTGTGGCCTACTTACGCTGGCAGACAGGAGCATCTCCACTCCACGAGACACGTGTGCCAGAGACCTCGCATGTTCTCTGAGAGCCTCCAACCAACTTGTACCTGGAGTCACACAGAAGGATTTATTAATTTACATTAGGAGACTTGAGATTTCTTTACAATCCTTGTAAGTGGCAGCCAAGACTTCTGACTTGGGAACTACGTTCCGTCATGTAAAGCTAAAAATCTGCTTTACTCTCACTTGGCAGCTGAATTCAGCTAGTCACAAGACTCACCCTTCGTCACAGGTGTAATTCACTTTGGACCCGAAGAGGAGGTCCGTCAGGACAACAGCTCTGCCATTCTCTGGATCCCCTAGGTTAGCACATTGTTTCCCTGGAAGGGAACATCAGCCACCATTAGCCCTCAGCTGCTCACTCACATCCCACCCAGGGATGCCGACACAGAGAGCGGACCACATAAAGTAAAGAAACCCATAATGCCAGAAAAATGTGAAAATCCAGCCAAGCCTGACACTTCAGGTTTTTCAGCACTTGCAGGACGTACTTTTACAGAACTCCAGCGCTGCAGACCATGTCCGATTCCTGAGGCATGTGATGGCTGGCGGCATGCCCGGGTGCCAGGTGTACCCAGGCCGGCACACGTATTCCACCTTCCTCCCCACGGGAAAGATGGTCTGGTTGCTGTACGGCTCCTTCAGCTCAGCAAACGCCAGTCTGGTAGGTGCATTGCAGCCAGCTACCAAGAAAGATAAGCCAACCCAGTTGTTAAAGGAGTCAAGAAAAAGCAGATCTGGGAGAGCAGGAGAAAGCTTAACATTCAGAGCGCTGTTGGAACACTTACCCTGCTCGCACACTGGCACGGGTGGCTCCCAGGTGTTATTTAGTTGGCACTGTACCACACTCTGGCCGTGTAGAACATAGCCTGGCTCACACTCAAAGGCAATGGTATCCTTGTGTGTGTAGGCAGTCCTAGGAGACACTATTCTCCCATTCTTGACCTGCGGGACAGGACATCTTGCCTCTGGAAAAGAAGTGCGGGTCCTCAAAACACGCAGTGTGCAGAGCTGTGCAGCTGCAAAGCCACTTAAGAGTTGCAATCCCTTTTAAGACACAAGTCTGAAAATAATTTTCCCATAGATGATGTACTGCCTGCATCCAGAGATGGCAAACATTGAGGGAGAGACCCAAACCGAAAGGTGAGGCTGGGGATGCTGGAGGCAGTGGGGTGGTCCTCCAGCCTCCTCCCCTCTGCCTGGCCACAGCTGCAAATCAGCCCGTGCAAATCCTGCCCTAGCAGGCACTCGGGCAAGAAGTGCAATTGTCTGGAGGTTTCCTAGGCTTTCCGAATATGAAGCAGTAGGGCAGGGAGGATTGCACCCGAGTATTAGGATGTGCACGCACAACCCTACCTCCGCACTGCGGGGGTGGCCCGCTCCACACGCCGTTTTTCCCATCCTGGGTGGTGCAGTAGATGGAGGGCTCTCCGTGGAGTGGGTACCCGGGGTTGCAGGTGTATGTTACAGATGTGCCGAAGTGGAATTCATCCAGCAGCCTGCCCGTGTGCTTCCCATTGGGAATGTCCGGAGGCGGCTCACAAGGGATACCTGCAGAGGTGCAGAACAAGGCTTCTAAATTCAACAGCAGCACCAAAGTACTTTAAATCCCTCAGTCTGTGGGGCATAAACACTTGTCCTAGAGATGGAGTAACTGCAATGAAGTGACCTTCTAGTTGAGGCCTTGTAGGCAACTGGATCCCATCTCCCTGGTCAGCTATTTCTATGACAGAAAGCAGACCAGTAAGACAAACCTCTATGGAGGAAACACCTACCTGCTTTATCTTTTCTACTGTTTAAGAAATAAAAAAGCAAGTATTTCTTTTGTATCGCCTGTGTAAAATCCTGATTTTTCAGCTGCACACAGTGCAAAGGCACGCACAGGCAGAAATTTGAAATTAACCTATGTCACCTTAGGTTAATATGTACCTGGAGAACCTGTAAAATGCTTTAAAATACCAGAACGTGCCAGTAAATGTTTCTTACTTGTATGAAACTGTCACCTAATCAGCAACAGTAGTTAATCAGCAGAGAAACACTCAGGTGTAATTGCTGAGGTGCGGCACGGCAGCTCTTTGGGTACACATCAGTTATCCATGCTCATAGTGAAAGAGAGAGCCCGCGGTTTGGGACTTTGGGATTCCACTTCTGGCCCTCCCACAGCGCTCTGCCTCTTCTGAGGGTTGTGCTTTGGTCTCTCTGTGTCTAACAATAACAACCCTTAAGCTGAAGATAATATTTTCCCTTCCTCTCTTGTAATGGGCTTGTGATGTTAGTCAGAGACAGGATACCCAAGCACTGCTGAAAAAGCTCCAGCTGAGCCATTGCTTTCTATAATCCATTAAGCTTTGAGATCTTGTACCTTTTCCCAGAACATTTTCTTTCGACATCAAAACCTTCTGATATTTTTCATGCCCACAGAGCAGAGAAATTCCCTGTGAAAGCTTTGATTGGAAAGATTTGGCAGTCTCTGCTGGAAAATATTTACCGGATCCATGCAAACCCCCCCGGAGCTGTAAGCTACTTACGCTGACAAGTGGGAATGTCGCCACTCCATGCAACACGTCCACCAGCAATCTCACACCGTCTCCTGGATTGTCCAATTAACCTGTGCCTGGTGTTAAAAGGATTGAACATTCATCCCAAGTCATTTCAGTGTAAGTTACTACCTCCTCCTCGCCACCCCGGAAGGCGTGATCAGCCCCGCTGTCAGCAAAGCTCTGGCCCTGAAGAAGTTTCCTTCCTCGCTCAGCACCACCTTACCAATTTCACAGTATATACGTATACACATAAGATAGGGAACACCTTATGTGTTCATATAGGTGCAGGACTAGAGTGGCTTCTGTATATAATCCATTTATTGGGAATGAATGAATAGGAGGAAAAAAGGGAGACTTACCTAATACATCTCTCCTTGCTGTTTTAAGCAGTTGCCAAAACCAGGACTTACCCTTCTTCACAGCTGTAGACCACTGTTGACCCAAACAGGCGATCTGTTAGGGAAATTATTTTCCCATTCACAGGTTCACCGGGATGACTGCATTGTTTCCCTGGGGGAGAAAAAAACCTCATTTTAGGCTTCTCTCTGTCTATACCACAGTACAACAGATCCGACTGTTAGTCCAGTAATCTGTCCACATTTCCAGTTACCCCCAAAATGGGTTTTGAATAGCATAAAGTTACATGGCTTTACTAGTCACATACTATTTGAACACCAGAATAAGGTTCAGGTTTTTGCAGCATGGACAGAACCTAGCACCTATTCCTTCTTGAATAACAGACACCAAATCAAGGAGCTATTCACTTTTACAGAACTCTAGTGCTTCTGACCACACTCCGCTCTCAAGGCATGTAATAGTAGGTGACATTCCTGGGTGTTTAGCATATCCAGGTCGGCAAGTGTATTGCACAGTCTTCCCAACAGAAAAATCAATCTCATTTTTATGCTCCTCATTTAGCTCAGCAAAGTGTAACCTTGTAGGAGCACCACAACCACCTATTGAGAAAGAAAACAGATGTGAGAATCAGGCAGGACAGGCATGCCGGGCGCAAGCACGGAAAGAACACTGTTATGAGAAAGGTGTTTGGTTTGCCTTGCAAAATTGTTTATTTTGATTAATATAGCCATTATTAAACAAATACAACATATTTTCCCAAAGGATTCCAGAGGATCAGGTTCTTATTCCCAGGATATACTTAAATCTTCCACCCACAGGGTTTAACCACATTTTTTTAATGGGGTTAGGGGACATAGAATAGTAGTGTACTCCAAGGCAGCTATGTCACTATTTACCTGGAAGTTCAGGCCTGTTTGAGAACTCCTGGTAATGGTACAGTCTACTGCAGACGGGAACAGAAGGGTGCCAGCTGCCATCATCCTGGCAGAAGATTCTAGCACTGCCTTGCAGGCTGTAACCATCGTGACACTGAAATGTCACCATTTGCCCAGGTGCGAAGATAAGTCCTTGACCATCAACTTGCTTTCCATTCTCTATATGTGGATTTATGCAGATGGTCGCTGGAAGTGATGATGAACAGAAGTGATGTGCAAAAGGAGTCAGAACAAAACAAACCAAAAAACTCACAGGCTGTTAATATTGCAACAACAAAACCTACGTGACATCTACATAAACCTCCCCAGCCCCACCGTCACAATAGAAGGGCTTGAAATTGATTTATACCATGCAACACTTTACATGGGATTAACCTTCTCTGAGGATCTGGTTGCAATGGTCAGGGTCTCCCCTGTGCTCAGAGCCACACTATGAGCTTCTCACCCGAAGGGACAGACCACAGACGCACCTTCACAGCGAGGGCTGGGCTGGCTCCAGTTCCCTGATGCTCTGCAAAACACAATGGCATTTCCAACCAGGTAGTAGCCGGGATCACAGGTGTATGTTACAGACGTTCCCATGGTAAAAAATGCTTTTCCCTGGCCATTGTGATTTCCGTTGCGAACCCCCGGAGGCATGGGACACGGTCGGACTGCAACAGGGAGACAAAGTCTTAACTCAGCGAGAGAACAGCGTGCAAGGGGAAGGGAGTCGGCGTGATGCTGCGTTGAGGGGTTAAAGCCCATCGCAGGAACGGCTCAGCCTGCACACGCTGTTCCTGCCTGCAAGGAGCACCCGCCGGGCAGGGCTGCCCTCGGGGAAGCAGCGGGCACCCGCACTCACCCCTCTCGCAGGTGAGCACTGGCGGATCCCAGGTCCCCCCCGGCTGGCACTGAATCTCGTAGGTGTCCTCTGCGGCATAACCGGCGTTGCAGGCAAAGTGAAGAGTCTCTCCAGCTTTGTAGGTGCTTTGCAGCCCATAGACCTTCCCGTTCTGCACCTCGGGTATTTCGCAGCCAGTTGCTGCAGGAAACATGGACGGCATCCTTTAAACTTCAATGCATGGGTCCGATCCTGCACACACAGCCCCCTCCCTTCTCATCACTGCCATAAACCTGTCTGCACTGTTCCTACAACCAGGACATCCAGCATCCTTTCTGCCAGCCCCACACCTAGCAATGAAGCATCCACCCACCTTTGCAGCGGGGCAGGGGCTTGCTCCACAGCCCGTCCTCCGTGCAGTTGATGGACACGTTCCCAATCAGCTCATAGCCATCCTTGCAGCCGTAGTACACGGTCACTCCCAGGGGAAACTTGTCCAGGGACTGTCCGCTGTGCAGCCCGTTGGCGATGTTTGGTGGCTGAGGACACGTCACCTCTGGAGAGGGAGGGAAAAAGCCCATGAGAGTGTCCGTGAGAGGCGATGCCTGAGAGACAGCTCAACTCAAACCTGCACGTCAGGCATGGGGGAAGGTGAAGGGGGATGGCAGAGGGCTCCCACCCCAGGTTCTGCTGGGTCTGTCCTGACAGCCAGCCCTTGGGTGCCCCGTCTTTCCTCTGAGTTTTCTGGACAAAGAAGGTTGAATTGATTCATAAAAATCCATCCGGTCTCCCCCTGAAGGCTGTGTTGCACCCCATGCCCGTGCCTGGTCCCCAGCACCGTCACCGGCCGGCTCACTGTGGGCGTGCTGCAGCCAGAGCACTGGGAGGAGGGTGCTGGCTCTGGACACCCCTTTGCACTTGGTCTCACATTAAGTGATGTGCCAGTTCCTGGTCATACACTGCGGGGTCACCAGCACCCAGCCCCAGCGCGAGAGGCACGGCACATGCAGCCACAGTTACAGAAATACCTAGCTCCAGATTCACGGATGCAAGCTTATTCTTTACATATTATAAAACTGTATACTTCTTTAAAGGGGAATTAAATCCTTCACTGAAGGTCTCAGTGACAACAGTCAGGGTCTCCCCTGTGCTCAGAGCCACACTATGAGCTTCTCACCCGAAGGGACAGACCACAGACGCACCTTCACAGCGAGGGCCGGGCTGGCTCCAGTTCCCTGATGCTCTGCAAAACACAATGGCATTTCCAACCAGGTAGTAGCCGGGATCACAGGTGTATGTTACAGACGTTCCCATGGTAAAATCTGCTTTTCCCTGGCCATTGTGATTTCCGTTGCGAACCCCCGGAGGCATGGGACACGGTCGGACTGCAACAGGGAGACAAAGTCTTAACTCAGCGAGAGAACAGCGTGCAAGGGGAAGGGAGTCGGCGTGATGCTGCGTTGAGGGGTTAAAGCCCATCGCAGGAACGGCTCAGCCTGCACACGCTGTTCCTGCCTGCAAGGAGCACCCGCCGGGCAGGGCTGCCCTCGGGGAAGCAGCGGGCACCCGCACTCACCCCTCTCGCAGGTGAGCACTGGCGGATCCCAGGTCCCCCCCGGCTGGCACTGAATCTCGTAGGTGTCCTCTGCGGCATAACCGGCGTTGCAGGCAAAGTGAAGAGTCTCTCCAGCTTTGTAGGTGCTTTGCAGCCCATAGACCTTCCCGTTCTGCACCTCGGGTATTTCGCAGCCAGTTGCTGCAGGAAACATGGACGGCATCCTTTAAACTTCAATGCATGGGTCCGATCCTGCACACACAGCCCCCTCCCTTCTCATCACTGCCATAAACCTGTCTGCACTGTTCCTACAACCAGGACATCCAGCATCCTTTCTGCCAGCCCCACACCTAGCAATGAAGCATCCACCCACCTTTGCAGCGGGGCAGGGGCTTGCTCCACAGCCCGTCCTCCGTGCAGTTGATGGACACGTTCCCAATCAGCTCATAGCCATCCTTGCAGCCGTAGTACACGGTCACTCCCAGGGGAAACTTGTCCAGGGACTGTCCGCTGTGCAGCCCGTTGGCGATGTTTGGTGGCTGAGGACACGTCACCTCTGGAGAGGGAGGGAAATTGCCATGTGGGTCAGCTGTTTGCCATTTATGTGCTACTAGGACTGTTTGGGTAACATCAGGGTAATATCCTGAATTCTGCTCAGTCTTTGTTCCATTTGCTGGACCAAAGTATTAGTTAACAAAACGTACAGCAGCACCAAGATTACAATCGCATTGCAGCTGGGAGAAAATTACTAATAATAAGGACAGTCCTGACAGGAGAACTCACAGGCACATCATGGGATTTGGCAGAAGATGCACATGGACATGGAAGCAGCAAGAGCAACAAGAAGTTGTGATTACTTCCCGTTCCAGGAGGAAGATGAAAACATCCCACATCTGACCAGAAGCAGAGTCACAGAAATTCCCCTGGGGCAGCAGATACTGCCATCCCCACAGCTCGCATACGGCTCCTGAGTGTGCTGGGGAGGTTACAGCCTCCTGCTGCACAGCAACTCAGCCCCAGGGTTAACTTCTCCCCATCCCTCTTGGAGCCCAAGACAGGGCAGGCTGCAGCCAGCCCCATGTCCCACCCCAGCTCCTTTCTTCTGAGCTGTTCCTGTCTCTCTGAGAGCCAAGCTGGCAGCACTTTGGTTTGAGAAGACAAGCGAGGAGGACAGATGCATCCCGGCTTTGCTTTCCCACTGAATTTGAGAGGACACAAGAGGAAGCTTTCCCCCGCAGCTGTCACCGCTCGCACCGCGCGCTGGGACACTTGCCCTTTTTGCACACTGGCAGAGGTGGGCTCCATCTGAAGTCAGCTTGGCACTTGCTTGTGCGGGAGCCCTGCAAGGTATACCCTCTGTGGCATGCAAAGCTTATGGTGTCCCCGGGCCTGTAGAAATAGTGAGCAGCGGGTACTCTCTTCCCATGCCGGATGTGTGGCAACGGACATAGGGTAGCTGGAAAAGGGAGAGAAATAAAACATTGTTTACCTACACAGCTCTCAAGCTGTTCCTGCCTGTGATGGTTGCCGTGTTGATGGTGTCCCATTGATGCAGCCCATTGATCCCTGAGTGATGGGACACAGCGGAGGCTGCAGCCAGGGCGAGTGCTCCCGGGGCTGCAGGGCTCCTCCCTGCACTGCTGGGGGACCCTGCTGCTTCCTCAGCTGGCAAGAACAGGGTGTCCAGGATTTCATGTCAATCACCTGGTGAGGTCAAAGCCTTTCATGGCCTTTCTGCGTGCTTCTAACCCATCGGCTGGGGAGCACACCCCCTCGATCCGATCCAACCTGGGGAAATGCTGGCAGGACTGTCCAGGACCGACCGAACTGCACTCCAGGGGTCTGTGCTACCTGGGGCAGGCAGCTGTGCGAGAGAGCCAGGCAGAGGGTGCACAGCGTGGGCTGGGGGTGCCATGCCATGCTGCCCATGACACCACCGTGACGGTGTGGGGATGGACCCACGCCAGCGAGGGCAAAGCCTCTGCTGCACCTGACAAGGGACCTGCCCATGAACCTGCTGGTGTGCTTCCAGGGGTACCTGGGGGTTGTTTGCATTGAGAGAGAAAGAGAGAGATGGAGAGGCAGACATGCAGAGAGGCGGGCAGGCAGACAGGCATTCAGAACCGCAACCACAGGGAAGTAGCTTTTTGTTCACTAGGCAAATATTTGCAGTAGATATGGGAATGTAGAAAGAAGGTAAAAGAAACACCTCTTGCTGGTGTAATATCCTTTGGGTTACTGAGTAAAGGGCCACAGTTCTGTCCCGCTGAGCTGCTCAGGTGCAGCCCATCTCCGCTGCGCCCTTTGCACCCCTTCGCGCAGCTCTGAGGTTGGCTTTGCGGGAGAACCACAGCTCTCTGGCACCAAACAGCACACGTGAGCAATGACAGTTACTTCCACAAGGCTGGCAAACCAAATGCACATACATCAGCTGAACATATAGAAAACCAAGTATAACAGAAGAAAATACAACTTGACCTTTTTACAAAGTGTTAACTTAGTGATAATTCTTTTTTTTTTTTAAAAAACATAACCCAACCCTTTGCAGCCACCAATGCTTGACTCCCAGCCTGCCACTGAGCCACCGCAGCCAGCTAAGGCAGGAGGGTCAGCCTTTGGTCTCTCAAGACGCCAGTGAATAATTAACATGATTGAGGATAGAGGCAGAAGTCTTCTCCATACAGTACCAAAGCACTTCTCAAACCTTGCCAGGGCAGCCAGGTTGCAGCACCTACGCTTACAAGACGGGAAGGGATAAACAAAACCATACTGCAGTGATGGAGCTGAGTTTCTGTAGGTTTTGGCTATCCCGTCCCAAACGAGAGGGCACCTCGGGCTACCTGCCAGGCTTTCGTGCCCTGCGGGACCAAACATGCCAACCAGCACAGTCCCAATGCATTTCTATACATCACAGCAAGTTTCAACATGACAGAGCTCAAACACAATCTATTATCGGAACAGGCTTCTTGTCTCACTGCCATAAGATGCCATATCCGTAACCAGCTTTACTTTGGCAGTTTAAACACATAGGTCAAGCCCCTTGTTACAAGAAGCTGAGCAGGTTGTGAAAGACTCTCCATAGCCTCCCGTAGCGAGGTTATAACTCCATTTCCCCCAGCTGCTGAAGGGCACGGGGTGGCCCCGGTGCTATCCCAGAGGGTCTTTCTCATTAGTGGAGCAGCTCAGAGGCTCTGTGATGCTCAGGGTCTGGCGTGCCAAGGTCCACCTGGGACCAGCACAGGGCTCCTATCTGCCTCCGCAGGGAAAAGCAAAAGGATCAGCGAGGAGAGGAGCAGCAATGAAGAAGAGGAGGGCCATGGGAGGAAGGCCTCAGAGGTGCAGACCTGCCGGTCTCCCTTACCTTGAGCCCCAGCCGCGGTGGCCAGGAGCAAAGCGGAGCTGCCCAGGAGGCGGAGGGCGAAGGCGAGCACCATGCTCCGGTCCCCAGCGCAGACTGCAGCTCCCAGGGGGCTGTGGGAAGATATAGGCACCCCAGTTCCCCCTGCCACCCCCCGCATGCGGAAGGAGCTGCAGCTGCGGGGCTTCCCGGGGCTGCGGGACAGGAACCCGTGGGCTCCCTAGCACAGGGTGGGCGCAGCCACCACCCCCGGGGAGGCTGCAGGTCCCACACACTGCTTCTGCTGCTATTTTTGGCAGGGGATGATGGGCCCCTGGTACCCACCGCGTGGCCCACGGGGATCTGTGAAAGAGGGGTGGGTGCAGGCACGGTGCTGTTAGCCAAACTGTGCCCTCGGTCAAGAGCATCCTCGGTTAGGGGAAGTGACCCACGCTCTGCCACAAGTCCCCAGGCGGTGATGGCAGCCCTTCCCATGAACCAGCTGAAGGGGCACGGCTTGCCTGCCCGGCTACGGGAAGGGCAGAGCGGGGCATTCCCTCCTCCCACACACGTGGGACACGTCTGTCCCTCGGGGCCGTGGGTACTCGGGCCGGGAGGTGCAGTGTGCAGCCCAGCCCCGCACACTGCCCTGCAGCTGTGGACCCGAATCCTCCTGACCTGACCCTGGCTGCTCCGGGACTCATCCAAGCTGGCACCATCCCTCGCTGCTGGCTGGAAGAATAACAATCCACAGACAGGACTTTTTGATGTAGAAGCAGCCGCAGCAACCTCCAGCTCCCCACCTCACATAGCGGAGGATGCTTTCTGAGCCTAAAACAAGCAGCAAGACATGCGTTACTCAAGGTTTTTATCCCTTTTATTGACAGAGAGCTTCCAATACGTACATATCCAACATTTATACTTCAGAATTGCACTTGACTGGTTACACTCAGATTATAAAGTAAAATTATGTACAACTCAATTACAAACACAGTAGATAAGCCCTCTTCAATGGTAAATTTTGGTGACGACACCCGTAAGCTATGTCACAGCATTCACAGTTCCTTCTATTTGGTTGCAGGGAGATCATTTCAAGCTGATCCCCAAATCAGGTGTTAAATCATTTGGAAAAACCACTCTGGACTATGCAGTAGGAACAATTGTGTTGGGATTAAAATAACAGAACAGAACACAACACTAAGCTACGAGGCTTTACATTCGTGTTTTGTTCATCTAGCCACTCACATGGCTTATGGTAAGAGATATATAAAAATAACCAACAATCTGCAAGTGCTTGTTCTGCAAGACTGGCTTCCGAAAACAGTATCTCACGGTGCCCCAGTGACAGCTGAGCAGGATAGTGCTCTGATGGGAAGGGAGAACTTTGTGGGTCTGTTTGGAACAAGACTAACGTGTTGATGGAAATGGCTATTTGTGGTTTTCCCTGTAATTAGATGCATGTTCCTGTTAACAGGAAAGCACTGGTGAAAATGCAGAAACAAAAAGTATGTAGTAGACACGTTTTGAATACTTCCCATTCCCAACTGCGCATCATGAGAAGCCCACAGATGGGTCATTTACCTCTGCATCAGACAAAACCCTGAACCTCAAAATCTTGCTTTACCAGCTTGGTTTGGAAAAAGGGTTTTGTTCCTCTCTCTCTGTTTTAGTTTTCATTACAATTTATTATTATTATTATTTCAAGTATTAAACTGTTCTTATCTCAACCCACGAGTTTTCTCACTTTTACCCTTCCAATTCTCTCCCCCATCCCACCCGGGTGGGGGGAGTGAGCCAGCGGCTGTGTGGTGCTTATTTGCCAACTGGGCTTAAACCATGACAGTCCTTTTTGGCACCCAACGTGGGGCTTGAAGGGTTCAAAAAGAAAAAACCAAGTGATGCAACTGCTCACCCCCTGCCAACTGACACGCAGTCAGTCCCCAAGCAGCGATTGCTGCCCCCCGGCCAACTCCCTCCAGCTTATATACTGAACATGACGTTGTATGGTATGGAACATCCCTGTGGGCAGTTTGGGTCAGCTGTCCTGGCTGTGCCCCCTCCCAGCTTCTTGTGCACCTCCTTGCCGGCAGAGTATGGGAAGCTGAAAAGTCCTTGACTTAGCATAAACACTGCTTAGCCACAACTAAAACATCACTGTGTTATCACATTATTCTCATGCTAAATCCAAAACACAGCACTGTACCAGCTACTAGGAAGAAAATTAACCCTATCCCAGCCGAAACCAGGACAGACACCAACACCACAACGTGGGCTTTCTATCAGCCAAACAAATCAAGGGCACTTTTGCCTGTATCTTTGGTTTAGACAAGGTGAGTGAGGTCCCATCATCTGAGCTGTCCTCGTGGCACTGCTAAAGCCTGAATCGAGTTGGGGATTCACCTCTATCCACCCTCGCAAACCGTCCTCAACACAACACTCAACTAGGTCAGGTTAGACAGGATGAAAACAAAGTGCACAAAAGATGTGAGGTTTGTGTCCCGTTCCCCACAAAGGAGTAAATTAAGCCTTTGGCTTGATGTGCATCTGCGCCTACTTTGGGTGCGTCAGAGCAACAGTCACCCTGTGCAGCCACCCACCAGCCCTGCCGCGAGCGGAGCAAGAGGCCAAAACCCTGCTTTTCCTCCCCAGCATCACAGCAGGCCCAAGGCGTCCTGGGGCTGAGCTGGGTTCGGGGTGCACAGCACCACCTGAAAAAGCCTTTTAAGTGCAAATTCAGACAGCGATTCCCTGCCATCAGCGTCGCCGCAGGCAGGTGGCATTTGAGCAGAAAGTGAAAAGGTTGACACGCAGCAACTTTCTGATGTTGTGTGGCATCTGCCAAGACACCTGCAAGTTCTGCATTTGGCCCGGACACCACCTGCCTGCGGACGAGCTCCGCTGCCCCTGAGCACCCACCCAGCTGGGTTCCTCCCGGGGCTTTCAGCCCACTGAAAGCTTCACCACTTCGAGAGAAGCATTGAGTCACTGCAGAGACAGGAAGGGTGTTTCCGCAAAGTACTTGCGGAGAAGCCTCGGTGTGATACAAAGACAGTGCCAGAGCAGAGACCTTTAGCTGAAGTTTAAAACTAATTTTAGTACATAGAGGAAGAGTCAGAATAGTAGCTCTTTGCATTAAGGTGTTTAATTTTTTTTCTCTCCGGTAAAATTACTGATCTGTAAGGATTGCCATTTGTACAACGATTCAGACTTGCCTTGAACTAACGGCTACAACTGCGCTTTTATATGAACACTTTCATTGCTTTCAGTAGCCACAGATAACACTCGACTTATGCATCCTATTTGTATCAAACTTAATTTTCTCAAGTATATATCATTCACATGAAGACATTCACCATTAATGCTCTCAGCAGCAGCAGCAGCACTTTTCACCTCAGGACACTTAAGCAACCCGTGAACCCTGATCAGGACCAGGCACGACATGACCTTAGTGGTGCTGAAAAATGGAACATGTGGAGGTACCCAAAATGCACCATTTTCTTGAGTCTACTCTATTGCAGCGCGAAGGTCTTTGGCATCATTGCAACTTAACGTGGGGATAACTGTACTTGATTTCTGATCAGCGTTCTCAGCTGGGTGGCAGAGAGCTGCCCAGCCCAGCCCAGCCCCGTGCACGAGCTGCTGCGGCCAAAGTGCGAGTGCTTCATGGGCAGTGGCAGGGAGCGTCTGAGCTTTGTCATCCAATGTCAGCTGGTTGCAGATTCAAGGCCAATTTCACAGGCGGGAAAAGCAGAGCACTGGGATCAGCGTGATCAAGTCCAACACGTCTACAGGTGCCTCCCCACTGTGCCCGTTCCCTAATCTAGACGTTCATAACCAGCATTGCCAGGAGGAGAGGGAAGATTCCTACAAGAGACAAATAAGAAGCTTCAGTCTTCACTCCAAATGTATTCAACTATCTTTTCCCTCCCTGGTCCCCTTTACCTTTCCCCACCTTTTCACAGCGTGATCTTAAAACAACAACAATATAAACCTGACAACAGACTGTAGTGGAAGGCTTTTAAGCTTATTTCAAGCAGGACAGACAGGAGACAATAACATAAAGATAGGCAAGAGTGCGGTACAGGGGTTCAGGAATATGTATTACTTACCAACAGTGATCATGTTCGCTCCATCTGGAAAGGAAGCAAGCCAAAATATGAAACTCAGCACCCATTCAGCACGGTAATTCATCAAACTACACATCATGCAGTATCTCAAATCAGAGACAATGCACATGGAAGACAATTCAAGCAACACACAGAATGGGACCCCTGCACAGCCCAACTCCACAGATGTTTATCTGTTAAAACACAAATGTATTTACCAGGATACATTTCCACTAGCCTGCGAGTCCATGCCACAACCTAATCATGTTCTTTTGGAACTACGTTCTTCAAGAAAGAAGTCTTAAAGGTGCAGGAGCAGGCTGTCCCCATGTGCCCTAAGAAGAACGGGCAGGGAAGACGACTGGCCTGGCTGAACAGGGAGCTCTTGCTGGGACTCAGGAAAAAGGAGGAGTTTACCATTTGTGGAAGAACACAGAATAATGTGTTCAGTTTTGGGCCCCTCACTACAAGAAGGACGTCGAGGTGCTGGAGAGTGTCCAGAGAAGGGCAACGAAGCTGGTGAGGGGTCTGGAGAACAAGTCCTATGAGGAGCGGCTGAGGGAACTGGGACTGTTTAGCCTGGAGAAAAGGAGGCTCAGGGGAGACCTCATCGCTCTCTACAACTACCTGACAGGAGGTTGTAGCGGGGTGGGTGTCAGTCTCTTCTCCCACGTAACAAGCGACAGGACGAGAGGAAACGGCCTCAAGTTGTGCCAGGGGAGGTTTAGACTGGACATGAGGAAAAATTTCTTTACTGAGAGAGTGGTTAAAGATTGGAACAGGCTGCCCAGGGAAGTGGTTGAGTCCCCATCCCTGGAGGTATTTAAAAGACGTGTAGATGAGGCGCTTAGGGACATGGTTTAGTGGGCATGGTGGTGTTGGGTTGGACTCGATGATCTTAGAGGTCTTTTCCAACCTTAATGATTCTATGATTCTAGATTTTAACTGAAGCTCTTTCAGGAAGCATCAAAGGCTTACTCCTTAGCAGAATTATCCGATTTGAGGATTCACAGAGGAAGGAAAAAATAGGTATTTTGAAGACAGAGAGGAGGCAGCAAGAAAGACACAGGAGATGATAGGCACCTCTGCATTCAGGAGTGGGCTTGCTCCAGACTCCCCGGTGTTGATCTCCTGCAATACACTGAAGAATGGCCGGTCCAACAAGGGTGAAGCCATCATTGCATTTATAAGCTACAGTGGAGCCGTAGACAAAGTCTGTGCCCTTTGTGCCGTTGTGGATCCCATTTTCAACCGTGGGGGGCTCTTCACAGAGAATGTGAGAAGGCTGTCCTATGGAAGGAATAGCAAGAGTGTCTGAGTACTTCTCCTAACTGAAAAAGTGGAGAGGTATATGGGGAGAAGGAGGTACAGCCAAACGCCATTTCAGTAGAGAGTTTACCAGTTGTGGCAGAAGGGGCAGGCGACTCAAGAAGAGTACAGGAATCTCGTTAAGGTCAGGCAGAGAGGAAATGAGAAAGGCAAAAGCCCAGCTAGAACGCAATCTGGCCGCTGTTGTTAGAGACAACAAAAAATGTTTTTACGAATATATTAATGACAAAAAGAGAGCCAAGGAGACTCTCCATCCTTTATTGGATGCAGGGGGGGAACATTGTCACTGAGGATGAGGAAAAGGCTGAGGTACTTAATGCCTTCTTTGCCTCAGTCTTTAATAGTCAGACCAGTTATCCTCAGGGTATTCAGCCCCCTGAGCTGAAAGACAGGGACGGCGAGCAGGATGAACCCCCCATAATCCAAGAGGAAGCAGTTAACAACCTGCTACGCTACCTGGATGCTCACAAGTCTATGGGGCCGGATGGGATCCACCCGAGAGTGCTGAGGGAGCTGGCAGAGGAGCTCACCAAGCCACTCTCCATCATTTATCAGCAGTCCTGGTTAACGGGGGAGGTCCCGGACGACTGGAGGCTTGCCAATGTGACGCCCATCTACAAGAAGGGCCGGAAGGAGGATCCGGGGAACTACAGGCCTGTCAGCCTGACCTCGGTGCCAGGGAAGATTATGGAGCGGTTCATCTTGAGGGGCGCCCACAAGGCATGTGCGGGACAACCAGGGGACAACCCAGCCAGTTCATGAAAGGCAGGTCCTGCTTGATCTGCTTGACCAACCTGATCTCCTATGACCAGGTGACCCGCCTAGTGGATGAGGGAAAGGCTGTGGATGTGGTCTACCTGGACTTCAGTAAGGCCTTTGACACCATCTCCCACAGCATTCTCCTAGAGAAGCTGGCGGCTCACGGCTTAGACAGGTGGACTCTGCACTGGGTCAAAAACTGGCTGGACGGCCGGGCCCAGAGAGTTGTCATGAATGGAGTTACATCCACTTGGCGGCCGGTCACGAGCGGTGTTCCCCAGGGCTCAGTTTTGGGGCCAGTTCTGTTTAATATCATTATCAACGATCTGGACGAGGGGATCGAGTGCACCCTCAGTCAGTTTGCAGACGACACCAAGTTGGGCGGGAGCGTTGATCTGCTCGAGGGTAGGAAGGCTCTGCAGAGGGACCTGGACAGGCTGGATCGATGGGCCCAGGCCAACTGTATGAGGTTCAACAAGGCCAAGTGCCGGGTCCTGCACTTCGGCCACAACAACCCCATGCAGCGCTACAGGCTTGGGGAAGAGTGGCTGGAAAGCTGCCCAGCAGAGAAGGACCTGGGGGTGCTGGTCGACAGCCGGCTGAACATGAGCCGGCAGTGTGCCCAGGCGGCCAAGAAGGCCAATGGCATCCTGGCCTCTATCAGAACTAGTGTGGCCAGCAGGAGTAGGGAAGTGATCGTGCCCCTGTACTCGGCCCTGGTGAGGCCGCACCTCGAATACTGTGTTCAGTTTTGGGCCCCTCACTACAAGAAGGACGTCGAGGGGCTGGAGCGTGTCCAGAGAAGGGCAACGAGGCTGGTGAAGGGTCTGGAGAACAAGTCCTATGAGGAGCGGCTGAGGGAACTGGGACTGTTTAGCCTGGAGAAAAGGAGGCTGAGGGGAGACCTCATCGCTCTCTACAACTACCTGACAGGAGGTTGTAGCGAGGTGGGGGTCGGTCTCTTCTCCCACGTAACAAGCGACAGGACGAGAGGAAACGGCCTCAAGTTGTGCCAGGGGAGGTTTAGACTGGACATGAGGAAAAATTTCTTTACTGAGAGAGTGGTTAAAGATTGGAACAGGCTGCCCAGGGAAGTGGTTGAGTCCCCATCCCTGGAGGTATTTAAAAGACGTGTAGATGAGGCGCTTAGGGACATGGTTTAGTGGGCATGGTGGTGCTGGGTTGGACTCGATGATCTTAGAGGTCTTTTCCAACCTTAATGATTCTATGATTCTAGATTTTAACTGAAGCTCTTTCAGGAAGCATCAAAGGCTTACTCCTTAGCAGAATTATCCGATTTGAGGATTCACAGAGGAAGGAAAAAATAGGTATTTTGAAGACAGAGAGGAGGCAGCAAGAAAGACACAGGAGATGATAGGCACCTCTGCATTCAGGAGTGGGCTTGCTCCAGACTCCCCGGTGTTGATCTCCTGCAATACACTGAAGAATGGCCGGTCCAACAAGGGTGAAGCCATCATTGCATTTATAAGCTACAGTGGAGCCGTAGACAAAGTCTGTGCCCTTTGTGCCGTTGTGGATCCCATTTTCAACCGTGGGGGGCTCTTCACAGAGAATGTGAGAAGGCTGTCCTATGGAAGGAATAGCAAGAGTGTCTGAGTACTTCTCCTAACTGAAAAGGTGGAGAGGTATATGGGGAGAAGGAGGTACAGCCAAACGCCATTTCAGCAGCAACTGAAAACACTTTGAGCTTTCTTGCTTGGTACTGGACCTCAGTTACTGCCCGTTAGCCACAACTCCAGGACCTCACCCCATGAAATAAGCCACAGAAGTGCCTAATCAGGCTAGAAGAAATGTTTCAGCCATTTCTTGCTTCACATAACACTATACACTGACTTCATAACACCTGATTTCAGCATTATACCAAATTGAGCGGACAAAGTTCTAACATCCAATTATCTTCATCTGTCCCTGGTAACTAGAGAGAGAAAACTTTCCTCCTGTGACCGTTTCTGCTCTTCCCTCGCTCCTTCCACTTTGTCAGCATAATTTCTGAGTTGTATGAGAATATTGCACCTAAGGCCTCACAGCATGAGTTAGTACTGAAATAATGAATTTTACAGTTGATTGAATTAAGAAGCGCAAGTAAGAGCAGCCCAAAGCCCACCAGCAAGGCAACTACACCAGCGCAGTTCCAACTATTATCTTAATGGCTCTGTGCGGAGTTTTTCCCTCTTACTTTCACAGTACGGAGATGCTGTATCCCAATCAACTCCATTTCCTGATACCACACATTTGGCAGAAGATGACCCCTTTAATTCATACCTAAAGAAAGAGAAGTTTAGTACTTTCCAGAAGACAACCCAGAAACGGTTCCTCCCCCGCCTCCCCACCACTGCATGCAAGCAAGTTATTAACCAGAAGTTGCCCCTGCTATGAAATGAGATCTGGCCACATCCACGCCACTAAATAAGGGCACTAATAAGAGCCCAGCTGAAGCAGTTCACTGCATTACCAAGCACACGCATGTTGCCACATGCTCATCTCACTGAGGACATAATACACGGTTTCACTGGAGATTTGCACTGGGAAACCAGGGAGGGAGGGGGGTGGTGGATGTTACTGCCTGTGACCCCTGCCTTCTGACCCCCGAGTCGGTCCCTTTTAAGCAGTGATCCACTCACCCAGGATGACAGGTGAATGTCACAACTGTCTCAAACAGGAAATTATCTGCAATCACATCCCCGTTCTCTATTGTGAGTGGAGTACATTGCTGTCCTAGAAGAAAAGAAAGCAGTGCAGGAATTACTGCAAACCCAGAGATGGGCATGAACCCAGAGTAACATCTCAAGCGTGTACAGATCACTTGTACAGTCAGTCAAGACAGGAGGGGAACAGAGATACTCACGTATACAGAAGTCTGGGTCTGCAGACCAAGTTGTATTACTCAGACAAGTGACAACAGAGGACTTTCCACTTGCTGCAGTATAACCCGGTTTACACCGATACATCAGCTTAGTTCCAGCGAGAGAGCTGTCACCCACAGCCATTGTTAACTCAGCGAAAGGGAAGTGTGGAGCAGGACCACAGTAGACTAACAATTGGAGACAAAAGCAAGGTTAGCTACAGAAGAGTACCCAAAGGGTCTGCAATAACAGCAGCGAACGGCCTGTTTTGGAGTGCACACAACATTTTAACCTGTCTGAATGTCAATGTCTGGGATACAGTTTGCATCCAACCCATTTAGCAAACAGCAGCATATACCACAGTTTGCTTAACCAGAGAAAAGATGGAGATTGCGTAGCATCTCTGCGTCAAAGATGCTCCTTCACTGACCACCAACCCAGCCTGCAGGACCAGCTGAGCTCAGAAGCCAAACATCCCCAGCAGGTCTGGAAGCTGGTGAAGCAAGCCTGTCAGGTGTAGAAGGCAGCTTTGTCTCTTCTTTCAGTGCACATTTGGATCATTTGCATCACAAATAAATAGCTTCAGGTCTAAATATATAACTGGCCTGGGCTGCCACGCCGAGGACCCAAGCCAGCATGCTCTGCAAGGTTATGGCTACAAGTGCACGAAGTTCGGAAGCTGATCTGCTGTCCTGGTTTCGGCAGGGATAGAGTTAATTTCCTTCCTAGTAGCTGGTACAGTGCTGTGTTTTGGATTTAGCATGAGAACAAAGTTGATAACGCAGCGATGTTTTAGTTGTTGCTAGGTAATGCTTACACGAGCCAAGGACTTTTCAGCTTCCCATGCTCTACCGACTGAGCAGGCTGCAGGTGCACAAGAAGCTGGGAGGGGGCACAGCCAAACTGGCCAAAGGGACATTCCATACCATGGGACGTCATGCTCAGTACATAAACTGGGGAAAGCTGGCCGGGGGGGCCGCTGCTCAGGGACTGGCTGGGCATCGGTCGGCGGGTGGTGAGCAATTGTACTGTGCATCACTTGCTTTGTGTATTATTATTATTATCATATTATTATTATCATTTTATTTCAATTATTAAGCTGTTTTTATCTCAACCCACGAGTTTTTCTCACTTGTGCTCTTCCGATTCTCTCCCCCATCCCACCAGGTGGGGGGAGTGAGCGAGCGGCTGTGTGGTGCTCAGTTGCCGACTGAGGTTAAACCACGACATCTGCCCAACAGCTCTTAGACCTACTTCAGTGCCATTGCTCAAGGAAATAAATTAATTTGTACTCACTTGGGTCACATGTTGGCAGAGGTGGATTCCAGTTATTGTCTGCTTCACAAGTAACTACACTGCTACCATTCAATAAGTGACCGGGATTACACTCAAAGGTCACCGTATCTTTATACCTGTGCTCAGTGCCAAAGCCAGATAGCTTTCTCCCATTTTTCACTTCCGGATTTTTACATCTGACCACTGGAAGTGAAGATAAGACAAAAAGTTTATTACAAGAAGGAAAAGCCTTGCAGTGACACCAGAGGCATTACGCAAGAAGCTTACTTAAGAGAACTGCCTCTTTTCACTCTTGAGAGAGGCAGGTCCCCAGTGGGGTGCAAGTACTCCACGAACAGAGACGTCATTAAGACACACGTGAGAGCTTCATTCTTCATTTGCAGGAAGCCCCGGGCATGAGCAGGGAGAGGGAGGCTTTCTGTGGGCTGAAGAATCGATTAAACCAAGCCCTGCCTCAGACCACGACTTGGGAGATCACTGCATTAAGCTTTCTGGGAATCCTTTTAGACTCAAATCAACTTTCTCATGTTTGGCAGCCCATCGGGAAAGTACAGATCGGGAGAGGGATGAGAAACAAAGTCAAAAGAATAAGGAGAGAAAGAAAGCATGTACTTTTGCATGCAGGGGCTGGACCGCTCCATATTCCATCGAAGTTATCGTTCATCGTGCAGTGAATTGTGGCATCTCCAATAAGATCAAAACCTTTGTTACAGGCGTAGGTTACAGCCATGCCAAAGGTGAAGTCTCTGTCCCCACCGATGAGCTGCCCGTTCTCGATCACAGGTGGTGGTAAACAGGGAATACCTGCATGGGAAAGCAACAGCGAGAAAACGCACGAACATTTCCATCAAATATGAAACTGAGGTCTAGCTACTAAAAAACGAAACCAAACCAAAAAAACAACCCAAACAAACAAACAAACAAGCCAAAGAAAAAGCAGGGAAGCAGCCCTAAAGCTGCTCAACCTAATCTCAACCTAAAGTCTTGAATGTGCCTTTAAATTCTGAATGTTTTCCAGGGTATTTTTAAATGGATACATGGTAAAACGGCAAAACAGCATCTATTGTCCGAGAGGAGACACTGCACAAAAGGCCTTCTGGAGGCAATAAACATGGTCTCACCAAGCAGTTTGGGACCCTCACCTACTGGTGACAGCATTTCCTACCTTCATCGTGCTAACAAGGACGAGGCCAGAACACCTATTATAGCAGCAAACCATCTAAACTATCAGCAGCTGATGGTCAGGCCGCAGGATACTAAAAAAGCGCAAATAGCACCAACAGAACTCTTAGCCTTTCCTTCCCCTTTGAAAATTGAGATTTTGGATGTGCAGTCATGTCTGAAGGCATCCCAGTCCCGGCCAAGCACAGCTCTTGATAAACAATTCAGCAACGGTTGCCTGACGGAAAACACAGCACAAGTGATGCAGCGTCGGCACCAGCCTGGCAGAAAGCTTGCTGCGCGCCCGTGCCGGGCAATACCAACCAGCAGCCTCGGGACCTGCTTTTCTCGCAGATCTGACTACAGAGCTGCTGCCAACATCCACAGATCCCCTTTAGTATTTAATTTTCATTCCCAGCTCCACCGAGAGTGCTTGTTTGGGGGAGGCGTAAGGAGTCAGTCTCTTTAAGGGATAATGGAATTTGCATTCGGTGCCAAGAGGAGAGTATCCACCTGCCGTTCCCCAAACTACCAGATCCAGTGTAATAGCTTCGAGGAAGAGATGTACACAAAACATTTAAGATCTGCTTACTCTCACAGTATGGAATGCTATCCCAAGCAACTTCATTGTCTTTAAGTACACATTGTGCAGATGGCTTCCCAACTAATCGGTACCTAAGAAAAGAAAAGGTTGAATCTCTGAAAAAAGTGGGGGAAAAAAAAAAAAAAAAACAACTTGGGAAATTCAGAAAGTTTTACAGTTTCTAATGGTATTCTCTGGAGGAGCTGAACCCTAAGGGAAAAACAGCCAGCCCTCCTATAAAATACAATTTTCTCAATACCTAAAGAAATACAATATATGATGCAGTTAGAGGAAATTTAATACCTGCAGCGGGTGGACACAACCTCACAGGAGCGCAAGCAAGGCGGCATCCCCACCCTGAGTCTGTTCAGCTCCGTGCTGTGCAGCGGTAGATCCAAATAGCAACTTATTTTCTGAGCAGAGCTAGGTGTCACTGACATACCTTAACCGTTCTCTTTCCCTCTCGCTCTGCTCCTGGCATCCCCAGGACACCGCAGCCCTCCTTCCCCAAGACCCCTTGTTAGCTAAGGCGTGGACAGCCGGACCCATTGCACAACAGCAAACGCTGAATTACTAACGAGCACCGACAGGAAAGGAACAAAATTCTTTGCAAAGCAGCCGAAAAGCAACCTGCAAGGACCACGCTCTCATGCCCAGAGGATAATCTGTTTTGACAGCAAGAGCAGGAGAGAGCGTGACCCCCATGGCTCCCCGCGCCAAACACCTCTAGCCGTGCCTCCGCCTGCCAAGGAAACAGCCACCAGATATTAAAAGCCTCCGAGTCTCCTGCGGGTGCTGTCTCCCAGCCTCAGCTCCGTCGACTCACCAGGAGCCTGGCCCAACGCTTACCCCGTGTTACAGCTGTAGGTTATTGTCGCCCCAAACTGGAGGTTGGTCGTGTAGTTAAAGTTGCCATTCATGATGTCCGGTGGACTGCACGACTTTCCTGGAAGGGCAAGTGATCAGCATTAGCTTTATTTTATAGCATGATAGTGAAACGCATAGTTTCACTATCATGCTGTAAGATAGTGACACTGCTGTTCAGTGTCATTACAGACTAATCAACCATTTATCGGGCATCTAACTTCCCTCGTGAGCAAGTACCAGCACTTTCAGAACAGATACAAGACCCACATTAACTTCTGAGGAACTGAAAGTTAAAACACAAATAGTGACTAAAAGCACAAATAAAGCTAAGGACAAATAAAAAAAGCCAAGGTTTATACGCTTACTGAGAAAGGAAACTGATAAAGAGACCAGTGGGCTCAGGGCAGAGGTCTTGGTCCGTAGGGAAACAGCACGAAGGAGAAGGGGACATGGAGGGACCCACTGACCGCCCTAGGGCCAGTACAGGTGCATTACCATGGGGACAACAGACTCCCATGGCCTTTTCCACACTGTACCTTGTTTCCGTGCAAATATATTATAGCATTTATACTGTATCACCAGGGGGTAAAGCAATTAAGAAGGGCAGAGATCATCTCCCAGAGACTAACGTGGAAAGGGCAACCCCAGGCAGGCACGCAGGGTGAGGGCTTGTACTCAGCTGCGCTAAAAACAGTAACCCAGGGAGCACCCTTCTCAACTGTGCTGAACCGCAAGTGGGGTCTGGGGTGCAGCAGGGGATGCGCCCTCCCCCCCATCCCAGGAGCCCACCACGGGGGAAACCCACCGATGCAGAAGTCGGGGTTCTCCGACCAGAGGGAGCTGGGGAGGCAGGTGATCACGGGGGACTTGCCCCTGGCGAGCGTGTACCCCGGGCGGCACTTGTATTTCAGCGTGGCCCCTATGGCATAGGACTCCTCCAGGGGCGCGGAGGGCTCCGCAAAGACGAACCTCGGCGGCTGCCCGCAGTCACCTGCGGGCAGGGAGGGGGTAATGGTGGGGGAGCTCGCCTTAGCCCTTCCCCACGCCGCCACAGCCCCATCCCCACGCCGCCCAGGCCCCCTTTCCCACGCGGACCCATCCCCGCGGAGTCCCATCCCCACGCAGCCCCTTTCCCCCCGTGGCCCCGCTCACCCCAGGCGCCGGGCAGCGCCAGCAGCACGGCGCAGAGCCAGCCCAGCGCCATGGCCGCTGCCGGCCCCGGTCCCGGTCCCGCTCCCGCTCCCGGTGCCGATGCCGATGCCGGCTCCGCGGGGCAGCGCGCAGCGATGCGCAGCGCGGCGGCACGGCCCCTTCCGGGGCGGGCGGAGGCCGGGCTCTCCCCGGAGTCTCGTCACCGCTGCGGAACGGCGCGGGGGTTACGGCTGTTGAAGGTAAACGGGGGCTTTGGCCGCGCCGAGTCCCACGGGGCTCCGGGACGATGCCCCCCGCGGTGGTCAGCGGGCGCGGCGGCTCCCACGGCGCGGCCGCTTTCTCCTTTGTCGGGTACGAAATGATGCCGCTTAACAACCGAGAAGCAGCAAAACGCAGGCGGCTGGCGCTGGGGCCAGGTCTCTTTGCCGTGTTTCCCCAACGGCCTCTCCTGCCCCGTCCGGTGACGCGGAAAGGGTTCACCTTAGCGGTGAATCACCCAGCACGCAATCTTAATGACTTATCCTGAGCGATGCTGTGAACGCGGGGGAGTGTCTGCCTTGCGAGGGATGCTTGTTTTCAGTCGGTCCACCCCATCGCCCTACCCTTGGTCCTCAACCCAAGGACAGCCTAAGGCTGCCTGGAAGAGCGCTTGTCCTACGGCCACGCTGTGTTGCACCATGCCTACATCTTCTCTCCATTGCACCTCTCCCTCTGCATCAGCTAGGAGAGGCTTAGGGCATGCTGGGGGTACCACTTAGCACCCCTGGAACAGCCCCTGCTGACTCCAGCCCCCTGTTCGAAAGGATGATCGGAAGGGGACGGTGAGGGATGGCAGCCGGGGCATGGGGCAGCTCAGGCGCTCAGATGGCCGTTGCTGCTCCCTCTCCTCAATGCAATATCAGGATTGCATTCGTCAGCACAAGCTGACGGAAATGTGCTGCGTCCCAGTTCGATAACAAATATGATAGCAGAATCAGATAACTGCGCAGCACCTTTCTGTCCTACCTGTAGCACTGCCTGTCTTTTGCCAGAACACCAATAAATTCCATCTCTTTGCAAACACCAATAAAGCAGGAAGGCAATTTTTACAGCTTCCGTATTACCGCTATTAAGTTTGTTCCCATGTCAAAACAAGGAGTACAAGCCAGCAAACACCAAGGGGGAGCAGCTAATTTAATCCTCTGAACTCCTTGCTGAAGCTGCAGCCTGTTTTTTTGCGTAGAGAATACGGCCGGTGCAGGAATACTCGTGGACGGCCGAGGGAAGGTTATACCTGGAGAGGAGTGCACACCTTCCCCGATACTGCCCTGGTGCTGCCCGGGGTGGAAATGGGCTCCGCTCGAGCAGTGGCACCTCACCTCTGTCATTGTGGTTCCCGGGAAAGGCCAGGTGCTCTGCTACAAACAACAGTGCAACAGGACAGCAGCAATTATCTGAGCAGCAATTATCTGAGCAGCTGAGTACATCCGGCAAACAATGACACTGCAAAACCATTTAAAGTGCTCTATGAGAAGGTTTGATTAGCAAATAATAAAAAAAAATCCAAGCCAGGATACTAGTGTTGCTTATTTCACATTCCTTTTATTTACAAAACAGTTTTACTATAAATACTGCAATTTTCACACTCGTATCTGCACACTAGTAAAGGAACCTCAGTAAAAAAGTAGTTTAAAAAATACAAGTAAATCTTGCAAGGTTGTGCAAAGAGGGTGTTTGCTATGAAATTATTTTCCTACTGGAAAGAAACGTTTACTGAATTTTTAAAGCCTCACTTTAAGAGCTGCAAAAATAGTTTTTTCATACTAAAACAAACAAAAAAGTAGGCATTGAACCCATAAGGAGCTGAATTTGAAGTATGTTTGATTTTCCTGCTTTTTTACAAAGAAATTCTTGATTGTGAAGCCAGACGCTTGACTTCAGGCTGCCTTATTGCACTTAGAACTCCATCCCTGACAATGTCAGGAGTTGGTGTAGCAACTCTCCCTTCTCTCCAACCAGCTTTGTGCCGCTAAGGATGCTACAGCCGCCGGCATTCATCCTGCAACAGGGAAACGAGCAGTTAATTAGGGTTAGTTGCTGCGTGCTGCAGCCCCTTGGCTTTGGGAGGAATGACCTTTGCAGCCTCTCGTTTGTGGCACCTTAGCTCCAAGCCGCGGTGACCCGAAGGCCGTTTTGGGTGCCCCCCGTGCAGGTCCCTACCGTCGGGTGCCTGGCGCCGGGGCTGGCACAGGTGCGCGTGGGTGGGCGCTGCGCAGACGGGGCAGACGTGGCAGCCGGGGGTGCGGCAGGGGACGAGGTGAGCCAGGGTCCCCTCCCCGGCCAGGGGACACACGGGGCAGCTTGCCGTGTCGCTGTGGACAAGGGAGAGGTGCAGCTGGTCGGCACAGGGAGGGCAGACGGGACCCCGCGGGCTGTGGAGAGAGAGCCAAGGATGAGCCCTGATGGGTTCATGTTGGGAACTGCCCCTCGCCAAGCCATACCGCACAGGCTCTGGCACCCACAAAAACTAGTTTCATAAGCAATTTCAAAGAGATTAACTTTTTAAACTCAAACAAGTAGCGATTCATGAGTGCAGAACTGAAACGGCTCCTCCAGGGTTAGGGCTAACAGCAAGTGGAACGAGCACTCACAGGAACAGCATGAAATAAATGATTGGTAAAAAGAAGTTCATAGTTACAAAAACTAAAGCAGGCGGATACACACCTCAAACCATGTTTATTTTAACCAAATATTTATTTGAATTTGCTTCTGTCAATGATTACTCTGTTAAGGAAGCTTTGTGGGAAGCTGGGAAAGCACAAGACTCACATGGGCAGGTATCAAAAAGTAAACTGAGTACACAATGTCACCGCACTCACCTCATCGCTGCTCTGCCCCAAACAAACTAACCGTGCCTAGAGGTGGAAAAAGCACTCGGCAGTGATGTGAACAGGAGGCCCACGCTGCAGGGTCTCTTACAGCACGCGGGCTCTTTGCTGCTTAATAAAAACCAAAGCTCCGTCACAGGCCAAAGAAGACACGAGGCCGAGCCGCGTGAGGACAGCTGAGGAGCACAACCTGATCCGGAGACGCCCAAAGAAACCGCAGAAGCGTTGTCCAAATAAACCTCACACCAGTTTCACCTCTCTTTGCTTGCAAGGAGGCACCACACTTTTACCCTGATACAGAGCTATAAGCAAGCACAACCAACATTTACGCACCCCCATCATTTTTTTATTTTAAGTTAAGCAGTTTACTCTCAGTTTTGAGGATGCTTGGTGCACACCGCGGTGCCCGCTGCTGAGAGGAGCCGCCTGCACCAGCCGCACCGCACTCACCCCTTGTCCTGCTGGCAGGGCCCCCCCATCCGCTCCCCAGGCACCGCAGGATGGCTTTCACGCTGGCCGAGGTGGGCGCGCACCCAGTTCTCACAGATGGGGCAGACGTGATGGTTGCTGTGGAGAAGCACGGTTGAGGATGTACGCTGAGTCTCTCTAGGGAGACTCAAAAATCACCCATGAAGTTCAGCATCTCCAGCTTCCCTGGTACTGAGGAACCCTCCCAAGCAGGATGAAAACCTGGAATTAGCTCTATCACAAACCTCCCTCGCTTTGCTAAAATGTATGAGAAGTTTCTATGTCTCTTCTGAAACACACCGCTTCATAAATCCATACTCTCCTTATAGCTAGACCTGCCGTTCCCAACCTCACCTCATCAAACCTGCAAACCCAATGACGCTTCAGTCCAGCGTTTCTCTCACAGAGCAGAGGGGGAGCAGAGAGGGCAGGTCTGTATCGGCCCTGCACGCCGAGCGCTGCGGGAAGCGTCCGGGCATTGCAGTGTGCAGTGCAACTGCCAGAGAGCAACACGAGTAAAGAAATAGGAGAAACACGTGCACGTGCTGAATGCTTTTTAAAAGCGCTGAAAGAACAAAGCACAAAATTGCCCAGAGTGCCTTTGTTTTAGGGGGAAGAAAGCAGAGAGATTAGTGTTTTAAAAGTAATTAAATGCTGTAATCCTCAGCACAGTATCAAGTGGGAATAAACAAGGATGTGCAGAATACCCTTATTTTCTCCTCAGCTTGAATAAATACAGTTCTACTCTACTCTGAAATGATTTTTATTCAGGCCCACCGTGGCATCTGTGTATTTTTAAGTGGAAGACAGACCTTTCGTGGTCCATGGGCTGCTCTGCCTCGCTCCGCTCTGGAACGGCTTCTCCTGTGCCGTCACCCCTCAGCACATCTGCAGCTTCGGCAGGAGAGCTGAACACAGAGAAAGAGAGAGAAGACAACCTGAGTCCACCTGAATGCACGGCTTTCCGAGAATGACTACTGCCCTACGGAACCACTTTTTTCTAAATAGCAAATACTTTCTACTGCTAAAACTGGACTTAAAGGAACCAAAGGAATTCAAACTGCGAAACCTGCTCTATCCATGTATAGATGCTTTCTCCCCCACAAGAAGCGCTGCTTTCCCCCTCTTTTGCTTTACATGGACCTGTGCAAGGGGAGCACGAGCAAGCGCCTGGTCACCTGCGGTACCTCGTGCCTGCTGGGCTTCGTCTCTCCCCGCCGCCGATGCTGGGGACCGAGTAGGTGCGCGGTGTGCCGGGCTGGGCGCGCAGCCAGTCCTCGCAGGTGGCACAGCCACGGTGCGTGGGCTCGGTGTGGGAGGCCAGGGCAGCGTGCAGCCGCTCTTCGCAGGTGGGACACACATGGCAACTTGTCGTGCGGCTGTGGATGAGAAAGACGGGGGAATCCCTCCTGCCAAGCCCTGAGAGCAGCCGGCGAACACCAAACCCTCCCGTGATGCAGCCGTCGCCTCTTCGGCGAGCAGCGTGTTCATCACAGAGGCAGAGGTGTTGGCATTTTAGAGTCAAAAACTGCATAAAGATGTGCCGTACCAGTGTGATCAGGCACAGCAAGGTTTGTAGCTAGAAATAACACCGGTGAGACTCGTGGGTATAATCGGAAGAGTGGCACAAGCTCTTGGGCAGATGAACAAGCAAACCTACCAAAAATAGGAATGCCACAGCACGGGCTGCTTCTCATCATCCGTTATCTTTGGGTGCATCAGTGTATCCCTTCCCTTCATCTTGTGCTCTCGTAAAGGCATATTATAAGAGCTGAAGAGACAGAAAGGGGAAAATTCATAGAATAAAAAGCAACTTAGCAACATGGAAAGATAGTAGTAACCATGCAAATATATACCGAAGGTAATTACTATCACTCAGAGCTTAAAAGGAAATACCCAGTTATCCTTAGGGAAAGTTATGATTTATGAGGGGCAGCTTAGGCTCACTTACTGGTTTTTATTGTCTTTCCATCTCATGATGATCCCAGCTAGAATTCCAAGGGCTACTGGGGGAACTAACAAAGAAAGAAGCAGAAAAAAAAACCCCAAAATAAACAACAAATTTGGTATGTAATTTAGGTGAAATACTGCAGTTTGGTAAAAGACTGGCAGCAAAACTCTCTGCTCTGGGGCTGCCTGTCAGCACCCAGAGGCTCCCTCTCAGCCAGAATAATGCAAACCCCCTCCTGTGTCTCTGAACACAGCACAGAAACCACCGCTAAGTGTGGTGCCACGCTGATCTTCTTAAGGGTGGGATCCTCATTTATTTAGTGCTTTTATAGACAGCCTCCTGTTTCTTTTGTATTTTAAACATACTCACCGTTTTTAGTACTTGACCTCTTTTGCAACAAGGATGTTCCAAGCTTCACTAATCTCTTATCTTTCAGTGTCCGCCAAGGCCTTTTAAAGCAACTTTAAAGAGTGACGGGACGTACAGTTTTTGGTTGGTTTCTTACACTGGCTTCTTTGGCTTCTTTCATTTCATCCTCAGTTGATGTAATGTTTTATACTAAGACACAGACAATCCATCCAGTCGCTTGCAATGCTGCTGCATTACCCAAGCGCAGAGAAAGCCCTGGATCCTGACCAGAGACACTCGGTACTAGGGGCAGTGAAATGAATAAACCAAAACCACTGACCCCAGGTATTTAACAGCAAATAACAGCTTTGGGTTAGGAAAGTATATTTTCAATCTTAAACTACTTACCAATGCAACTAGGGATGAGGATACTTGCTAGAGAAGAAAAAAATGAAATTAATGTTAAAAAAATGAAGCCAACAATGCTGATAACTAAACAGGGAAGTTCCTTAATCTATGCCCGCAGAACAATATTATTCAAACCCAGATAATCATAACACTGCTGAGAAGACAAAATGCTATAAAACAATCTGTCATTAACCGCCACACACATCATTATGCTCTTCTTGAGTCCCCCACCCCACCTCTCGCCACTGACAGAGCTGAGGTCCACAGCTCCAGGCTACCTCCACCCTCAGCAACGTCCAAACACAGCCAGGATAATGTCAGTAGTTTCTACCGAGATGCTCGGCTGCACGGAGGGAGATTCAAGCATCAAAAATCCCACCCCCTATCATGTCAGCTAAGGAGTCACTCAGCTGGGAGCAGAGAGAAAAGGGGATTAGACCAGGGAATAAGCCTGTGAGAACCCCTTAGAAACTGGAAGATGGACCCACCAAAAGAAATGCAGAAGGCACAGCGAGAGCAGAAATCCAACAGCACGTGGAGTCACAGGCACCCAACGTGGGTGCAATTATAGCAATTAAAATGACCCTGAGGCAGAAAGCTTCTCCCGAACTCTTACCTAGCCAGTAGGGATTCTCTGCTATCTTCTCTTCCAAGGGTTCAGTTTGGTTTGTCGCTGCCGTAGTGCTAACTATAGAGAGGAAAAAAAAGGAAACCCACTCAAAATTATACTTTGGATAATTCTCCATTTATACATATTATATAAAATACTTCAGTGAGGAGTAAATGTAGCATGGGCAGGTGGCCTCTGACCTGTGCATCTGTGGCTACGACAGCGAGAGCTGTGGAAGTCACACAGGGACCTCTTGGTGACACTACAAGCCTTACAGAGAGAGGGGAGTCTGCTGTCCCACTTGGCTTTATTGCCAGGGTGTTGTTGGACACTAGATATAAATCCATTCTGAGGTTTAGTCCACCAGCTTTGCAGTCACCGATACACTCCAGACATTGTTTATTAAAATTCTGCCTGTTCCTCTTGAAGGGAAAAATGTAAAACTGTACGGCTGTGCCGCATTGTTCTTCAGCACAGCTTGGCACCTTGCAAAGCACAGACTTGCTAACCGTTGCTGCTGTACACAGATGCTGCTCCCCTGGAAACAAACCCTGTGGGAATGCCTGTCCAGACTGGCGTCCTTCCCTTTCTGAGAGAAGGGAATTAGGACCAATTAACTGCACAGCAAGAAAAACTACTCGAGAACAGGACGATTATCCAGCAACGCTCACCCGTGCATTCAGGAGGAGACCCGCTCCAGACGCCATCGACGCTGTTCTCTGTTGTACAACGAAGAGTTTCATTTCCCACAAGCCGGAGCCCAGGGTCACACGTGTACATCACGACTGAGTTGTACGTAAACTCCTCCGTACCGTTGCCATTGTGCTTCCCATCGGGAATAGCTGGAGGTGGAGGACAAGAAATAGCTGGGGGAGAAAAAGAAAAGAGTTCAGGAGGTGATGCCTGGGATGCTCTTCTCCACAATGTGGAGAGGAAAACCCAAGGGCCGCTTGCACACAGGCTCACATTGCATCAGTTGCAGGAGCAGGGGCTGAAACGGGAGCACTGGGCACCCTCTCGGCACACAGTTACTTTTAGGTGCCTCCCAGCCTGCTGTCCTGCGTACAGAGGGGCAGCGGCAGCCTGCAGGGACACCAAGGCTACTGGGTTGCTCATTTATGTCAGCCTTTCACATGCAGAGGGCACCAGTGATACTACTGGCTAGTCCCTGCTCCCATCACGCCAGCTGTCTCCTTTCCAGAGATACTTACCTGACTTCAGTTAGTAAAATCAACACACGACTCGGTATTTCTGAGTTGGAATATTTGGTATTTCCAGTCAAGCGCTGGACAACTTCACTTACCCCGACAAGCTGGAAGTTGACTCCAGGCAACTTCACCTCCCCTTAGGGAACACCAGATGAGAGGCGACGCTCCCTTTAATGTGTACCTGCAGGGCAAAAGGCACATCAACAAATCAGTTTGTTGTCACCGACCAAGAACATGTCACCCCACAGAGGTGCCGAGGACTCGACAGGCAGAGCCCCTTGTCCCGGCTTGCACACCAGTGACTCTGGCCAGGCAACTGGGATGCGGTGGGTAGCTGGCTTCACACTCACCCACGGTTACAAACTACGTCTGCTTTTGCACCAAACAGATGATCATTTGTAATAACTTTGCCGTGTTCTGGATTTGCTGGAATACCACAAGATTTCCCTAAAAAAGAGTAAGATTATCCTTAGGACATTACAAGGACAGGGAGAAACCCACAGACATAATTTTCATGACAGTATGGCAATGACAAACCAGGCATCTGACAGTATTTCATGCTAAATGTCATTAAAAAAAAGCAATCCTAAAATACAAATCAGACGTGGCACTCGGAACACAGCACTGCGGATGCAGCTCTGGGAGGATGTTGGAGAAAATGAAACGACATGGAGACACTCACTCCGACATAGCTCGGGAACTTCTGACCACGTTAAATCGTCAAGACAAGTGCTGGTGGGGAGCTGGTCTGTGGTATTCTCATAGCCCGGGCGACAAATATACTTCACCATCGTATCAACAGCGTAAAAATTCTGCATTTCATCTTCTTGTGATATTCTAGCAAAACGCACGCGTGGTGGACTGGGACAGCTACCTAGCGACAATGAAGACAACCAACGTGTACAGTTACAAAGCAAAAATAACAATATCCTGCATTCAACTATGTATAAACATAAATCCAAGTGATAATGCACAAGCCTCCCTAAGAATATGGATACCGCAAATACGTTTAAGAAGGTGATTGGTAATTTGTGTAATTCAAAAATATCCCTAGATGACTATTTAACAGAAAAAGTCTTAAAATTTGCTCTCTTTCAATCATTCACAAGCGCCGTGCTTACCTCCCTTGCCAATTCCACTGATGAAACGTTTGAGGTGGGGAAGTGCAGCCAGTTCTCACTGCGGAGGTTTGCAAATCCCCAATGCCAAACCTTCCCCCTTAGTTAACTCTTCCGTCAGCAGCCAGCTGTGCCAGCGCTTCGCCACTATAGCTCTTCCCCTCTTTCCTGTGCTTCCCCAAACTATTGACCTATTTTTACTAAGACACAAGTGCCAGCACATGGCTCCAACAGGCTAAGCATAGTTCGGAAAAAGGGGCAGTAAGAGATTCTCTGACAAGCAACTTCATCGCCTGCCACTTTGGATGAGGAAACCCTTGAAACAGCGATTGCTAAAGCAGTAAAGGTTTCCACAAGCAGCGCGCGTCTCTGAGCAGCTCGTTTCAGAGAAAGCGAAATACTTACGACCACAAAACTCCGGGAGGTTGGACCACTGGGAGTTTGCAAGGCACTGTATCGTATCTGACAGCAAGGGGCGTTTAACGTAACCTGTAAGGCATCTGTACGTTACTTTGGAGCCGACACTGAAGCTTCCCTGATGTTTAGTGTCCTCCGGGGGCTCGGCGTGGCTTATGTTTGGCAACGGCCCACAGTCACCTGCAGCAAAATAAACCCGGATTTGGTGGGGCTTCTACTAAAGCTCCCTGAGCAGGGCACAGCACAAACGCACACGCACATATACGACTCCGCAGGAGAGCACGGCACACGCACCCACGACACACACCCCCACAGCGGAGCACGCGTGGAGCGCACGGAGCGCACACCCCCACGGGGCACACGCACCCCCACGGGGCACACGCCCAGGGTGACAGGGCTCACCGCACACCGCGCGCCCCCCCATCGCCCCCATCCCTCCCCGTGGGCTCACCCCACGCCGCGGGCGGCAGCGGCAGCAGCAGCAGCAGCAGCAGCGGCGGCGGCAGCACCGCGGGCAGGAGCGAGCGGCGGCGCCCGGAGCCCATCGCGGCCGCGGGACGCCCGGAGCCGGCAGCGGAGCGGGCAGCCGAGCACCGCCCGCCCGGCCCCGGTCCCGGCCCCGGCCCCGCCCGGGGCGTGCAGCCGGGGGCTCCCTGCCTCCGCCGCGGCCCCCGCAGGGCGGGGAGCGCGGGGGGAGCGGGGCCGCTCCCGGAGCCGCAGGGAGGGGGAGGGCTTGCTCAAGAGCCCGCGTGGGTGCTGCTGCCACGCGTGGGCCGCGCGAGGAGACGGCTGCCGGCCGAGGGCTGCTGCCAGCACCCTCCGCTGTGGGACGTGCAGCCAAAAGCGGTGCCGCTCCCCGCGCTCTGAACCCCTGCCCCCCTCCCGCGGCGCCCGGTCCCCTCCCTGCGACCTCATCTCTGGGAAATTCTCTGATGAAAGTCTCATCTGCGGCTGGAAGCGGGTTTGAAGCAGGCGGTTCTCATGTTTGCTCCCAGAGGCATGTTTGGCATCCAGAGGAATGCGGCGGGGCCCTCCAGGCACCCGCTGCCTCAGCCTCTCCTTCAAATCGTTTATCCGCACCTTCCAGTAAAGCTACCCCTCTCTCCAAAGCTATCAAGTCCCAAAGGAAAAGAAAAAAAAAAAAACAAAAAGGGCAGCATGTGGGTCTTGCCAGCTCCAGCTGTGAACCCTGCAGCACGCCCCGAAGCTGGGAGGGGTGGAGAAGGTCCCGTTCATCTCCCAGCACTGGCTCTGCTGCGTGTGGGGACGAGAGCTGCATCTTCATCGGGTGCCTCCTGCCCTCTCCGACAGCGTCTGGCCCAGGGCTGCTCCCAGGGAGCCCAGCACAGCGCAGCCCCCTGCAAGGCCCCCCAAACCATCTGCAAACGTCACCTGCCTGTCCCTAGGAATGCACCTCCGTGAACAGAGGTTTTTCTGCAAGAAGAGAAGAGAGGGCTTTCCTCCAGCCCAAGGGGTGCACGGGAGACCAGAGGGCTGTAAATCAGCCTCACTTTGAAGCTGCTAATTGAGCTGCTTCTGTTAACACCCACGCACAAAAGCAAGCAGTGGGGATAGTGGCATTTCCACTGTAACTCTCCCAGTTAGACACAAAACTCTTCAAACAAGATGCTGCGCTGCCCGTGGAGGCGCAGGGATGTCTTCGGGCCCTGCCAGGCACAGGAGCAGTTTGCCTGGGCTCCGTGCCCGCATGGGAAAGCAGAGCTGCTCTGGGATCCCTGCCCACGGGGCTTGCGGGAAGAGCCAAAGGAGAGGTCGTGGCTGTATTTGCTGCCCCGTCCCACTCTGCTGAGCAACGCTGCCAGTAAGGGGTCATGTGTCGCTCCACCCTGAGGAAAGGGCAGCCAGCAGCAGCCTGCCTGCCTGCCTGCGCCTTCCTGCCTCCCTCTGTCTGCCTTTGTTATCCAGGAAACAGTGATGTTTCCACTGAGAAGCTCAAAGTTCTCTTTTTTATTTTTTCTCCCCCCCTCCCCCTTATTTCCCTTTCCAACACAATTTAAGCTCCAAGAATACGTAACAAAAGCATTTGCAATGAGGCCAAGAGGTGTTTTCTTAAGGGAGGAGTCAAGCAGCCTGGATAACGTATTCTTTAAAATACTTACCTGTGAACATGTTGACAAATTACGTGGAGATGTCTCGGCCATGTATTTTTACAGGTCACTGGTCACCTGAGGTCTGAATTGGGATGGTGGCTGCATAATGCAAAAAGAAGTTGCTGACAGGAAAAAAAAAATGCTTTAAATGCTGGGGAATTCTCTTGTAATAGCTTACAGCAGTGACCTCAGCATGGGATAGTGAGATGTTGAGAAGTATTTGGCAAAGACTTCTTGCAATGTCAAATCTCCTCAGGGAGCGTCACAGTTCGCGCGTACATCAGAAGAACCAGCTGCTGTAGTTTCGACTCAATGAAATCCCCTTGCTAAGAGAGCTCACATTAACCCCTTGAACCAGGCTGCTTTCCTACCTGAGGCTACGCAGGAGACATCTGTACCTGCTGAGACCATCAGGCTCAGACCAGCCCCGTCCCTCTGCCACCCACATTTGCTGTCCCATTTTGCCCTGTATTGCTCCAATAACCAACTGAGCACCGAAACCTCCTGGGCAGGAGCTGCCCCAGCAGCTGAGCCCTGCGATAGCGGGCCTGCGCCTGCTCAGCCGGAGCCACCGAGGGTGACTTGCTTTATCTTGCTCTGACATCCCTTCCCCGTGCTGCAGAAATCAGGCCAAGCAGATGGCGACGGCAGAAACGAAAGCACATACGGAGGGGAGCCTGACCCATGCTGCTCTGTGCACCTACGCTGCCAGGCTCGGACTGGAACGACGTGAGGTTTCCAGCAAAACCAGCCAGCTTGTTTTGGGGTTGAGCTGCCGGAGCTGCTCTTGGCTTTCCACGGAAACATGCCCTCGGCTCCCTGCCGGCTCCCACACGCCCCTGCCATCCCCGTGCAGGGCAGCAGCCTGGGATGTCGCCCACAGCTCCCAAAGCCTTTCTGGGACTGACCCCCTGGGTCTGCCCGGGCTGAGCGGGGGAACTGCAGCAGAGGGGCTGCAGAGCTGGGGACCGGGACGGCTAAATAGGATTAAGGGCAGGTATCCATTGCTCCAGCTTTCCTCTTCAGGAAAAGCTTTCCTCCTCTTCCACTTACTAGAAACACTCACATTTCCAAACATTACTGCATGGATTGTCTTTCTTTCTTTACTTCTTTTTTTTTTCTTAAACCAAGTTAAACTGCCATAGGAGGCTGTTTAGAAAATAAATAAGTAAGAGTGCTGATAAAGAACTGATTGAACAGCAAATCTGACTATTATCAAGATATCTCTAAAAGCCGATACCTTTCTTAAAAGAGCATAAAATATGAAAAGGGAACAGCAGGCCGTTGAATTCACAGGCTACCCTTTATAAACAATTACCATTTATTACTAAATGTAAATAAAAACCCAGAAAGGCACCTAAATATAAGGCAATTAGTATTCTGTATAGGACAAAGATGGTAAGCGGCCAACAGCATAAACCTGACATTTCCAGTTTCTCTGTTGCAGTCTGACAACACTGGAGAGTATATCTAGCAGTTACTTCTCTGTGTCTGCGCGTAGTCGATGTGCTAACAGCCTGCAGCGTTACAGAGCTGCCTTCCTCCGTTTGGAAAGCAGAAGTAGCTCCTTTACAATATGACATTAGTAGATACACAAACCACTCATGGCTGTTATCTTTCATGTAGTCTGAACAGAAATATAAACTGCAAAGAATTTATGCCTGATACAAAAAAAGTTTTTGCTGAACAAGGTTCTTAAAGTGCTGGATATAAAGATCAACATCCCATTTAGCGTGTAAAGTACTATGATTTCCTAAAATAAATAAGCACATAACTTTGCAAGACAGGGAAGTCAGTATTTTGCTTTCAGCACAACCCGGCTGGCAGCTAGCGTGAGGTGTATGTGCAACCGGACCGTGCTGCAGCCAGAAACTCCTGGTAAGTCAAGGGACCCAGCAGAGAGATTTGGGTCTCTTACAGCCCGTCCAGTGAGTCTGTTTTTACGGTTCTTGTTATGGCAGCAGGTCGGCGTTGCTAGCGAGCAAGGAAATGTGGAAACACCAAGTCAAACAGGTTGTGACATAACCGAGCTCCGTCAGAAATTCTGCAGGAGGCCTGAGGAGTTTCTGAGAAACTGCGGCTTCCCACCCCCAGCCTGAGAAAAGGCTGGTCGGATCAGTAGGGAATCATAACCGGATTCCTGGTTAGGAAGGAATTACTGAAAGAGAGAAAAACTGACGGGAGAAGTTGGAATTAGCCAACTCTCGCGCAAGCAATTTTCAATCAATTTCTTGGAACATTAAAACATATCACAATTAAAAAAATACATTTTGTATGTGCACATGGGACAGGCCTGATCTAGCTTATTCTTTGTTTTAAAGCAAAGTGTAGGAGTCCTAACAAGTAGGACCATCGCATGGGGCACTTTAGGAACAGAACACAGCGAAGGGTTGGCATGCTTTATGCTTACAGTGCTATTTTTGTTTGAAAAGATAACAATAGATTTAGGTAGGTGGGATCCCATTTAACTGTGTGTCTTGTCTACATCTGCAGTGAGATGGCAGGAGGAGCAGGACATTCCAGTTGTCTTTGCAACCAGGCAAGGAAGATGCAAATGCCTCCTTCCAGGGTTTCTTCCACGGGGGTCCCTTTGTCACGGTGTCATTGGAGGAGAGCAGCCCCGTCACAAATAAACTGCTTCAAAGCTACAGATGAATCTTTCTGTGCACTTCCCATGGGCCGTATACGCAGCCTGGGGGGAGGAAACGTTCACGTGAAGATTAGCCCGGCTGTAGTTTCAAGGAGGGTTAAGCTTTCTGCCCAGATTTTTAAAAACCCACCCAATTTGGGGGTGAATTTTAGCACTGCACTTTAGAAAGGCCCAAACCAATTCCTCCTTCAAACACTAGAGGCTGTTTTCAGGCATCGTCCCACTTTCCCCCAGCTCATCCCTTGCTCCAGCCTTCTGGCACCGAGGGGCTGATTTTACACGACCCGTGTTTTGGGGCAGGAGAGCCAAGTTTCTGAAGCAAGACACAAAGCGGCGTTTCTCACACATTAGATCGTGTGTCAAGCTGCTGCTTTGACACGATCTCCTGAAGAAGTGCTAGGAATGACAAAAGAGTAGAAAAAGAAAAACCAACAGGAAGAGATTTTTAAATCAGTCTTCGTTCTGAAGTGACATAATAGAGCAAAGTAGAAACTTTTAGGCAAAAAAAAAGGACAGAGTTTTCCCCTTTCCTTCTAACGTTGTATGATCTAGGATGCTTCTAGCTTTCATTTGTTCCTACCAAGGACCCACCGTCACCAAACTTCATCTCCTTTAAGGCCTGCAAAGCCCTTTTCGTACACTGATACCGCTGCAACGTCTTTCCTACATACATTTCCACAAGCGCTCAACCATGCAGCCCCGTTACCCTGCCTTTAACCCCGCAAGTGGGATTCTTTGATTCCTTGTTTAACAGTCCAGACAAATACCTTGGGGTTTCGGTCACAGCCGAATGCTAGCAGGTTGGAACAAACCCCAGCTTTGAGAAATGATGCAGCAATGGGGAAAATCCCTCCTGGCCACGCTGCACCTACACGGGGGCATTTCTGGACCTGGGCTTAAGCACCAGCCTCGTCACATTTGTGTAACAGCCCCGGGCTGTGCGGGTTCACACACAAAATCCACCATGACAGGGGTGACAGATTTTCTGATTTTGACCCAAGAGTCATGGCTCAGGGATGGGCAAGTTCAGCTTGACCCAGACACCAGAGAAATGCTTTTCATCCAGTCTCCAGTTGGGTAACGAGACCCTCCAGTGGGTGTTTTGTCTTTATTCCTTACAATTTACATGCTTATGGTTCCCACCCAGACACTGTTTCCAACGCAACTGGCACTCACCCTTGTTACGGGTAAAATAATCCTTTGCAACGGATGGGGAATCTGTTGTAGCAGCACTTCTGCCATGTCCGGCTTCTCCTGGCTGCCCACGACCTCGCTAGCGTGGAACAAGGTTAGCGTTAGTGCATTGCCTCTCGCTGCTGCAACAAGGACAGAAGCCCCAGCACGCTTAAGGCTACGTGGTATAAAGTTGTCTCTTGCTTTTCAATATGGAAAAAAAAATAGGTTAAACAAAATCTCTAATAACACGAGAGCAAGGAAACAATTGACAAATGAAAATACATTTCATACAAAACAAAGCTTTTTTAAGAGGAGGACGTCAGTGCAGTCAAACCTGAGCTTTGAACCAGGTGCCCAACCAGCGAAAAATACAAATTATATAGAGAAAACCTATAGAAGGAAAGAACACGACAAACAAAAATCACTCACTTCCACAAAATGATGCAACTTTAGACCATTTTAAATTTTCAAAGCAGCCGGCTTGGGGGAGGATGCCAGAGATCCCCATGTACTTTGGAGGACACACGGATCCTTGGCTGGTTCCAGGAGAATAGTAGTTTTGGGTTTTGTACAAAGGTACAACAAATCTGAACGCTGAGGTAGCACAGCCCCTTGACACTGAAGAGAAACATGGGAAAAAAAAGAAAACTCCAGGTATAGGACTGGGAGTAAGCAGGGAGTCCCACTGATGAGTTCCCCTGAACTCCAAGCGAGCCTCCAGGACTGACCTGGTGTCCTGGAGAAAGAAGAAGAACGGGAGAAGGAGATAGTATTTTGGAGTGACTTTTTATAAAGGCTGAGCTTCATTTCATATGTGAAAGCCTTCTTAGGCGGTTGGATGGCATTTCCACGGGAACCTGAGAAGGAGAATCACGGTGTGAAATTAATCTAATGGCTTTTTTGTAGAAATATGATAAAGGAGCAAATTCAGTTGGGAAACATGGGACTTGATTCAATGTAGAATCATTTCAACTCACGTTGGGAAGGAGGACTCCTTTCCATTTCTTTCGCTCTAAGTTTGACAGGTGTGCTTTTCTCTAGGGTATAAAGAATAAGTATTGCTCGGAGCACTACGCCTTTCTTGCACAGACCATTCATTCCTTACTCACTTCAGCAGCACTGCATTTTTTCTCTTTAAAATTGCAATATGACTTACGCTTGACATGTCCTGTACTAAGCAATCACAATATGTTAAGCTGGTGCATACTGAACACTGAACTCAAATACTGAACTCGGACGAAATCACCTTTGCATTCAGGTGCAGTTCCGCTCCAGACTCCGTTTGTTTTGTCTGTACTCGTACAATGGATGCTCACATTTCCAACGAGTTGGAAGCCAGAGTCACAGCTGTAAGTCACTGTTGAGTTATAAGCAAATTTTTCTACACCTTCACCATTGTGCTTTCCGTTGGTAATTTGAGGAGGTGAAGAGCAGGTAATTACTGCAGGAAAGAAGGTCATAATGAGTATTGCAAAAAGCTTCAGTAATAATGAAAATGCAAAATTTTTCTTGAGTCCACCTAAGATTCTTGAAGACAATAAACCATTTGGACAACTGAAGATGGGTAACTAGCCCTGCCTTCTGCCACAATCGTCTCTTTTCCTTCTGAAGTGTTTCTGTTGCCACAGCTTTTTCCCTCTCGCTCCAAGGGTCACAAAAATAAATAGGCAACTTGCCATGCCCTGGCTCGTGATTCCTCAAAATCTCTTCCCATCACCTTCACTGCAACCTTAATTCATGGGAAAATATGTAGATCTCGTGGGAACAAAACTGCTGAAATACAGCGTCAGCAGCAAAATGGGTATTTCTCAGCTGCGGTGTTGGTGACAGATCTGCCACATAATATCAACAAAAACAAACGAAGTACGGAAACAGGTTTAGACTAGACATGAGTATGCAGGATCTACTGGAGAGAAGTCAAAAGTAAAGTTGGATTAATCTTACATTCACAAGTTGGAAGTTTACTCCATTCAACATCGTTTCCTTTAAGCTGACACTGGATGAAACGACTCCCAGCTAATTTGTACCTAAGTGAAAATACACAAGAAAAGAAAAATGTGTGTAACTAACCAGAAACTGAGAACAATTTTTTTTTGCCCGGTACCAGTATGATCAGGAGTGTAGAAAAGGCAGTTTTAAAGCAAGCAGATGTGCAGATACAAGCTGGTTAACAGGAGAGCTCCTTCACCTTGCTCTCTCTGCCAGGATCCTTGTTAATCTATTTTTAGGCGATTCTCTCCTTTGACTCACTACAAAGCGCATCTTCCATTGCAAGGATGGGAGAACTCGTAGCTGGTGGCTAGCAGAGCACGCAGTGAATGCCAGACAGCACTGAGGTTAGATGTGGATTCCCACATGGATGCATGGAGCTCGGATCTGCTGAATCAGGGACTATTTCTCCCTGCCTGCTTCCTGGCAGAGAGCAGTGCTGGGATTCAGGCTGCTGGCATCCAGCGCCTTTCCCACACCGCTGTCACGCACCAGGATGAGATGACGAGGTGAGGAGCTCCCTCCTGAGCACACACAGCACCTCTAAAGGCTGTGGCTCAGCCCCTGACTGCCGCTCCGCTTCGCGGCGGTGCTGCATTACCGAGGTCAGTTAGCTGGATCTGCTGCGATCCTCGGTGCTGGTGGTAGAGGGCAAGGCGCCCAGCCTCCTTCAGTGCCACCTCCTCCCTGGGACGTTGCTTTTGGGTTGTAAGGGTGTAGCTGTTTTGCTAAAGTTTTGCCGGAAAAGCAAATTCAAATGCATCCACTGCGTACAGCAGGGACCTGTGAGAGGCAACAGGGATCTACAGTTCATTAAAGTGGCTTTTGGATTGGCTTGCTGGAAGCTAATACCTCCTGTTCTGACAGCACCGACACCTTCCCCAATCTCTGAACTGCATCCTTCTGTTCAAAAAAATTCATCATTTAGACATGATTGACAGTATCTGACCTTGCTTAGATGGATAACATTATCCCTCCACCCTGATGTGTATTGTCGAAGATTAACTGAACCCCAGAAGGGTGGGACAGGCTGTCATTTCCCCAAAGGCCATCCTAAGGGAATATCTGGAGGAAAAAAAGCTCTGTTACATTTGAAGCAGCTGCAAAGACTGACAGAACAAGCCAGTTGATGCCAGCTAGCTCCTGCTAGGGAGGGAGGAATAGTAGCTGGAGTCTTAAGAGCTTAATTTTGCAAGTCAGTCTACTGTGTATGTGCCCTGATTGAAAGCAGGCAGAAAGTGTGAGTCAGCTCTCTGACTGACGGAAAGTGTGCTTCACTGCAGTTTTCTAGCTGAACATCATTGAATTTTAAAAATTCAAACATAACCCCTTTTTATTCAATATCTCTCAAATATGTTAAGTTGAAATATTTTAAGTAACCTGTTTTGAAGTCTATAGTTATAAACTGATGTACAACCAGCTCTGCTGGGGTAGATATCCTGGGGCAGTTAAATTTCCTCTGGATGTCACTTGAAGGAAAAGGCAGCCATAAATTCAGACCCCAGTCCCTTCCCTCCAGCTGCGTCTTATTCCCTCCCAGCCCAAAGCTGTAATTCAAGCGGGAAAAGCAGCCTCATGCTCTGCACTTGGAGCAACACCATAGGAGCGATATATTGTGAAATAGCAGCCCAGCCCGTGTCCACAAGCTCATCGCACTGGACCGGAGTTCGTATTCCAGCATCAGCACCGCTGTACTGGAGCTCGGGGCATTGCCCCGCGACTCACCCGTCTTCGCAGAACACGTTCATTCTTGCACCGAACTGCAGGTCTGTGAGAGCGACCACCCTGCCCCCGGGCAGCGCTCCGGGGTCGCCGCAGGATCTCCCTGCCAGAGAACGAGGCCAGCGTTAGTGGTAACACACAGTGATGGAGGAATAAAAAAGGCTAAATAAGGGACAGACTTAGAGGGTTATACCCAAAGGTACCAAAGCGTTTTACTTCCTACGTGTCCCAGCCGAGCTGGCAGGTGCCAGAATCATCTGTAGATGAAGGTGTGGATCCCCGTAAGGGCTCCATGCTCACAGCGGTAAGCATCTCGCAGGAAGGCAGAGGAGAATATTTGCAGAGGTATTTCCATCTCAATAGATTGGCAGTAAGTTACTCGACCGTGAAAAATGTATTGCTGCCACATCATCAGTCTTAATATTGCATGGATTTCACCAAGAAACATGCTTTGTCTTAATTTCGAAGTTCAATGCTAGAATTGCAAATTGGCATTTGCCCTGTGCATATGCCGTGTCCACATGCAAACATACTTCCTAATATGAAAATCGAAACAGATCTGTTCGTGCCAGCAGAAAAAAACCCAACACGATTGATATTCCTGCTGTTCAGCCTGAAATACGAATGTCAAGGAACATCCACCTAATTTTGGATTAAACATGTAGCTGTTGGGATGATAATGACCCAGCTGCATTTCAGCACGCGGGTGGGAGCAGCTACCTGACCTGCTCTGAACTCCACAGCTGCTTTTCAGCAAGCAGAGTGGAGCAGAGCAGAGATACTCACTCCTGCACAGCTCAGCAGCTTCCGACCACGCCAGGTTTTCAAGGCAAGTGCTGGTGGGGGAACTTTCCGAGGTGTTCTCGTAGCCAGGGCGGCAGACGTAGCTCACGTTGGTCCCAACAGGAAAGAAATTAATCCTCTCGTCCGCCTTGGACAGGGCAGCAAACCGCAACCTTGTCGGGGCAGCACAGCTCCCTGGCAGTCAAGGAAAGCGGGCCTGAAAGAGCCGCCCGCCAGAAGGCATGCAAAATAAACCTCGGAACCACAGAAACGCTCTCACTACGGCGCTTTTGGAAAGCTCCTCGCGTTCATCGCAGGTTACTTGTGTTTTCATACCAGGCTGCTACTCTGCTGAATGCATCTTTTGCAAAATGCGAATCAAGATGCATTAACTGCACAGGCAAAGCTGTTAGTGGGGTATCGGCAGCCACGTGCACGTACTGCGGGGCAGCGTACGCTGCAGCCGCCTGCACAGCCTCTGCCAGCCAGGGCTCGGGAGACGCGCGAGCATCCTGGGCTCCAGCCACTGTCCGACTGACCCCCTCGACAACAGGCACAGATCCTGCACCCATCAGCAGCTCTGACGAACGGCAGCTACGGGAAACGGGTTTGTGCCTTGCCGGGTTGGGTGGTGCCATTGCAGAGCAGCCGCCGTAAGTGGCAGAAACTTTAAGCCAAGCCAGAGACAAGCGAGGGAGCTGTGTTTCAGAGAAAGGAGGTATTTACGGCCGCAGGGCTCGGGCAGTTTTGACCAGCGTGCGCCGGGCAGGCACTCCACCGTGTCCGACCTCCCGGGAATTTTGATGGCGCCTTCAATGCATGTGTACGTCACCCTGGATCCAACGGGGAAGCTGCTGGCGTGCTCGTCGCTGGATGGTCTGGAGTGGGTCATGCGAGGTGGGGACCCACAGTCACCTGTGGCAGGAGAAGACCTCCTCAGGTGAGGACCCCGTTCCCTGGCCCCTTCCCCAACCCCAGCAAACATCCCAGGAGTGCAGCTGTGCTGGCCCAGGCTTCCCCTTCTGGGCAAAGGCACTGGGCAGGGCTGCATCCATGAGAGCATCAAGCAATGGTTCCCCATGCTTAGGGGTGGTGGCATCACCCCCCCAGCACCTGAGCAGCAAGTGGGACCCAGGCAGGTCTCGCCGGTCCTCCCCACGCATCCCACATCCCCATACTCACCGCGAGCCACTGGCATGCCTAGGAGCCCCAGCAAGGCCAGGAGCAGCACAGGGTGGCCAGACCCCCATGCCCTGGCAGGTGCCCTGCAGCTCAGGGTGCCTGGGTGCTTCCCCCGTCCTGGCTCTCCAGACTTCATTGCAGCAATTTCTGTGCTCCTCTGTCGAGCACCGTTGGCTCCAAGGGGCTGTTTCTGAAGCTGGGAGGAGATGCAGCACAGCAGACTCAGCCAAGCCTCTGGAGCAATGGAAACCTTTCCAGAATATCCATGCAGCTAAATCCTCCTGCAGGGACACGGAGAGCAGCCAGGGGTGGGGGACAACTGTCATCCACAGGCTTGGGTAAAGCCTCCTGGTCCTCCTGCCCCACTGTAAGGAATGAGGGAATAACTCAACCCTTTTATTTGACCCGAGACAGGCAGTGAGCACTGAGTAGCACAGTTTTACCAAAACCAAATGCTACCAGAGCAGAAAAGACCCCCACCCAGCCCCAAGCTGTATCCAGGGTAGGAAAATGCCTACTTAGTCATCTGCTGGCAGGTAAGCAACACAGATCTTCCATAAGCAGAGTTAGTGAAACAAAAAATAAAAGCATTATCCTTTTTGTTTGTTAATTTTTTTCTTGATTGCCTGACTCATTTGTAATTAGGAATGGGTGTAAGTGAATACATCTGCGCACTGACTAATGGTCTGAAATATCCCGTCTGACAGCAGTCAAGACTACTCAGACACAGTCTTAGATACACATGGGATGTAACACCCAGTTCTTATTCATGCTTACGGGTTTCGAGCCTTGCACAGGGAGATAAGACACTTTCTGTCTGCAGTCCCAGGTCAGCACAACGTGGAGAAGAGCGAGGCGTCACACCAGGAGGGTGCAGCCCTGCTCTCCTTGTGGCACAGGGAGAACCAGGGTGGGTCTGAGAGTGCCTCTCATTGCAGATCTCCTCACCGGGACGTGGTGAAGCACAGGATACATTATCAAAGCATCTTTCTGTGTAAGGATGGGAGACGCCATCTCTTCCCTGGGTGTTGTGCTTTAGGCTCTAGTAACATTTAAAGCAACTCTAATAATTCATAGAAGCACGCATCTGGCAATGATATACTGCTGCAATTTGCTTGTGCAGGAGATGAGTGCTCCCCCTTCTCCCACTGAGCGCAGGCAGCAGCGCGCTGCTGCGCTGCACGGTGCCCTCAGCCCCGCGGCTGCCTGCCGTGCCGTGCCCACTGCGGCTCCCAGAGCGCCCCGAGGACCGACCCGGGCTGCCAGGGCTCGGCTCTCAATCAGAACCACCATTGTACCACACTGGAAATCTGCCTAATTTACAGGCAACGCGACAGATTACAAGACACCCATGGTTACACCTGCATCTTTATTGTAATCCTGAAGGGAAGGAGTAATTGCTGCATCACAGAGCTACATAAACCGATCATCGTTTATTAAGTAATAAGAACAATCTTTCCTGTCTGATTCTCGACACTTAAACTTACGACATCTATTCTTAGCATTTGCTTGCCGGAAATAGGGACACAGAAGATGACACCGCCACAGATATCTGTCGAGTACAGGGCTGGGCCAGAAACCTGTTGCCTGTTTTAAATCCAGGGATGAGGGAACGGAAGCCTTTACTAATGCACTTCTTATATGTAACTGCCCTAGATGTATAGAAATCACGAGCTAGATTAACAGGAAATCACGTAGTTAAACGCTCACTTCACTACTATTTCTAGGCAGAAGAAGTATGCTAATGCTATGACAGGCTGAGTTCGGTACGGGCAGAGGATGCGGCATTGCGCAAACCACTGGCTGGAAGATTACAGCAGAAGCACCTTCAGAGAGCCAGACACTCATCTCAGCTGGAAGTTTACTTCTGTGGACTTCAGTCCCCCTTCTCTCGGCTTAGCACAGTTTATGCAGTGACTCAAAGAACCTCAGTTTAATTTCTTTCTATGCTTCCTAAAATAAAATGTGAGACAACTCGTTTGTTCCATAGGGAATCAAGCTTGTCAGACTTAAGGAAAAGAGCAAAGACCCCTCTATGCTCTAGCATCTAGCATGGCAAAAGCAGTCTCCCATACATTGGTTATTTCTTCTCTGGCTATGTGCATGCAAGCATGAACTGTAAAGTCACTAAGAGCCTTCTTATAGATACTGTGACTACACGAACTGCATGTTCAAAGGTGATCGTTACAGGACTCACTTGTTCAAGTTTTCTAGTTCCACCTTTAGTTTTTTAATCTCCAGAAACAGTTTCTGTATTTCCAGCAGAGTTTTCAGTTCTGCTATAGGCACACCACATTCAAAGACTGTTTTAATATAATGAATCTCTTCGCACACATCAGCATCACCTTCTTTCTTCTGTTAAAAAGTAAAACAAAACAAACAAAACCCAGAAAAAAGCACGTAAGATTGGACTGCAGCAGATGGAGAGCCACCCACTCCTCAGCTCTGAGCCTGAACTTCTGTCCCGTTTGCCACGCGCTGCCCCAACGCAGTCTGCATCCCCCACTGGTACCATAAACCAAAAGCATTTAAGAAGTTCAAGCAGTTATTTTTTGTATTAGGAATCAGGCAGCATCCATCCAGGAACTCAGCCAGACTACGGTACTTACACACTTGGGCAGCGGTGTCCAGCTGCCATCAGGCAAGCACGTGGCTGTCCAAGAGTCTTCTGAAGACGTGTCTCCATCGTCTGAAAAGCGGTATCCACGAAGGCATTCAAAAGTAACAGTCGCATTTGTTTGGTACCACATTTTACCATCCGAAGTGCTTTTCAGCCTTCCGTTGGCCACTTGTGGTTGTGGACACAGAACTGAAAGGAAAACCCACAGCAGAAGGCAGCTCAGCAAGAGGGTCATCATTACGTAGGTAGAAAAAAAATCTACAAAGTTTGTGAAGACTGAGTCAGCACAGGCGAACTTAAATCTGTGGAGCTGTGAAACCAAACGTTAAAGCAAAGTTACTTCCCCAGGCCCTTCAGGAGGGAAGGGTGAAGGTCAGAACAGCCCCTGAGAGGCGTTAGGCATTTGCTGTTTTGTGACAATGTCTCAATCCAGGCATCCCTATGCAAGAGTCTGCAGATCGACATTTGCCAGTAAGAACGCGCACCGAAGAGAAAGTCAGTAACGATGGTGTCTCCTGACCTGTCTTAGAGCCTCCTTTATACAGGACTGTCAAGAAAAATTCAGCTATCGCCGGGTAAACATCAGCTGTTTCTTCTGCAAAAAGGGGAAGGCGCTAGGGGAGCCCCGAGGACAGACACAGCTACGCAATGCTGCACCCCAACCTCCCTGCACTGTCGCAGGGGCCGCTGGCTCGGCTCCCGGCTGGTACCCACCTGGCCGGCAGGTGGGCAGGGGAGGGTGCCAGGTGCCGTCGGCCAGGCACCGGCTCTCAGCATCGCCGTGCAGCACGAAGCCTTCGTCACAGGAGAACCGCACGGCCGCCCGGTAGGGAAAGGTGAACCTCTGCGGAGTCATCCTTCCCCTCTCGACCGTGGGCTTGGGGCACCGAACCACTGCGGGAAGAGAGGTGGGAGCGGTGGGTTTGGCTGCTGCCCTTCCCCAGGGACAACGGGGAACCAGGTCAGGCGGGGCAGAGCCGCTCTTCCTGACCGCCTGATGGCCATCAACGTAGGAGAATCAGTCTTCTATTTCCACATGGATCATCCCCAGTCCGGAGCCGTCAAGCCTGCAAAGCAGCCTGCAAAGGAAACCAGATCTCCCAGCAGCCCTGCTCACTTCTAATCCCGTTGCGCTGAGCACTAATGTTGCACCCAGGTCCTGGCTTCAGTCTGATCCCATACAGGAGAAACGACTCACCCCTGCACTCCGGGGCAGGTCCGCTCCACGCCAGGTTCACCCCATCATCAGAGGTGCAGTAGATGGAGTCGTTCCCAATGAGAGACAGACCCTCCACACAGCTGTACTTCACTTCTAAGCCATAGGGGAACTGCTCCGTTCTCAAGCCAGAGTGCTGCCCGTTGGTGATTTTTGGAGGGGGACCACAAACTACGAGAAAATAGAGAAAGGAAAAATTAAGATTTTCTTCATTCGGTCAGGGAGACAGAGAAGTGCAGGGAAGTAAAAGAGAAACCTGTTCTCGATGTTTATACTTAGGCTTGCTCTCCTCAAAGTCCTCCTCGCTTCTTGCCAGGTTCGGCCATGGCTCTGCCAGTGTTCCCAGACTGACTCAGCTAACCACCCTGGCACGGCATGGCCCCAGTACCTCAGCATGTGCCTCCATCCCCTCCCCTTCAGCCTTCCCTTATCCCCTCCTCTTTTCCATGAGAAATGATCCTGCTCATAAACGGGGTCAGGGAATTGCGAGTATCATAAACCCCTTGAACAGTCCTCTGAGAAATGGCTGCAAGTCCCATTACTCAACACATTTAATCAATTACAGTTTTGATAGAAGATGAGGATGTTAAAGCCATCTAATGCTGTGACTTGGACCCCTTCTCCTAACACCACCTTCTCCGAGAAGTGATGCTCAGGTTACGCGATTTTCTCGCTGCTGTTCCTACCCACTGCAGAGATGCAATTCCTGGCACCTGCCATGCTCACGCCGTTCATGCTCACCCTTGTCGCAGTACGGCACGGGGGGTCTCCACGTCCCGTCAGACCAGCACTGGATCCTCTGGCTGCCCCTCAGCACATAGCTGGGGTCACACTGAAATTCCACCTGGTGCCCAAAGGTGTATTCGTCTTTCCTGGGGCTGATCTCTCTCCCGTGGCGGATAGCCGGGCTGGGACACTGCACCTCTGAGGAACACCAGCATCAGAAAGAGCTTCCATGATTTGGGTCAGGAGGGGAGAGCAGGAGACATTTGCACGGGGGGCGTTTTCCCACAGTGGTGGCTCGCTGACCCAGAGAACCTGCCAGGCGGCCTGTTAACGCTGAGACGTCTCTAACCAGACCTGGCATGCTCGGGGATGGTAATTATGCAATAACAACCATTACTCTTGGAAGGCAGAATGATCTGAACCCTGTGATTAGCTATAAATTGTGCTGAGGGGATGATGTTACTCACTGCATCATTGTTTGAACAGCTAAATAATCAGCGTGAGTCGCAGCTATTTCTTTTCAGCCATGCTACCCTTTGAACAAAAAATTATTATTAGAGAGCGCCAAAGCACTGCTCAGTAAAGTCCTTATGGCACAGCACCACTAGCTGGTATCTGAAAACGATGTTATTTCCACATCATTAAATTGATGTTTTGTTGGCAAAGCAAAGGAAATGGCATACTTACTCTGGCAAAGCTTGGGGATTACGGACCATGTGAAATTTTTAAGACAAGTAGTTATTGGAGATACTTCGGGGAGCAAAGTGTATCCGGATCTGCAGAAATAGGTCACGGTTGTCCCAACTGGAAACTCGCGCTGAAGGTTTCGGTCCGCATGGTCGACGACAGGAGGGTAGGGACAGTGACCTGGTGCCAGAGCAGGGGACAGCACGGACCCTCAGAGCTGGGAGGTCTTCACCAGAGACCCACCGGGGACAAAGCTGAGCCCTGCCGTTGGGGGAACCCAGCCTGCCCCTCGGGCGAGAGTAGAAACCCCAGAAAGAAGCAAGGGACAGCAGCGACCCTGAGCATTGCCGTGGGGTATGGGGGGTGAACAGAAATGGAAAAAAATAATGGTGACAAATTCACCAAGTGGTGTGAATCTAATGAGAGCCTTTATTCCCGTGCGCTTTGCATCTCATTGGCTGTACCCTGCAGTAAGGTAGGACAGCCTAATCAGGACAGCCCTGCCGCGTTACCCAGGGGCGATGAAAGAGCAGAGGGGAATCCTGCCACCAAACGTCAGTACAGCTCGCTGTGGTTCCCATCCTCCAACCCCTCTCCTGCCAACACTGCACCAGCTTCTAGTGAAACACAAGCAGGCGATTACACGTGGGAGACAAAGTAAGAAGAAAAGAGATCTGTGCGTACCTAGGGTGCAGGCGGGCACCCGCGGATGCCATCTGCCGCTGCCCAGGCACCGCATGGTGGTGGTGGCACCCAGCGGGATGTAGCCGGCATCGCACTCGAGTGTGGCTACGCTGCCGTAGGTGAAGTTCTGTGCAGGTTTCAGCTGTCCGTGTGCGATAACTGGGATGGGACACTGAACCTCTGTGGATCACCAAACAAACAGGGCTTTTCAGGGGTATTCTTACTGGTTACAGCTACGGTGACCAACTGTCACTGCACCTCCGGCTGGTAAGAGAAGACAAATCAGTTTAACAAATGCAGCAATTGAGGCAGAGAGATGAGGGGTTAATAAGCGTGTTTGAGCAGCCATCATCAGCACGACTCCACAAGTGTAGCATTTCCATTGCACACAGTCAACCACTATTTCTGCCCTTTCCATATAGCACTTGCTCTAGCAGGTTGCAATACGACTCACCTGCGCACTCAGGGGTGGGGTGACTCCAGGGGGCTGGCACCCCACCTCCAGCTTTACAACAAACAAGAGGCTCTCCAACAACGGCGTAACCTCTATCGCGCATGTACATCACTGATGTCCCAACAAAAAACTTTTTCGACCAGCTACCGTATCTCCCATGAGAAATATTTTGGGGCTGGTCACAAACTATAACAACAGAGAAAACTAAACTAAAGACAGCTATAACTGGGATTTCCTCATGCCCTACAATAGATGCTGGCAGGTCACCAGGACACAGTGTGTCTCTTAAAATCATACCTGGTTCACACCCTGGTACAGCAGCATCCCAGGCGCCGTCACACCTGCACTGCACCTGGGCAGCGCTGGCGATGCTGCCTTTGATACCAATACCCATGGAAAGAGCGTCTCCATACTCGTACATGTCTTCCCCAGGCCCCAGGCTCAGGTATCAGCACCCCGTCGGTAACGTTTGGATTTGGAAAATGGACTGAGAAGCACCATGAATTTAAAAAAAAAAAAAAAAAAGGTTGTAAAGACAGTGCTGGCAGCCGGGGGGCAGCAGATGCCTCTGCAGGGAGGCGCGGGGCAGTGCTGTGCACACTAGAGCAGTGTCTCAAAAGGCCTGTTTTTAAAGGAACTGTCAACTTCCAGGCAGAAACTGAGTTATTTCCCTTCATAGAGACGTTAGTCAGCAAACCCCCACTTCTCCTGTACTGAAGCCAGCCTGCAGGATGCACGACAATTCACCAGATACCCTCAAGATGCCTACAGGCTGCCTCAGTGCTTAAGCACCAACCTTGGTATCAACCTGATAGCACTCAAATTGCTAACTATGACCCTTTTAATTAACTGGTAAAAACTATTACCTGTCTAATTGACTCTCCCCATCTTACCACCATCCGCATCTTTGATCCCTAGACCGTAGGGACACCCTCCAACCCTGGGAACAACTTCGCTACTGCACGGATGATCAAGGCAAAGGGCGATATACTCCCTGCGACACAAGTTCTGAACCCCAGACCAGGAGAAGTTCTGCAGACAAGAGACCTGGCCTGGGCTGTCCCAGGGACCAGCTCGTAGGCTCTGAGCCAGCTGCACTTAACACCAGTCCCGGGGGGGATCCGTACCCCAACATAAGACTTTTGTAAAGCATTGGGAATTTTGGGTGTCTCTTTGCAAGTATCTAGAGATGCAGCTAAAGAGGAGAAATGGGCAATTTAGCAGCAGCCACTGAGCTCAGATCATCCTTACAAGAACATCGGGCACAGAAAGAGGTTAGCAGTGACTTCAGGTAGAGGAAGGTTTCCTGCTGAATTTTACTAACCCGATCATTACATATTTGATCCATAAGCAAAGCTGAGCCACAGAAGCAAAGAAAACGAGCAGGGGAGCGACACTTACCAAGACTTCCAGCCAGCTGCAACACAAGCACCACCACTGCCAGGAGCTGCCCCGGCCAGCAGAGAAACACCCGCATGGTGCGGAGAGCTGCCGGACCAGCGCTGTGGGAAGGCGAGCGCCTCTCCCTGCCGAGAACGTACCAGGGAAGGGGAAGCAGCTGTGGGAAGTTGGGGACAGGCCAGACGAGCCACGTCGACACTGCCACCCCCCAGCCCTTCTGACCTGCCCAAGGTGAGGGCTGCCCTCCCTGAACTCTCCAGCAAGGATGCGCTGTGGGAGGGAACGCTGCTCTGCCTTCTTCCCCAGCGGGGACAGCGGCAATAAAGCTATTTTACAGCTAGAATTGCTCTGCAGCATCCTGGTCTCATTTCTGAAGCACAGGGAGCTGCTGATCGGTGCGCTGGGCAGTGCTGCACGTTCATTTTGCCTCTTTACCCTGGGGGCAGGCAGGGTGAGGGGGGACAGGCTGCTGTGCAAACCCCCCCCCCCCCGCACACCCCTGCGCTGCACTCAGGGAATAGCAGCCCTCTGTGCCTAATCAAGCAATGATTATTGAAGCACCTCTTTCCTTTACTATAGACAGGACAGAATTATTAAAAGCCAGACACCGCTGTCATTACAATTGTAACTTTATTATAATCTCGTGGTGAAGGAGTACAGGTCTGATCACAAGATGCGTGCTAACAGAGCGCTTCCCCTTTACTGGATGTTGCAGAAAAAATTCAGCCATTTCTTTCTTTACACTTTTACTTCCAACAACTGCTCTTGGTGCACAAAGATGCAGCGAGTGGCACTGCCGTGGCCTCAGATACGTCTGTCCTGCTTGGGAAGAAAACCTGGCATTTTTGTTTTGCTAGAAGACAGGCTTTGAAGTTTTCTTCATTGTGCCCACTCTGAAGGTCACAGCTAATTAGGCAGTTAAGTGCTGAATTAGCTTGCTGAATGCAACTTATATGAACAGAGTAGCAATGGGCTATACTGGACTGCAGCTGAAGAGGTGCAGCAGTTGCGGGGCAAGTGGGGGTTGGTGGCTCTTACCACGCTCATGCCTGTCTGCACGGCTTCCGCTCGGCTCCGACAAAAATTTACTTTCCGCCCAGTTCCTTTCTAACTGCGCACTTGTCAGTATAACAAACATATCTAAATGTAAAGCTTGAAAATGCATAAAGTGATGTACAAACCTAACCCAGTGAGCTCTAACAGAATGAGCCAGAAGGCGTCACTTTCTGGCTCCCCATACGACCAGATCTGTTCCTTGACCGATTGGTAAATTTTGTTCTGGCTACTTAAGTATTAGCACGAATTACGAAGTCATAAAAAATCCTCAGTCAGCATGATTATTCAACACACAAAGAGGACGGTTCTTAGGATACCACTGATGACCGTCAGCCGTATGCTGTGGGTTTTAGCAGCTCCTTTTCAAGTTTCTGGATCTCCAGGTACAGTTTCTGGACTTCCAGCAGAGTTTTCAGTTCTGTCAGAGGAACTCTACATGGGAAAGTTTCCCTATATCGAAGAATCTTCTCACATGCATCATGCTTTTTCTTTAAAAGAACCAAAACAAAGACAGAGGGCGTGAGACTCCGCTGCAGGGACTTATGTGCTGAGCATCCCCCTCCTACTGCAGCCCCTCAGTCAGGCCAGCCCTATTGTACTGAAACAAACACACTCATGAAGTTGGACCAGTGCTATTCTAGGCTATAAATGGGGCAAGATACAAAGCCTGGGCAGATGGTGGTACTTACACATGTGGGCGGTGGTATCCAAGTGCCCTTAGCTGAGCAGATACTTTCTGAACTTGCTGATCGACGGCCATCACGTCTGCAGTAGAACGACAGAGTTTCATTCACCTGGTACCATAATTTTAATGGGTAAACCATTAGGTCCTCCTGTCCCGAGGGTCGGGGACACTGAACTGAAAGGAAAACGCATGCCAAAAAATAATGTAATGGGAGGAGACTGAGGAGAAAACTCCCTGCAAATTCCACCTCTTGCTGGTGATTCACAGGAGCAGCACCCCTGGCCTGTACAAACCAGCTGCGGGGCATCTGCCCGGGCCTGGTACCCACCTGGCCGGCAGGTGGGCAGGGGAGGGTGCCAGGTGCCGTCGGCCAGGCACCGGCTCTCAGCATCGCCGTGCAGCATGAAGCCTTCGTCACAGGAGAACCGCACGGCCACCCCGTAGGGAAAGGTGAACCTCTGCGGAGTCATCCTTCCCCTCTCGACCGTGGGCTTGGGGCACCGAACCACTGCGGGAAGAGAGGTGGGAGCGGTGGGTTTGGCTGCTGCCCTTCCCCAGGGACAACGGGGAACCAGGTCAGGCGGGGCAGAGCCGCTCTTCCTGATGCCCTCTGCATCAGTTTCATACTCAAACACAAGAATTGATCCTCAGCTGCCTGCAGCAGCCCCCAGTGAGACCCTGCCAGTCCCTGGTGTTACTGAACAGCTCGTGGTGCCGAGCCCTTCGCACAGGAGCCAGAGGAGCCGCACGGTCATTAAGCTGCTCTGGGTTTGGAGCTCTCGGCCCAGGGTGTGTAACAGGGCTGGGGCTTAGCCCCAGCATCGCACCCAGGTCCTGGCTTCAGTCTGATCCCATACAGGAGAAACGACTCACCCCTGCACTCCGGGGCAGGTCCGCTCCACGCCAGGTTCACCCCATCGTCGGAGGTGCAGTAGATGGTGGCGTCCCCAATGAGGGACAGACCCTCCGCACAGCTGTACGTCACCTCTGCGCCATAGGGGAACTGCTCCGTTCTCAAGCCAGAGTGCTGCCCGTTGGTGGTTTGTGGAGGGGGGTCACAGACTATGAAATAAAGGGAATTGATAAGAAAAGAAATGCACGATTATCATATTCAGGTGATAATCAAAATCACCTCTGGGAAATCAGCACAAGAGTTAACTTCATGTTTGTAGTGCGGCAAATTCACATGAAGTTGCTGCCTGGCTTCTTGCCTCTTACACCAGCTCAAGGCTCCCACTTCTCGCTCACCTCCCACGTGGGTCACATCTCCAGGGAGAAGACACCTCAACACTTCCAGCCCATGAGCCGGTGATCATCATCCCGTTCCCCAGAAGCAGATGCTGAAGGCAGGTTACCTACTGACTGCTGTTTCTGAATACCGATGCACAAGATTTCTTCTCAGCACCACATTACACATACCTTTATCACAAAATGGTAACGGGGGAGCCCAGCTCACATCAGCCTGACACTCGGTCGAGTCCTGGCCCCTGAGGACATAGCCCGAATCACACGCCAGCCTCAGTCGGGTCCCAACTCTGTAGTCATTTTTGCTTTTAAAAATCTCTCTTCCATGAGCAGTATCTGGCTTTGGGCAACGACGTTCTAGAAACAACGGAAAATAAAGGATGTCATGTATTTTCAGAAAGAACTCCAGTGAAGATGCTTTCTATGGAGAAGACAGTTAGCAAGAAGATCTGAACCCTGGAAAAAAAAGGTGACTGTCACACAGATGCAGGTCTCAACGTTTCCTTTGTAACTCTAAAGGAGTTTCTGCTTCTACAGTCAGATTTTTCAGAGGCTGTTGGGAAAGGCACATGCTGAAGAGCTGTGCCTGACCAAGCCTCCCCTCGGGGCTCTCGGCACCACACACCGTTATTATCCCAGGGGCTGCAGGCCCTGCTTTCCCACTGAGCTGCACTCGTGAGGTTGCTGAGCACCTCACGGGCAGTGTTAGGGCCAGGACAAGGAATCGTCTATGCTCTAATGCTGGCTGCTCTGTGAGGTGGAGCAGGCTCTTTCCTCCTGGCAAGGTTTTCCTGAGCTTTTGGGCTCAGGCCACTTTCAGTAGCTTGCTGATATTGCTATGGTGCCCCATCGCTAGGTTATTAGTTTCAGCAGTGTCAGTTATTTATGTTGTTGCGTTTCCCCTTTCAGAAGAAAATGCATTGAGAACATCCTCTGCTCCCAAGCCTCGTATCAGCAAACCAGCCCAGCTGTTGTCCAAAGCACAAACCACATCCCCTTCCAGCTGGGTAAGTGTCTTCCAGGCTTCTTAGGAACCTCCTAAGCCTACCAACACCCAGCCCTTCGCATCCCACCTCCCCAGACACTAGCTCAGCCCCCTGCCAAACCCCCGTACTTTTTCCACAGCAATCCCCAGGCAATATACTGATCCATCTGGATCTTTTGCTGCCTATTTCTTCCAAGTTAACACAGGAGGACTAGATCTGGGGATACATGGCAGTGGGGCAAAATTCTCCTTGGCTACTACTACCATCATCTAAGGCCACATGTAGATTTTTCAGCGAATGTCAGCAGACAACTGCGCTGTACAGAGTGACCCAAACCTTTGCAGTCAAAAGTAGTCGCCAAGTCAACAAGCTTCACCAACCCTCACCTACCTGGAGTACACTCCGGTACCGCTGGATCCCATCTACCATCACTTGAACACCGAAGCACAATGTTATTGCTATGACCTTTGAAAGCGTAGCCATCATCACACGTAACTTCCAGCCTGTCTCCGTACACATAATGGTCTTTAGCTTCCCACACATTTAAGGGCTTTCCATGGCTGACATCTGGATTTGGGCAACGAATTCCTGAGAAATGCCAAACATTAGCAAGTGTGAAACCACGGCAAAGCCATCTGGATGACAGCAGATTTGTTGTAAACAGAAGGATGAATGCTTTGTAAAGCAAAGACACAACACAACGCTAAATCTGCCCCAGCACCATCCCCGGGCACTCCTGGGGGACGGGGTGTTTGCAAGGGACTCTGCAACCGCAACCTCCCCTTGGATGGAGCAAGGTGCCCTCGACACTGCAATGACTTTTTCCACAGGTTCAAGGGACTAGAAAGCATAGCTGGTAAATAAAGCAGCGAAAACCCTGTGGCTGGGGACCAAATCAAGGGAGTTCAAGAGTCACAGCAAAGACCAGAGACACGCCAAGCTGGGCACCTGGAGCATCCCCCCTCTCTCCCTCACCCTGCGATCTGCACAACAGCAGACCACGCACAGTTTCTTCATTCGGTAATAATTTTGCCAGATCACGAGGGTAAGTAAGCCAAAAGGAACGTACACTTACTTTCACAAGGAGGTGGGGTTTCGGTCCACGTAAAATCCGGCAGACACTTAATGTGCCGCGTGGTTTCTTCCGGGCTGAACTGGTGGCCCTCCCTGCACTCGTAGGTCACGACAGTCTCCACAGGAAACAAATTGCCAGCAAGTTTTGCTTTAACAGCATTATGTACATCTGGAGGGTTGTCACAGCTACCTAGGAAAGAAATTCCAGTTTAAGGACATTGCCAGTGATAAATCAGTGAGGCCCATAATGGTACGTAACATAACAGAGAGAACTTGGGGAAAAATCGTGGGCTCACATTGTTCTTTCTGAGATGCACTTAATCGTCCGAGTTCAGTAATGCTAAAGAGTGAGTGCAAAGGAGACAAATGAAAACACATGAATAATTTCAGCCTGCATGGTAATTTTCACTGTTATAACAAGATGTAATTTTTAATAAAGTTTATACTATCTGAGGCTTTACCAACAAACTTTAAAAATATTAAGTATACTAAGGTTAATTTAGTCCCTTTGAATTCTACTGAGAAATGCTCACCAGCTTGAATGGGACAAGGCTTTAGTCTCTATGGCCCAAAGTCATAAATTCCTGAAGTCACCTTAGCGCTACAGAGATTAGCCAAAAAAAAAAAAAAATCCAAAAAGTTAAGTCTTGGAGCCATCACTTTCAGGACCTAACGCTCTCTTAGGTGGGTGGGAACTTCACTGAAGCAAAGCTGCTGGGCCAGGTGGAGCAGCCCTCGGTCCACCACACTTACTGAGCTGACAGAGCGGCAGCGGAGGGTCCCAAAGGCCGTTCTCTTTGCACGTGGACGCATCGCTGCCGTTCATGGTGTAGCGGAAGTTGCAGTCGAACATGACGGTGTCTCTGTAGGTGTACGCAGCCCGGTACCCGCTCAGCAGCTTCCCGTTCTTCACGCTCGGATTCTCACAGTTAATCACTGCGTCAGGGAAACGCCACCACTTAGGAAATCGGCAGTTATGCTCAAGAGGGGAGATGAGGGTATTAAAAACAGTCTCGTAGCATAAGATGCGTTCACCAAAAAGGCTGAAAATGGACATGACAAGGTAGCAGGCTGATGTGATATTTTTGAACTCCGTATTACAGCATTTTTTAATTTCATACTTTTTATTAAGGCAAAGCGTAAAAAGAACATAGGAAAGGCAGCAGGTATCGCAGCAGCTTTCCGAATTCTTTGCAGGCATTATATTTTACACAGGCCGGCAGGCAAGATGCATCATCTGGTTTGCAAACGCTAATGAAAATCCCACTCCCATGTCCCCTGCTGACTTGGTGACCGTAAGCAGTCACGGTCCCTGCGATGGGAGATCCGTTACTGCTACCAAACTCGGAGCGTCTCACCTGCAAGAGGTGATTCCAGCAACATAAAGGAGAGAGACGGCTCCAAGGAAGAAAACAGCTTTAGCAGACCAGGCAGGAGGCAGCGGAGAAGGGGCTACGGCTGGTGCTGCTGCAGTGCCCCGGTGAGCTTGCAAGCGCGCGCCTCACCTCCCGCATGGGAGCAGCTCACCTTTGCACTCCGGGGCTGGCTTGCTCCAGACACCATTTATGTTATCTGTGGTTGTACAGAAAATAGAGGCATCTCCCACCAGCGAGAAAGGTCTCTCTCCCCTTTGGACGGTGTGGCACCAGTAAGTGACAGATACTCCATATTCAAAGAGCTCTTTGTCAGCTCCGCTGTGCTCTCCATTAGCTATTTTTGGAGGGGGGGAACACGGTATTGCTGGGGAGGGAGGGGGGAGAAATGGTAGAGGGAGGGAAGAACAAGAAAGAAAGAACGAACTTAATTTGTTTTGAACCAAAGGTCTGGTAAGGAAAACAAAATAAAATTGAAACACGAGGTGCCAGAAGGGTCAGAAATTAAGGGCAGGTCTCAAGGGAGTTGCCCACCAGCCCACAGGCAGCAGAGCTCCGACCCAGGCGACGAGTGGTTTGGGGATATACCACAGTCTTACATGCAGCTGCCTTACTCCCAGACAGTGAATAATTTTTTTTTGTGCAGGATGATGCAGGAAGAAAAACACAAAGACAAAATGTCTTTCCAGACTCCACCATGCACCGAACTGCTGAAGTCCTCAGCAGGGCAACGCGACTGCTTCTTTATCCATCCCCAGTAACATTTAAGCAGTAGATCAATTAAGAAACCCTACTTACGCTCACAGATGGGAATATCTCTGTCCCATGTAACAACACCATTTTTAATCACACATTGAATTTGAGAATTTCCAACCAGTCTGTACCTGTGTGAAATAGGGGAGAGGGGATTACTTGACATACTCAATTTTGATGTATTACCTATAACGTCCATCAGGATGGTTTCGGCTTATCATAATTACAGCTGATCAGAAATTTGCCGTCAATGTCATTTTTCAATGACACGCTGGCTTTTGACAAAAGCATTTTTAAAATAAAAAATTTACATGGTTTCTAAGGAAAAAACGTCTACTTTATCAGCCAGCTGTAGCTACCACTACAGCTCCGAGTTCAGTATTGATGTCTTTTCTTCAAAAAGATACTGAAACATTGGAAATGGTTTAAGAAGGGGCCAGGAGAGTGAACATGAGTTTGGGAAAAACTGCCTCAAAGTACAAGATTAAGAAAACTCAGTCAGTCTTAAAGCTCTCAAAGGAAAGCTTCAAAAAGATATTTCAGTCACAGTCTGCAATTACCTACACTAGTAAGGCTTCTGACTGCACAGGCTTTAATCTAGAGGGAAAAGACTTCAGAAAAATCGCTGGGGAAGAAGAGGACCCGTGCCCTGAGTCCTCCTGGCTTACCCAGTGTTGCAGATGAAGTTCACGGATGAACCAAAACTGAAGTTTTCTGCTAGCATGAGTCTGCCGTTGTCCGGCTCGCCAGGGTAGATGCAGTGCTTTGCTGGGGAACAACAGGACTGGAGTTAGTTCTTATTTCAGTTTCTTGAAGAATTGGGGAAAATGCAGCAGGAAAGCAGAAGACTCCTCCAATACTGAGTAAGGGGATGGACCAGAGACCTCCAGATTTCCCCTCCAACCCTAAATTATTCCATGATTCACGACGCTGTTAAGACTTGCATCATGACCTGCAGCCAGCCTCTGCAGTCTAAGTGGGGTTTTGCAGTAACTCTGGCAAGCGCGACAGCGTTTCTCCACAGCTAAAGGATTCTCCTACTGCAAGTTTGAAATACTTTTTTTGAACCAAGAGTTACAAAGTGCCTGAGCAGAAGAACATCCTTTGAATCAGCAATCAAACACAGCCAGCATGAAAGCAGATTTCAGCTGTTGCCATCATTACCAGTACTTAGCAGAATACAACTGGTGCTTCATGTCAGGTCACTCATCTCCCACCATCCCGTGAGGTCACTTCGGATACTGCTCCAACAAAACGAGCAGATAGCATCAGTGAATAAAAAACAAAATCAAAAGTCAATCCAAAATATACTCACGTATACAGATCTCCCATGATCCCTGCCACTTATTGTCCTCTCCACAAAGCAACCTGTTCTGGACGTGAACATTTCTCGTGTAACCTGGACGACAGACGTATTCCACCGTTGTCTTATAGGAGAATCTGGTAAGGTGACGGTATTGCTCTTTGAGTTCTGCAGATGCGAGATGGGGCGGAACATTGCAGGCACCTACCGACAGAAACTCCATCAGAAAGATGCTGGGAGGAAAAGCAGTGGGAGTTCAGGCCTGGATTTACTCTGAAGGTCCAGGCGAGGACACTTTGGTGGCCTTAAAGCTAGAAGCAAAGAGGAGAAGCGCAGTCTGTGACTGGGGATGGCTGAGGCTGGCAGGGACAGGGGAGGAGCATCACCCCACAAGATCCTGGTCACTTCTCACACCTCATCCAGCGGTTTCAAAGGCTGGTCACAAAGTCCAGATTAACCGTTTCCTCTCCCCAGTTAGTATAAATCACCGCACCTTTTTCAGCTGGAGTAATTCTATGGCCATTTTACACAGCAAGGAAGAAAAAGGCAAAGGAAGATGGATTCTGATCACAAAGATTTACAATATTCTTGAAATGCAAAGGCAACGAGGAAAAGAGAAGGATCCAAGTCTTGTGAACCCCAGCAGAAGGTTTTCCTTTGAGGGATCTTAGTTTACCCCGATAGACTCACTCTCCTCATATTCACTTACTCTGGACAGCCACAACAAGAGCAGCGGCGAGGAATAACCCAAGGACAGCAGTGCGATCCCTCTGCTTCCCCAGCTCCAAAGCTGGCATCTTTCTTTATTCCAGCCTCCCTGTCTGGAGATCCCACAGAAGTTATCACGTTCTTTTTCTAGGCCAAGTATCTGTAAAAATAGCAGGGGGCATTTACACTCAGGATAAACATAGCTCATGCGGACAGGTCTCATTTCTCCATCCCTAAACAGTTCCTACAGTCGTGGCTGGGGACCAGAAGCTGCAGGAGCTATTGCAATACTCTGCAACAGAGCGGAGCAGCTCCCCTCCAGCCGACGGGACCAAGACTCAGCGTGGAGGAGCTGGGCTGCTGGGACAGAGCTGGATTTGGCTGAGGAAGGCTGGCTCCAGCAGACCAGACCCAGAGACATCAAAATACAACATAAACAGGACAGCCGATTGTAGATGTTAAGCAATTCCCATAGATTTTATTCCACTAGTCTCATTTATTTACATTTTTGAGAATGCAGCTTTCGATTAAAATTTAAAAATAAAATAAAAAAAAAAAGGAAAAAAGAAAGACTAACAGCTCCACTCAAACCATAACATAAATACTTTGTAGCTTGTCAGGTTTGACTTAAAAACACTACATTGCCAACAGTGTTCTTCCCAGCCAACCAGCCAAATTAATACCTGCAGGGCCATGAGTTTATCTATGCCTTATGGAAAAAGTCCCCTGAAACTTATCTTACAGGTAAAATGTTTTGTTTTAGTAATAAGTCTCTTGGAAGCAAATTCATAGTCAGATGAAATCATGCCAGAGTCAATACAGTCCCCTAACAATAAATTATATGCAGAGAGAGAGAGAAGTATCTAACCAGAAAGATACAATGGTTTTGTGCAAATAACATCAACTGGAGTAAAGCTATAAAGCATACAAGTCATTCAGGAGACGGAATTGCTTTACAAAATGGAATTTAAGTGCAATTTGGACTAACCTAGCACCCCTAGAGATCAGCAAGAGTCCTCTCCGACTTTGTTATCCAGGATCATCGTTTATGAGCCTAAACCCTCCCAATGTTACGTACGCTCCAAGTGCCTACCTTCCTCCTGGAAACGAGAGTCTTTCTTGATGCTTTCTGCCCTAAACTTAACACTTCTTGTGGCCGTTTCATTCCTCTAGCTTTCCTTCAATCCTTCTTACAGCTCTTGGTTTAATTTGATTTAATTTACTAATCTTTGCACCTGCTAGAGTTGCAAGAAAGCCCCAATCCAGTTCCCAAGAGCAACATCGCCTAAAGCTGTATTGCTTGAAATTGTCTTACCTGGAGGTCTTGCAGCAGGAGATGGAGAGACCCGGCATGTTCGGCTCTCACAAGGCAAAGTGATGACTGTCCTCGTCCAGTCTCCCCGGCTCCAGGGACCACCGCACTAAAGGAGGAGTTACGATACGCCTACACACTCAGATATGGCTCCATGCAGAAAAGTTTGAATTCTGCAGGGTTGTGCCAGTTGGCCCATAAATCATTAACTCCTCCTCTGAGCAAGAAGGAAGTAGTTTATTCAACCCACAAAGCGAAACACTAGAAAACTGAAATGCAACCCAAGCAGATGTTGAAATTGTTTGTTTTACTGTGTGGAACTGCCAACACTTCGCTGAAATGATCCTTTCTGAGCAGGACGCTGCCCGTTCCACCGTGCAGCAACGGCACCTGGCCAGTGCCGGTCCCCACGCGATGCCCAGGGACCTCAGGCACGCTATGGTGGCCTCCTCAAGAGGACCGTTTCACCCCAGGGCCTGTCAACCACAAGCTCATCTCTTCTAGACCTCAAAAGCCTATGGCCAGCATTCAAAATATGGTTTCTGCAACCAGCTCCACCTAATCCCATTAGAGCAACACCAGCTGGAGCTCAGCAGCACAAGAGGTCCCAGGGAGCATCGCTCAGAGCTGAACACTCAAGGTCCATGATGGAAACGCAGCTGCCTTTCATCTCATTGAAAGCTGTTCCCAAATCCGGCTGCCACTCGTAGGTCATCTTCCAGTAACAAGAGTTTCGGCAGCAGTTGTAACCATTCACTCCTTTTGCACTTTGGCTGCACAGTTCCATCCAGGCTTGAATTGCCATCAAGAACCTGGCAATGGCCTTTTTACCCTGGGTTGTGCTTCTCACAGGTATTGCTTTGTTCTGCCAAATCTGAGGGTTTTTTGCCAGAAATATTTACCACGTCCCTACATTGAGTGGGATGTATTACCTTTCTGAAATGCACCTGAGTCCATGCCAAAACGCAGTAAAACAGATTTAGTTCTTGCTCTGTAAAACACGGCAAAAGGCTGCCTGCCCTCGCCCCACGAGCAGGGGCTTGGCTCACAACAGGCCCCTCGTCACTCCTGAGCAGGCACTGACCTCCACTTCATATTTACAAGAATCCAGTTAATCACAGACACAAACATAGGCTTTCTAGATTTATTTTTTTCCAGATGACTCAGAATAAGCCGATTTGTGTGCCGAAAAATCAGCAGTTTCCCCACAGGCAGCCAGGAGGTTATTTAGCATCTGTGCAGGGTGCTCATGGCCACGAGCATCAGCCAGGGCACAGCCACACCAAAAGCTGTCTCCTGCTCTGACGGCTGCTAAACACCCCTAAGACCTCCTCAACCTGCAGTTTGCAGCAGGATAAACAGGATAAAAGGGATTTTCCTTGACCACATCCAAGGTCGCTTCTGTTCAAGCTGTGGTTGGCGAGTCCCTTTGGGACCAGCTGGTTTCCAGCTGCAGATGCTGGAAATCACAAGTTAAGAGACACACCAGTTGCTTCTCTTGACTTCCACCCCTGCCCCCAGAAAAAGATATGTGCTTTAAAATAAGTGTTCCTACCCTAACAGCTCCACAGGAAACCTGAAAATCCAAATTCCAATAGCTCCAACAAAAACACCCTTAAAACCAATGAGGGAAGGGAATGGCAGCAGTAGCTCTGGGGTGCAGCATTCACCATTTCCAGCCCAACTCCCAAAAGCCGGGGACACCTGCCCTCCCCTGCAGACCCTCTTCCTCCAAACGCTTTCCACAGACTCCCCTGAATTCACCATTATCTCACAAAACCAGCACACAACAGATGGTTATAGCAAACAACAACGGAAAGTAACAGAGGAAACTAGATCTATTTTTTTTTTTAAAATCTCTTTATTGTAAATAAATGCTCACGGGATATTTATGCTCAAGTGCACAGAGTACACAACATACAGCACAAGTTTACATATGTTGCTTTTTTTTTTAAACCTAAAAAAACATTAGAAAGCAGTAACATAGCAAAATTGCAAGTAGACATGTAACATCCATCTCAGTAAACACTAAATGGAGAGATGCAGTTTGCAAACAGCATTCAGAGAGACAGAGGAGCAGCGGGAGAGGTGGAGGTGGCACCAGCAGCGCTCGCCCAGCACCCTTCAGAGGAGCACGGGTGGGAGTTTGGGACATAACGCCGGGGCAGGCGGTTTCTGGAAGCGCTGGCGGCGATGCCTCTCCTCCCAAGGCTGCTCCTCAGCCCTGTGGCAGCTGGGCTGGGCTTCCCCGTCACCCACCGCCAAGCTGCCGGGAAGGGGACGCCTTAGAGAGGTGGCAGCTCTAACGTCACAGCCAGCGTACACAAACTCAAGCTACCCAACCTGGTTTTAAGCCCTTTCCCTCATTTTCCAATTTTCCCCATCGCTGGCAGCAGAGACGGAACAGATTTTGCCTGAGCGATCATTTTTCTCTAAAACAACCCATAACGCTGATGGGCCAGCCAGCCCCCGGACCGCGGCTCAGGGACAGCGATATGCAGGTCCCATGGGTGGCCCTGCCACTGCTCCCTGAAGGTGACAGCAGGCACCGCCACCTCTGTGCTAGAAACAGATAGATGGAAAGTCAGGGAAATACAGAGAAACCCCCACTTCGTGGTGCAATGCTCACGAAGGCACCAAGCCCACTTCCACGCCTCCAAATTCACCACCTCGCCCAGCCCAAGACACCAGCTCCGGTATGACTGACAGCACAAGCCTCTGCTAATCCTCAGTTCAGGTACGATGTGCAATCATTGTTTATTCTGGGGTATTTGCACGCACGGTGCCAAAGAAATCAGGTGATTTCAAGGAAATACCTGGCACAGGGACCTGTCAGCCCATCTGGGGCTGGGAAGATGCGTGGGCTTGTTGACATCACCCCAGCCCGGCCACCCGCAAGAGCTTGGGGCTCAGCAGGACCCCAGGACCTGTCATGACAGGTACGATTCACCCACACAGCAACAATGACGATCGCAAATCTGCTGCTGCTCTGCTCTAGACACGTGTATTTACACCTTTCGAAAGTTAAAATGCAGGAGGAAAAGGCTACAGTTAGGCTTTAATTAAAGCACTGAGGCACAAATGCTGCTGTCTGCAGAGACGGCCGAGAGGCTCCATCCCACGACCCAGCAGACCACGGCCAAAGCAAAGACCCACTCGACAGGAATAAGGGACCCACAGTCAGTGATCCAAAACTGCAGACCCAATTTTTAGCAGTGATCAAAAATTATGACCACCAACATATTAGCAGCTACATTCATGAATCCTGGCAGGTAAAAATATATATCTTGTCTCCTTACAACCATTAACTACCCAATGATACAAATATAATTAACTCCTTAGCAAGTAATTACAGCGTAGTGTGTGTAAACATCCTACAGTACATTTCTACTCCTTTTTCCCTGCAGAGCAGGAGGTTTCTCGGCAGGAGCAGCCAGCCCGATGCAGTGCAGGTTTGTGCGTTTAGAGCATTACTGGAGAGTGACAACAAGGATTACCACACAACAGGCTATAAATCTCTTCCTTCAACATTCCACACCCCCCCCCCCCCCCCCCTTTCCTGGCTTATTTCTAAGCACTGTAACATTTAAAACCAAGGAACAGACGGCGCGGCTCTTGCAGAAGGCTGCAGCAAACCTGCGCCCCGGTGGGAACAGCCCAAGGAACAAAACTAATAAAACTCAGTTTCTCACCCACTGAACTTCCTCCCTCCATGGCGCAGCTTTAGATCAACACAAGCTTCTGCTCCACATAAATCCGGAAGGGTTAGAATTAGAGCCTTGGCCTTTGCCATGGACGTCTCCATCTCGGCTTTCTCAAATTAAAGCTCTGGGAGTGTTTAAAACAACTGGGTTTGAGCTCAAAATCCCCATGTAAACCTCAGGCTTCCAGGCTGCTGAGCTCCTCCGCAGCCAGGGCACCGACGTTTCCCAAGCACAGGTCCCTACTGTAGGTATGGCCAACATTTATTCACACATTTAAAATAAGCAACCTGGGTCCCAGAAGTTGCTCCTATAAATCCTGGAGTCACTGGAAACAGCAGGTCCAGAACAGCCTCCTGCTTCGTACCTAAATGCTCCTTTCTTCACCCAACCTGAGGATTTTGCCCTTCTTGCAAGAACAGCAGGAGTGGGGTAAAATGGGAGTTTGGCAAAACACAAGTCAAGACTCGTGGGAGAAAACTAAAGTTTGGGGTTTCGGTGGGGATTTAAGTAACACGCAGCCACCACACGAGCTGCGCCACAGGGGAGTTTCACCATCTGTGCACTAAATACTAAAGCAGCTTAAATTCTATTAAGACAGCATTATACATTAGTAATGTTCACAGCTTATTTATAGGCAAATTTAAAGACTTCTTGTGAGCCTAACATCTGGTACATTAAAAAGACAACTGGTAAAAATCATGTGCTTCTTGCAAATCCTGCACACGCGGCCCCGCTGCTCCCAGACACCGAGCAAAGCGGTGCTCTGATTTTTTCTGTTGTAATAGAGAAAAGCGTCCATAAAACCCGCGGAAAAAAAAAAATCAGTGAGAGGATGAGGCTCAGATCAGGGTGCAAAGCTAAAGCAGGACTTGAGCTCAGATCCGACAGCACTGGTAGCTACGCTGTTCCCAGCGTAGGAGCTTTTATTCCCTTCTGCCCCTCACAGGAGACGTCCCGCAGGATTTGCTGACTTGGAGTGCCTTGTGTTATACCATGTGCAAAAGCCTTCCCAGAGCAAAGGAACAGGCTCAGGCTGGGGGATTCAAATCAGCAGTCATGAAAGCAAAGTCAAATGATAGCTGGAGCTCTGTCGATAGTTAAGTAACACAGTAACTGCATTTGAATTTGGAAATGGTAACAGTTAAACAAAAACTTGGGGATTTGGTCTGATAACACGTCTTCCAAAGAAAAGCTGCTTCAGCGAGTCTGGACATGACCATTTTGTCCTCGCATACGCTGCGGTTAATTTTGCCATCTAACCAGGAGGAAAGACAAGGGGCACTATTTTAACGCCTCAGAAAGCCCAGGGATAAGTTAGCTCACACATATTAAAAGCAGGTTGAAAAATCTCCATAATAAATTTTCTCCAATCTCATTGACGGACGTTTCAGCATCCAGAAAGAAAAGACACAGACAGACTCTAAAAACACATTTCAGAGGAGAGTACTGGCCAAAGCGGCATGCGGCTCACTGTGCTCCGGGGGTGCTCGAGTCCCATCCGCAGGGCTCCTCCCGGCCACGGAAATCCCAGCCGAATTCGAGATGAGAGCACAAACCTCTACACTGTTAAACCAGCCATCCTCTACAAAAAAAAAAAAGGTGTAGGTTATAACAAGGGTAAGTCAGGAGATGGTAAAGCAGGGGACAGCAGAGCTCAGCTCAGTGCCGGGGGATGGACAGACAGACACTTTGCAGCAGCCAGCGGCAGGAGGATCCAACCAGCTCCACACAGTTGGTCTACGTGACAGTGACCATCTGAGGATTTACTTATTTACTCCTCCCTGAGCAAATAACAAGCTGCTTCACATTTTGCGTCGTCCTTTAACCTCCTGCAAAGCTCCGCACGGAGGGTTTCCCAGTCTCAGCCTGAGACCATGCAAGCTCAGCTTTACTGGAGCATCTCCTAGGACAGCAGGCAATAACAAAGCAGGCTGGTTACTCAGGGTTACTCATTTTATTTATCTTCTCCATAGGAAAATACACTTCCAGGACAAACGTAAGAAACATTAATCATTTTGCATATTAACCACAATAAATACTTATAGTTTTGATAAAACTCCTTCCATTGCCTCACCGAGGGTCCGACAGACGACAGGAACACACTCAGGTCAGTACAAGCAAATTATACATTTACAAAAGCACAATCACACAAGTTAGAATCGGACAGCCAGGATTTCCTACAGCTGCTGTTCATGCAGTGTTTCAGAGCACAGAAAATGCTCGGAAGGGCTCCGAGTACGTGCAGCGTTTAGTGCCCGCTCCGCTCAGCTGCAGCACTTTTGGAGAACGCAAACTGATGTGTAAATCAATATGTGCAATTTGTCTTGTTACCTAACCAGCACTGTTTTGCAATAAAGAAAAAAGGCACAGCTATCGAGCCAATTTGCTGACAATTAACAGTAGGCATCAACACTTAAAATCCAACAGTCAGGAAATCCAAACCCTACATATTTTCCATTTGTAATTAAAAAAAAAAGTATCTAAACAGCTTTCCCAACAACGACACTTAAAAAGTAACCATCATCAGACAGAGGTAATCCATAATAGCTGCTCACATGCTACTTTGTCAAGCAAAACACCAGCACTAAGAAGGAAGGTTTGTACTGGGATCAAGGAAGTTGGACGGAGTTACCTTCATTTATCTGCAAACCCTCCTAGGAAATCTATGTTACTCGTTTAAACATAGCAGAAAAAGAAACACTTGAAGCACAGCGTTAGAAAAGTAATTTTGCAAAGCTGGCATATATATTCATTTTTAAACACACAGCTCCTTTCGGCTCAGAGTAAAGGCAAATCCAAAGGGGCAAGGCTTTGATTTTTAGCCTGTGGATAATTTTCCTCTGATTTGATTCTAAATTAATATTACTCAGTATAGGAACAATGATTTACCAGATTTATCACAAGCTCCCCCAGCTCAGGTTCTTTCTCCTTTTCCCCTCATCTTCAACATTAAGGCCTCTGAAACCCAGGGAGACAGGCAACTTTAGGAGAAAAGCGCCCTTTTTGCATTGCTACTGGTTGGCCCATTCCCAAGTCGGCCATCCCGACGCGGGAGATGCACTACGGCAACATTCGAGCTCGATGCTTTGTGCGCTTCCGCAGCTTTGGCAGGACAGTCACCCTGCTTTGCCAGTAAGAAAACTCCGCAGCATTATTAAAAATGCTATCACAAACTAGGGAACAGGAGACAGGGACATGTAACTTCAGGATCAATCCCGTACCTTTGTATCCTATGAAATGTGTGTAAATACCAGCGACGTAGAAAGACAGAGCAGTTTCATTGAGAAGATTGTTGGAAGAGCTTCATTTCAAGTACAAAGCGCAATTAAAGTAAAAAGCTGCACATCCAGATTGCTAAATACATTCAAGCAGGAGTTTCTCAGGCCTGGAGGAACGCTACCTGGGCAGAGGCAGGAGCTGCGCCTTCCTCACCTGGAAAAGATGAGCCGCATCCTATGGCGGCGAGAGCTGCGCCCCATCACCGCGGGGACCTCCCTGCCGCAGCAAAACGGGAGCCAGCTCCCCACCCATACCTGAATCCTCTCTTAACACTTGACGTCTGGAAACCGAACCAGCTACCGCTGTACTTTCTCTGTACTAAACCCAGCTCTCCCTTTGATGCCAGAGCACCAGGAGTGAGAGGATTTGCCCAAAGCCCCAGGGCAGAGGCAAGGAGGGAGCAGAGCTTTGCCGAAAGCAAGAGCAGGCAGCCCACACGCAGCTACCTGAAGCCTCTGAGGACACAGCTTGTGCCACCTCTGAGCCCACCCTGAGGCACTGCCACCCTTGGGTGCTCCCCAGCACAGCCTGCTGCTCCCGCAGGGGGAGACCATCGCGCTCCCAAAGGTGGGTGGAAGCAGCCGGGTGCTGGGGGTCACCCCGGTGCACGGGGACGAGCATGGCACCACACAGAGGATGCGGCACGGGCGCTACAGGAGCCACAGGCTGCCGAGAGCCGTCCCACAGCCCCATGCAGTGACCTGCTGTGCAATACAGCTGGGCCCCCAGACAGAGCACCTAAATTGCAAAAAACTTTTACAAGACAAAAAACATCAGTTGCATGTACTGCATGAGGCGAAACACCCGATAAGCCAAGCGAGGGGTTGCAGCGGGGTCTGTCACAGCCACCAGCAGAGCAGGGGCGTGGGGACGAGCCTCGGGGCCAACGGGAGCGCGGCGAAGCGAGGGCATCTCTGGCCTTTCTGCGTGGGGCGGCAGCCAAGGTCTCATCCGAGCCCCTTAGTCGGAGGCCGAGAGGGAAGCCAAGGTCTCGCGGGTGATGCTAGCTGCTGGCTCCCTGGAGAGGGGGGACAGACAAGGACATGTTCTCCCCTTAGGGTGGGAGAAAGAGTCCTGCTCTCTTCACCCCCGTTCAAAGATGCCTCCGAGGGGATGTGATGGTGAGGACTCGGTGACAACTGCCAGCAACACAGAAAGGTTTATCCACCCAGCTGCTTTCCAAGCACGTGCTAAACCCACCCAGCTCCCTCGAGTCACGGGGAGCTGGGACTGAACAGATCCACTCCCATCCAGGCTGCGATCCAACGACTCCTGCAAAATCCCTGCGGTAAGTATCATCACCACACCCCATGCCTGGTGGAGAGGAGACATAAGTGGGACCCACTCAGTACAAGCTATGTGACTCAGCCCAGCAGCGCCAGCACAGAGCACTCCCACGTCCTGGTCCAGGGACGGAGCAAGCTCGGAGTGAAACGCACTTTTGCAGGCAGCCAGCACAAGCACGATGAACCAGTAAGTCCCGCTGGAGCCCCTGGATCAGTGGGCTCAGCCTGGTAACATATTCCTCCCCCACTGAGGTCCCCCTTAATGACAGGTTATTATACAGCAAAAGACTTCCTTCTGCTCCATGCCTTTGTCTTTCCCCAAAGTAGTTTCCATGCAACATTAATCAAGAGAAGTCCGACTTACTAAACCAAAAGAGAGTACATACAAGCTGCTTTCAGTGGTACTCACAGGCAAGCATTTCCCCCTTGAGGCTGCAAAGGAAAAAGAAACAGCACAGGAAAGCTCATAGTGCATTTTAAAGGAGATTTAAAAAGAATAGTAAAAGCAGCAAAGGAAACGAGGAAAGAAGTGAAGCAACCCCAAAGATTTCATGTTAGGGAGCTCAGGGCAGGCTTGTATCACAGCAGGAGCTGGTACAAGGCATGGACATCGCGTGCTGCGGTGCCCGGCCACCTCCTCCACTGCTGCTCGTCTCAAGGGCTCCATTCAGGCGAGAGGACTCAGGACAGCACAATTCCCCACCGCCTGCACGGCCCCAGAACCCAGGGTTTCTAAATGCTCTTTCATCCCAGAGCTATCAGTGCTTTGACATTACGATGATGAACTGCAAACAGGGAGCGGTCGGGGTAGGGATCCCCATCCTGGGGCTGCCCAGTTGGAGACACCCACAAATTAAGACCTCGGGCAGTCAGGATCCTCTCCAGCTGAGACTCTTCATCCAGAACCGCTGTGGGCCAAACTCACCCCAATGCAAAGCCCCGTCTGGTTCAGCTCCCACCGGAGCCCCAGGATTTTGGAGATGTCTAAGCCTCATGCTCTTCACCGAGTATGAAAACACCAGCGACATTCACCTGCACTGCATCGCCCCTTTTACTCTCTGGCCACTTACTCTGCTAACAGGGAGGAGAACAAGAAGCTGGGCTCACTGAATAGCTTGGAAAACATTAACCTCTAAAGTACCCAAGATTATTTTATTTTTAAACAGCTTTGGTAATGATGGCTGTCTCTGCACAAGGAGCCCAGCCAAGACCTCCTTGAAGCCCATGACACACCTCCTCTCCACCTCATCTAACAGGCAGCAGCGTGCAGCTCACTCTGCCTGCAGTCTCCCAGGCACAGACAAACTCCTAATTTAGCAGAGAAACAATTTTAAATGAGCAAAGAAACAAACAGGGCTTCGCATCCAACACTGATGAGGACCTACGTGCTTCTAAGCTGAAAGAAACGCCAAGCACCAAAACCCAAGCTGCTTTAATCTGGGCACCCAAAGAGCCCAAACTTTGTTCAACAAGCTGCTGACGTCGGGATCTGCAGGGAAACGGGCACTGACAAAATCAGACACAAACATTTCCTACCCAGTCGCTCTGGGGCTAGAGAAACACTTGGCTGCAGTATCAAATTAGGACAAAGAGGGTATTTGTAACTCTTTCCAATCAGGTTTTTGCTGGAAAGCAAGATACTACCCAGAATTAACCACCCTACCAAAACCCTATTGCACCGATGGAAACTCGCCTGCATGGAGCCTGATTTTTGAAAGCCTCTGGCACCACAATTCTAGTTTAATGGGGCAAATTTTGGGTTTTGGGGAGGTTTTTTGTGTTTTGTTTTGTTTCTTCTTTAAGGGAGTCTAATCCAGAATGATTTTCATGTGGGAACAGAGATAGTGATTAAGACCCTGGGAAGGGTCTGTATTTCAGAGAGGACCAACAACAACCGCGGGTGATGGTGGAGAGGGGGAGCGTAGGGAAGGTACCACCTGGACACCGACTTGCAGCAGCGGCTGGTCGGCCCCATCTCGAGCTTCCAGGGATGGGAAAGGCCCCAGCAGGTCGAGAGGTTTGCTCCCAACGCTGTAATGTCGTGGGCGCTTTACCGTGTCCGCGCTGGCCCGCGGCGTAAAGCTGTTTCTTCTCATCCTTACAGGGGTTTGGCTGGCGGGAGGGTTGTTCTGATTCCAGACAAGAGGGTATCGCAAGGAATGAAAAGGGGAACCACAGTTTAAAACCACATCGCACAGCAGCACACACCTCCGGCATCCCCACCCGCAGGCACCCCCAAGCTCCTGGCAGCCGGGGCTGCGGCTCAGTGAACCCCACATCGGTCTGCGCCGGCAGGACCGCTCCGTGCCTTCCCCGGCTGAGCACCCGTGGTGGGAAACGACCTGCTCCGTCGGTTAATCTGGCTCAGAGTCCACTGAAAAAGCCTACTTTTTTTAGCAGTTTTACTTCCCTTCGGGATTTTTTTTGCTTAGGTGGCTTTGTTTGTTTGGGTTTGGTGTGGGGGTTTTGTGTTTGTTTTGGGGTTTTTTTTACTTTTTTTTTTTAATTTTCTTTTTTTTCCTCCCTGCAATCAATTTAGGGGGAAACAAAAAATAATAATCAAATAGAAAACTTCCCCTTCTTTGTGTTTCTTCTCCCCCAAAGCAGCCACGTTGCCCAAGTAAAGCAAAGAACAACAGAAACAGCCTCCGACTTCTCTGAGCGGGCAGCAACCATTTCAAGGCAGGCATCGCACAAAGTCACAAAGCGTTAAGTGCCCAACTGGAAACCGCCAGAATGGGACCAGCCACAAGAGTCTTGACGAATATCCTCAGTTTAGCATTTTGCAGTCAGCTGGATTTAGCTCCGCAAACCCTCCTGCCACAGATGCAGGTTCCTAGTTTCTCCACCCCTTGTTCGTGGTCCCTCGGCACAGGGACTCCTTTACTCTGGGACACAAAAATAACCATATCCCAGGCAATCAGCCAACAGCTCTTTATAAAATACAATGACAGGAGGCAGCTAAAAGCCTAAATGTACCAAAAGAACTTAAAATGCAATGCACTTAGATTTGCCGTGAGCTAGGAAAGCGGAGAGTTGGTTTGTGCTCTTTAATTGGGGGAGTTAATTGCAGGCAATCGCTATGCAGCATTCCCTGACAGATCAGTCCCTCTGCAAAACAGCATTTGCAAAAGCTAGCACCTGAAATAGCAGCAACTTCCAGATTTAGCGTGTAGTTATGTGCTTTGCTGAACAAGGTAGACGGCCAGTTATCTAAGTCACGGGAGAGACAGGATTTCATAAATAAAGCTAGTCAGTCTGAAGTGTTTCCACTGCTCCTGTAAGAAGATGCCCAGTGCAAGGAAGGTAAAATTGGACCCATCTCCTTCTGCTCAGATATATACAAAGTTTAGGAACACCATGGTCTTGCCCTGCACCGAATACTTGTAAAAGGCACATGAAATCTGCAGAGACAAGGGAAGAACCGCCACTCATCCCAGCCACCGACACACAGCAGCCAGCCCGGCCCCCGAGGGCTGCAAACGCTGCCGAGAGCCACCAAGAACCAGCCCCCAGAGCCCAGCCTTATCCTGTCTGCAGCTTTCAGAAGAGAAAGCTCATCAAGACAATGAGAAAAAGTCACTTCAAACATTTCGGCAAGTCTTCAAAATTATCGCAATTAACGCAAATGAGCATCAACAACAAATACTTCAGTGAAAACTGAGAACGAGACCTGGAATTTAAAAATCTACGTCCTAAATTTGCCCATTCTGCTTCCTACAGTAGCTCTGAAAAATATCTCCCCTTGGCCTGGGAAGCACACTAATTCAGCCTACAATTAATTCTGCTTTTGGGGATTATTTCTGAAGCAAGTCTTTCTGGTCACTGAAAGCAACCGGCCATTTCTAGCAGGTATTTAAGAGTGTTTCAGTTGAGGTACTTCTTGAAAAGGGAAAAAGCCAGAGCTGAGCAGCAAGACTTACTGAGTTCAGAGAGGGTTTGTCACGGTGGGTGTTCACTGCTTCCACGTTCAGGGTAATTGTCTCCACTTTACAACCTTTACCAAAAAGAAAGAGAAGTTTATACGAGTTATTTATTAAATAACTTTTTTTTTTTTAAATATTGAAAACAGCATGGGAAGTGAGCAGGAATAAATTTGTTACTTATTTTTTAAAAATAAAACAGCTCATAAATAAACATTTCACCCTATTAACAGAATTTTACACTTTAACTACTTTCTGGCTTTGACCTTCACTGCAAAAGTGCAGCCCTGCGTTATGTGGACTACAGGTCTACACAGAAAAGCCATTTTTAACTCACTGCACCCCAGAGCCAAACCCAAGTTTGGAGGCAAGAACAGCCTTCAACAGGTGAAATCCACAATTACCACTCGTTTAGAAGAGAGGCCACGGGAGAACACCCCTGCGCCCACACACCTCCCCTCCCACTGTTCCCCCAAAGCCCTCCCACTCTCCAGAACCTTTTTATATGTTAAAAATATTACCAGAAGCATTTACACAAGTCCGGTTGCTGCCGCACGCGGACACAAACTTGCCCATCAGATTCGTGCACACACACAAACCAAGGCAAAAAAAAAAAAGACAGTATTTACCGTACGCAACAGGCGTGAGCTTGAGGATGGTGTGGAGGGGGCAGCGCAGGTAGGGCAGCTCGTCTAGGACAGAGGCAGGCATTACGGGGGGGGTTACGGCTGCGCTGGGGCTGCCCGCACCAGCCACCCCCCCACCCCCCAGGCTTCGGGTGGGACCCTTCACATAGCAAATACCGGACGCCAACCGCACAAGCGCCTTGTGCCCAAGCAGGCGGTGCCGCAGCCCCCCCGGACCCCTCGACCCCTCTTTCCCAGCCCTGGAGCAGCGGGACGGGACTGGCCCCACCATTTCCAATGCACGGGGCCAGCCAGAGGAAACCCCTCCAGCAGCACACGGGTGGGAAAGCACCGCAGCAACAGCTGCCACGGACTCAAGCGAGTTTTATTTCAAACTTTTAATAAAGTTTTTTTAAACTCCAGTACCACTCACTGGCGTTTAACACAGGAGTTTGCAGCAGACTGGAGCTAGCTTCCAGGCCAGCATGCCGCGCAAGGGATCAGCGTTTCGCTGAGACGTAGCACAACTGCCAACCCTTCACGGGCTACTGACGCATCAGAAAACTTTTTCTTTACGTTAAAAAAAATGTAAAGAATTTTCTTTACATTAAAAAATGTAAATGCATAATCTCCCCTAGAGATTATGCAAATGCTACTGGTGGAAACAGCTCCAGAAACAATGGCTGAGCAGAAAACCGCCAGCGCACGTATCTGTATTTCTCGCAAAGAAAGCTTCTTGCTAAGCTCCGTGCACCACTGAAATGCAACGGTTAAAGTGTTTCAGAAATGTTTTCTTTTTTTATTTTTTAAGCAGCTCTTCCGTTGTGAAAAATCAAAACAGTAATTACAAGCCACCCTTCCCAAAGCTCTGTAAAGGAAGCAGCAAGAGAAGCCAGCCCCTAACATCATACATTTATTTTTGTACCTGCACTCTTGTCAAGAAAATAAGCCAACAGGCACCTCATAACCGCCTGGTGGGAGATAACGAGGACGTTGCCTTGCCGTTCTAGCTCCATAATTACCGGCTCCAGGCGCTGGACCAAGTCCTGGTACGACTGAAAAACAAAACAGGAATTCTTCAAGGGGTTTCATAAACAAAGGCTTAAAGCAGAAGTAGCAATTAACACAGCTTCACATTCAGGAAAGTATCAGTTAAAATATCAAAATGCAGAAGTTACGGATGATCCGGTAAACACAGGAAAAAATGCAAACAGCAGAAGGTGAAATTTAATGTCAGCAACCCTCAGATTACAGGAGGATCCAGATTACTGGTAACTCTTAACGAGTGCAGTAAGAAAAATAAATAAAATAGTAAATTATACATTTCAACAAGGTTGTGAAGTAAAACCAGAAATGACTGCATACCACCCCCACGGTCATTTTCTTTCCAAGATGTTTTTTTCATAGTGACAATTCAGGCCTCGGCCAAACGAGCACGATGCAGAAACCCCTCTGTGTCTGAGGGGAGCAGAGGGACTCGGCAAACGGCCCAATTAATATGACTGAAAGGCATCATTTGCACAGCACAATAAAGGAAATCAATAAACCTTTCCTCTAAAAGAGAATTGGGGACCCTAATGTTTTCAGTTTCTCATACGAACATTGGCATAAGAAGTTAAGTAAAGTCTTTCAATTCTACACATATGTATTTGTTTTCTGTATGCTGCATCTTATCGTTACTTCTTAGGGGTCTTCACCTCGCCTCCAGGATAGCGATAAAGATATTTCTCTTGATCCCTCAAGGCAAACTCATCTGGATACTTGGCTTCAATTTCTGCATAGGTCATTTCTTCACATACCCCCTGAGGGAAGAAGAACTCGTTACCACACACTTCGTTTCAACACAGGTACAACAACGCAGAAACAGCAAGCGGCGGCGATCAGCAATCCCCTTATGTGATGCAAATTTTAGGTATCATAACTGGCACAGCCACACACCCCGCATTTGTGCGCTGCACGTCCAGGGTGGTTTGCAAAGGACGGGCTTTTGGTTTTATTTCGAAAACCTTGTTTGCCAGGGATGAAAACGAGCGTTCATTTCCACAGCAACAACCCTGCAATTTCTTTTGCCTGAAAGAATTAGAGTGGGAGCAGTAACCTTCGTCCACCCAGGCTGGTGTTACAGCCGGAGTGACAAATACCTGGGATGTTCAGTGTTATTTTCCTTCTCAACACCAGCCGGATACGTTCACAGCAAGGTCTAGCAGCTCCAGGCATTGTCAGCCCTGTACCAAACCATCCTAAACCTCATGATGGAGGCTTGGAGTGTATTATACGTAGACATGGTTATAAATGAATAGGAAATAATCAGGTTTATCGTGGCGAATTTTTTTTTAAAACATTATTTTCCATCTAGAAAAGCTAAAGGCTTCGATCAGCATTTCACTCACAGCATCGATCTCGTTGAGAATCTTCCACTGCTCGTACGTGACCCCTAGAGACTCTGCCGTCTGGATCGTCCTCTTCAGCTGGCTCGTCCACACCTTCAGATCAACAATCTCCTGCTCTTCGATGAACTTCTTCAGCGCCTGAGCAAACTGGAAAAAAAGTCAGGGGAGGTTAGGAGGGAGCAGGAGCTGCTGCCGCCGTTAAAAGCATCATTTCAAGGGCTGTGGCTGTCGCGGCAAGATCCAGCTGCGGGGCTGCCCCTCGCAGGAGTCAGATGCAGAGCCCGGCTTCTGACCCTGGTCACACAACACTTTACAAATACAGCAACCCGGGTGCTGGCAAACACATACCTGCTTCCCGCGCGGTGACAGACCAGAATCCCCACCAATCTTGCCAACAAGATTATATTCACTCTCACCATGTCGGCAAAGGTAGATGGTACGCGGCTGGACATGAATGTTCATTAGGTAATAGACGATTTTACTCTGGATGTAATCCTGGACTCTGTTTACTAGGAACCGCTGTCCCACATTGATCACTTTAATGAAGGAAAGATCTCTGGAGTCAACATAAAATAAGAACACCCACACGACTGGTTTTAAAAATGAAGCACGTGCATCTGCGGGTGTAATCTAGCTATTTACCCTCTAGTAAAGGCATCAGCACTACCACTGGGTCGCTCCAGCAGACAGAAGAGACACTGAACTGCCGTGCTTAAACAAGGAGTAGCATTACATTGCAGTACACTAGAGAAAAATCCTTTCAAATCACTTGGGACCCGAGGATATCACCTTCACACGAGCAATTGTGCTTTGGGAGAGCAGAGGCTGCAGCAGACGCGTTGCAGCATCCTGAGCCAGAGAACAGCAGCGACAAAGCAAAGCAGCTCATGTGTGCAAGGACAAAATGCACCCCGGGGCTTTGCTTACTTGTCATACGCATCGGGATCAAGAGGCTGGTAAGTGACCTTGTAGCACTCAATCCTCTTCAGGAAATCATCCATCACGTTCTCCCTGTTTCTCTCCGGGTAGTCAGGGCTGGAAACTTTCACCTCCTGATCAAAAGACAGCGATGCTTTGTGAGAGTTAAGCAAACTCTGCGAGGAGCAAAAGCAACACTGAATAACATTATTCTTCCCTTTTGAAACAAATGAGCATTGTTTAACACTGCCCTGTGGAAAAACCTGCTCCTGGAGAGGAAACAAAGGGCGACTCTGAAGGCACTGTAGCGCTTGGCCCCGCGACAGACACGGCTGGCTCGCTTTTAGCCGTCCCTGCAAGCCACTCGCTGCCTGCCTTCCCTTGACAAGAAAACACGCTTCAAGGTCAAACGTTTCTCAGCTTCATTTGATTTCCACGTTCTCACATAACTAACTGCATCTCTAGCTTTTATAAACCTGCAAACCTTAGCTGCTTATTTCCAAGGTGAAACGTAAGTTCAAGGCATTTGCAGACATTGCCATAAGCTATCGTAGCCGGTGACCTTGCACCGAGCACCCGAGCTCCCACGGTAAGCACTGGCAGTTGAGCCTGGAAAATGCAGCACGCACCAGGATATTGGCAGCGATGACTTCTGGATCGTCACAGACAGACTCCACAAAAAACACCTACAAAGAAGGCAAGGAAGCATGTTTCAGAGAGTCAAGATCTCTACCCAGAGCTCCTGCCCCAGGGAGCAGTAATGCCCCTCGGTGCAACAACCCCACCTACGAATTAAATACAGAAGCGCTACCTTGAAAGCATTTTCTTTAGCAAAATTTAAGATCAGGTCCCGTCTTTCTCGAGTTGTGTTGGTCGCATCAAACACCTACCAGAAAACAAGTAGCAATAAGCAAGCTTATCTAAGGCTTTTAAACCAGCCCCAAATCATTTGGGATTACAATCAGGTGCCTGAATGACCTGGGCAGCTTTGAACTACCCAGATGTAAGACCACGTTTAGTCCAGAAAAGCCTTACAGCTATTTGCCCGCACTCCTCCAAGAGATAAACCTTCACATCTTCTAGAGCCACTAAGGCACATCGTCTGCAGGAGAGAAATGGGTATTGTCAGAGCTGATGTAAAGTACTCAGACGGCAAGGCGTCTGAACCACCAGGGAGAGGTTTAAATACCTTCTCTCTCTCTCTGCCCATGGGGCACCCACCCCTGCATCTTTCCAAGAGCCCTGGAGGCTCTGCAGATATCATAAGGCATCTCTATCTATAACTTGCTTCGTATTTCATTCATCGCCGGGCATTCGCAGCCCCTGTTCTTTGTGCCAGCCCAAAGACAACGACAAAACTCCCACGCACAGCCCCTCTGGCAGGGTCCCTGCAGGGGCTGCGCTACCTCCTCCCCTGGCTTCAAGGGCATTAAATGTTATTTTGTGCTCCTCAAATGCAGAGGCTGCCAAGACCCGAAACTAACCAAATTGCCGCGGATCGGCTGGGCCCCCTGACGCCAACTTACTTGCGGATTTCCATGGCTTCTTTGTTATCGTGCCTGAAGAAGTCATAGGACTTGTAAGACTTCACTGCTTCCCGGCGATACACTCCTAAATTAAACACTTGACACACAAAAGACGGGCGCGTGAGACTGACAGCATTTCGCAGACAGATCTCACGGCGCTTTCGGTGAAGGGCAGAGCCATCCCCGCACCGGGCCGGCCCCCGCACACACCTTTGGTGGGCACCCCGATCCAGTTGAGGTAGCGGGTGAGCTTCTTGGACACGTAGGTCTTGCCGCGCGCGGGGAGACCGATCATCACGATCAGGGTCGGGGAGTTGGTCATGTAGGAAGCCCATGCTGCAGGGAAAAAAAAAAACAAACCCACAAAAACGGGAGCATCAGCAGCATGGCAGAGCGGCTAGGAGCAAAGAGCTAGCCCCAACCCAAAGCCATCCCCCAGGCAGAGCTGCCCCGTCTCCCGGACGGACACACCGCCACCGTGCATCCCCTAACGGGCTCGCTACCGTGTCCTCGCAGCTAATTAACCGCTGCCAGCGGCGGCTGGACCGCTCTGCGGTCTCCCGGGCGTTAGCTAATGAGGCGGAGTAGCAACGGCGCACCCGCTGCGCCTAACGGGTCTAATACAGGTCTGTTAGCGTCAAAAATATTTACCGATGGGGCAGGAGCTGTCAAGGACGCGAGAAAGATGTTTTTAACAAAACGGTCACGTTCTCTCAGAAAACAGGCGAAGCAAGCTCAGGAAACGCCCGGGGGGAGGCAGGTTTGGGGGAAAAGCGCGGTATGCGGATGATCACAGCCTCCAGGAGTGACAAAAATGAGAGGCTGGGGGCGAGCAGCGCCCGGCACCCGCGGGAGGGGAAAGCCAGCGCACCCACGCGGGAAGGTCACCGCGCTCCCGCCGCGTCCCGGACACCGCGGTCACCGGGACGGGCACGGAGAGCGCGTCCCCGCGCGGGGTGGAAACGCGTTCTAAGGAAGACGCGCGCTTTTTTAAGCGGCACGAGCAGCGTTATCCCCCCCAACGGCATACTTTTTTTTTTTTCCCCCCCTTCCCTTAAATATACTAAATGCCTGCTCCCCCCCGGGCCGGGGCTACTCACAGCACTTCTTCTCGCCGCCGCGCAGGGCCCCGGCCCTGCCCCGCGTGGGGCCGCCGTGCCGGGGCGCCGCCGACATGGCTCCGCGCCGCCGCGCCACATGCAAATCGCATGCAAATCGCATGCAAATCGCATGCAAATCGCACGCAAATCGCGCGCCGGCGAACGGCGTCACGTCACGGGTGCGGGCGCGCTCCGCTATGCAAATGAGATGGGCGACGGCCGCGGCGCGCTCCGGCCTCCCCCCCCACACACCCCGCCCCTCCCCGCCGCGGGCCGGCGGCTCTCCGATTGGCCGCAGGCCGGCCAATGACGGGGCGCGGCGGGAGGTCTCGCGAGAGCGGGCGGGAGCGGAAGCGGCGGCCGGTCGGTGGCGGCGGCGGCGGCGCGGGGCGGCCCCGCCGAGGATGCTGCGGCTGCGCTGCAAGGCCCGGAGCGGCACCCACCCGCTGCCCGGCCTCACGGCCCACTCCCGCCTCCGCGACATGCAGGCCGCCCTGGCCGCCCTCACCGGCGTCCCCGCCCCGGCCCAGCGCCTCCTTCTCGGTTTCCCGCCGCGGAGCCTGGACCTCAGCGACGGCGAGCGGCGGCTCGGCGACCTCGGCATCCACTCGGGTGAGGGCCGGGCGGGAGCCCCGGGCCTGCGCGGTGGGGCGGGGGCGGGTGCCGGCGCTTTATGGCCTCTGCCGCCCCGCCGGCTGCAATTACCTTAATTAAAAGAGGCTGCGGCCCAGCACGCCCCTCACCAGCCGGACGTCGGGCCGGTTCCTCCTCCCGGGGGCAGCTGTCAACACCCGGCTCGGGAGCGACTGCTGCTCGCCGGTAGCGCCGGTGGTGGTTTTGCCCGCGTCCCGGGGGTCCGGAGGCAAACGCGCGGGGCTGGCGGGGGACGGGGACCCGGGACCCGCCAGGTGAGCGCGCCGGAGCCCGCCGCCTGCGCTCGATCGGCGGGTTGTGGAGCCGCCGGCTGCTTCGGCTGCGGCCGTTTCCCATCAGGAGGCCGTGCTGCTGGGGGAAACGGGCGCGATCCTTAATAACGACAACGCAGCCGTGTTGTTCTGCTTTAGGAGCAGCAGCGTCTTTAACTCCCGTCTGCGTATTTCTCTCAATTCTCCTTCCTTCTGCGTTTGGCAGGTGATACGCTAATAGTTGAAGAGGATACGTCCAAACCCAAGACTGACTCGCCTGTAGTTGCAAAAAGAACGATGTCCAACTCGGTCAGGGAGGCCGTGCCTGTGCTCGCCAGGAGGGTTGTGCCGGCAGACAACTCCTGTCTCTTCACCAGCGTGTACTATGTGGTGGAGGGGGGCGTTTATGACCCGGGCTGCGCTCCAGAGATGCGCAGCCTTATAGCCCAGATAGTAGCAAGCGATCCTGAATCTTACTGTGAGGCAGTTCTAGGGAAGACTAACAGGGAGTATTGTGACTGGATCAGAAGAGAAGAGACTTGGGGAGGAGCCATCGAAGTGTCCATTTTATCCAAATTCTACCAGTGCGAAATCTGTGTGGTGGACACACAGACAGTCAGAATCGACCGTTTTGGGGAAGACGCCGGTTACAGTAAGCGGGTCCTGTTAATTTATGATGGGATTCATTACGATCCGCTCGAGCGCAAAATCCCCGACTCGGACATTCCTCCCCAGACCATTTTCTCCACAACTGATGATATTGTTCTTGCTCAAGCATTGGAGTTGGCAGATGAAGCCAGACGGAAGAGGCAGTTTACCGACGTGAATCGCTTTACGCTGAGGTGCATGGTGTGCCAGAAGGGACTCACTGGACAAGTGGAAGCCAGAGAACACGCCAAGGAGACCGGACACACCAACTTCGGAGAAGTGTGACGTCTACATGAGGATGGTTACATCGACTACCTCACCGATCCAGAATAAAATTCTGGATTTCCAGATAAGCTGTATGTAATCATAAAATTCCGTTCACAAAGCTTGAAAAGCATATTAACTTAATGATGGCCAAGACGCACAGGTTTGCTACGGTTAGTGACTTTCCCAATGGATTTGAAGTAGGTATCTTCTCGCATGCTGATTTATAGTACTTTGGCAGGTGGTATACACTGGCAGCTAAAACCTGATTTCTCAAATAATCTCTTTGTGTATGTGATCTGAGCAGACACACAAAATCAGGCTTGTTCAACACTAGCGTAAAATCTAGCCTCTAAGTTGCTGAATTAATATCTCTCTATTATGTTTTCAGGGTAATTAAATTAATGTAAGGGTTTGGGAAACACGTATCAGCATTACTTACACTAAGAATTAGACTCTGCACGTACAAGCAGTTCTTGCAGGGGAAACTGCTCATTTGGTGCACAATTTTTAAAGCTGCCCTTTACTATTTTACTATCAGAAGTAGACTGTATTGTTTGTGTGAAGTCATGGCTTTAGAGAAAGAAATGGCCTCTAAGCTTTAAGATAGCCTTCTTTAAATTAATGAGTAGATGGTTAAGTGTTGAATAAACTTACTAATCCTCCGTAGGTAGTTTTTAGTTGCTTGAAAAATAACTATCAACCCCCGGTGTTTACACTGCATCAGAACGTAGGCATGTTTCCTGAAATACTTTGGATTCTTCTTCATAATAGTATCTGAAATTCTGGCAAGACGGGAGTAGAGTAGTTGGGGAAGTGACTTAATTTGCATCTGTTGAATACATTTAAGCAGACTTTACTTGGGTATGGCCAATCTCATGGCCACAGTGTTACTGAGCTGTACCAGATTCCAAATACTGTAAATTAGCACTTTAAGGTATAGTTCTCACTCTTTGCCGATAAAAAGTTTTGCCCTTTTTAGAAGGACAGAGTGCTAACCCAGAAGGGAGGCTAGAAGTTTCTTCATCTTCATTCTGCCTTAACGTGTTCGATTTGTCACCGATGACTGTTCAGCAGGAAGACTTTAATTCTCATAATGAAGGGTGCAGTTTAATTTTCAGAACAAAATAAGCTGCGTAAACTGCCCTACTTCTCGTACTGTTCAGAATCAGGGAAGTTGAAATTGGTTTAATGTATCTTACCTCACAGCGGGGTTGTGAGGCTTAACAGTAAGTGCTTTCGAGGTCTTTTAAAAGGTGCTGTAAAGGTGCATATTACTGAAAGGGATTTTTTTTTTTTTCTTTGAAATGCCTGCAAGACATACTTGTTTTATTGAATTTTAAAATATTCTTAGCCTGCTATTCTTCTGTTACTCTGTTTTGAGTTACCTTCCTTGCACTTTTACAAATGGGGAGCAAGAATGTGCATCTTTGGACTGAGGCAGAAATAAACCCACTTTCCAAGTGGAACCTAAGATACAGTTTTAAAGGCCGCCATTCGTTAAGGCATCTGGCTAAACTCCTGGTGCAGCAAAAACTTCTTTTCTATCAAAAGCACGTTTCACTGAAGTTCTCAGCAGAGGCTCCCAGTTGGACCTTGAAATAAGGAGGGTCTTATTGAAGAAGGAACATAATTACATAAGTGCTTTGCTGAACTGAGGCATGAATAATTAAGTATAAAGAACAGAATCACCAAGAACGCTAAGGACCAGGTTTCTTTTTAATTCAGTATTAAAATACACATTAGCACTGTTGGGAGTTTCCTACAGAAAGCCACTTAGCTTCCAGTGTTAAACCCCACTTTGCTTTTAGCCTATCATTAGGAAAAAACCCAACAAAACAAAACCCAACATTAAACCCAGCCCTCTAGAAGCTTATAAACCTAAAGAAATACCTGACAGTTCAAAGGAACTTGAAGATTACACTGTGTTATAACTACTTGAGATGAAATACTGTCTAGGAATGAGACCAAGAGACTGTCAATCCTAAGTTGTATTCTCAGCTTTCACACTGCAGCGGTGAGACGCCTTGGACAAGGAGCTGATCCTCACCATTTGCCATCTGTAAAATGGACATAATACCTACCTCAGAGAGGTGTACAAGGTGACTATCTTTGGGTGTCTTTGAAACAGAAGTGGAAGATACATATTTATTGTCTGCCATGTTTGCAAATGCATTGACTTTGGGGAGCAACACTTAGATTTTAGCTTTGTATCCTGGATGGATTTCTGAAAGTGTGTAAAAATATTTTTTTGGTATTTCTCACTTGCAGTATTTTTAAAATTAGCTTTATTTAATCCAGAGTGTTTAGCTTTGCTCTATCATGTTTGCATTGGAAATCTGCTAACAGAGAATCAGTTCCGTTTGAGGGAAATGTGTCAATATCACTGCTTGGATGTTTTCTTTCGTTGCCTAGAAAATAAAATCTCTTTGGTTGAAAATGTCAGCTGAACTGCTGTAATTCATCTTTGTAAAAGTTGGTACTGTTACACACCAACAAACTCATTCAAAGAGCAAGTAACCTGTGGTATTGACCGTGAGCCGGAAAACCTTACGTGATTCTCCTGAACTCTCCCAAACAGAAAGCATCGACATTATTTAAAATGTAAGATATGGATGCATTTAAATTGCAACCCCCTTTTTGCTAAATGTCATAAATGTTAGGGGGGGGGTTAATATCTTTTTACCAGCATTTGCCTGCCCTTAATGATACAATTGCGGAAGTATCACAAAAATGGCAGCCTGGTACCAGTAGGATGAACTTCTGAACATCACTAATACATTTGCAGTGAACTGTTAGTAATTGTACAGCAAGATGTTACTTACAGGTATTTTAGAATAGAGGTGGTGTGGGACGTGGGCTCGGGTACTGGCAGGGAGTAACGTCGCTTGTCCAGACCAATCCAGAAAGCCTGTAAGATACGGCCTTACCGTTACTCTTATTCCCATTCACATTTAAAATGAGCACTCGTTTCCTTGCTGAACGCTTCAGCACAGAGGTCAGTAACTAAATGGGCCCTGGAAATTTTTGCCTCGGAGGTGTGCTTACTAAAAGCTGGGTTATTGGTATTGTTTTACCAATCTATGCAGTTCTGGATCTTGAATTAAATAAAGAATTCTGGTTTCCTGGTGCCAGTCTGGCCGTTTCACCAGCGCTAAATTCCTTCTTTAATTAAAGAAGAGCCTAACACACACTAATCACGTGGCCTTTCACAAACACGTTATATTGTATGAAGAGATACACATCTCGTGGTTGTAGCAGCACTTTAAAAGCTTGTCCCGGTTTACACGTTGAGCAGATGCTGAGCAAGGATTTTCACCGATGTAGGCAGCGCGTGTTCCCATTGCAGTAAAACGAGCGGCATTAGCAAACGTTTCTAGAAATCTTCGTCACCAATGTAATCCCGTGGCATAGCGTTCTGGTCTGTGTACCGTCAGTACAGATCAGTTGCTATAACACATTTCCTTAAACACGTGCCCTGAATTGCAAAAATCGTTGATGCGCCAATAAAGGCGACTGATGCGTGCGTGCTTGTTCAGTGTAGTCTGTGCCTCAGTTCTTGAATTTCGGCTCTGTGCTCTATCCGCTGCTGTTCACCAATGCGTCTTCTAGGTCTTCGCATCTGTGCAAGGCAGCCTTTGAGCAGTTTGCATCAGCCTTCCCTCTGCCTCATTCCTTTTTTTCCTTGACTCTACGAGACAGTCATGGCGAGAGAGGGACGGGGCCTCGCAGCCTGTACGGGATGAAGCTTCTTCACTCTCAACTTGTTCAACAATAACTTTTTTTTTTCATAGTAAAATATTTCCTCTGTGTAATTAGAGTCAGGTATCAAGAGGAACAACTGTAAAGGGAGTTTTACATACCTCCAGAATCTTTTATGCATTTAAATATATAAAACATGAAGCAGACAGACTTTAGGAAGAGTTGGGTTCAGTAGCAGATGAATCACTTCATGGATGCATGGATGCATCCACTTCATGGATGCAATTGCCTGAAAGGCCGGTCTCGGGAGTAAACCGGTAATATTCTGAAGGTTCTGAAGGACAGACTTAATTCCTTAGTTCTGGATAAACTTAAGTAAAAGGAACAATTGCTGGGGAGAGGTCTGATAAAAGCAACATCCTGTTACACGGTACAGAACCAGTATCGTAAATCTGCACCTTTTCACGTGCACGGTCACAGCAGAGGCCGCTTGCGACAGTTCGGGAACAGCGTCTCCTGTTCCCATCCCGCTTTTTCTAGAGACCTGTTCAAGAATGTAACAGTGCTACAATCGTGATCCGCCCTGGGGCAACAAAGCCACCGTGAAGCTGCACTGGCAACACAGGAACACAGCGTTCGTTTTTATAAACATTTTTGACCTAAGCAGCGTTACCTCTTTGCCCTTCTCGACTTTTGAGGAAGCGGGAGCGAGAGGACAGGCACGAATAAAGAAAATGCAGAATTTCTCCGCTGACTGCCTTAAACACAGAAATCCACGTATGGATGGATTCTTTGAGAAATCAGACTTGGACGCACAACTGCTGAAGCATCTGCGCTCGGCAGATTTCACTGCCCGCAGCGCAGGCAGCACCAGAGGGCGGCTCTGGCTCCTGCCCCCTGCGAAACCCCCCCCGTGGGTAAGGCCTGCAAACCTCTCCCTGGCAGGGAAAGTCTTTAATGAGAGGAGCAAAAAATTTTCAGCTTACTATTTTGAAAATTACAGCTCTTTATCATACAAATTAAATGTCTGCCTGCATTTTAAATGAAGCTATGCATCCAGCTGTAAACCGCCATCAGGTTCTGCTCTGCTCTGGGACTGGGCAGAATAAAATTACTTCAAATTGGTTGAAATCAATATTGTTTTTTTACTCCTCTGAGTCTGAGCACCAGAATGCTTTCTGTAACAAAAGAATGCAATAGGGGATTTAATGAAATAAGGTTGTCCAAGATTGCAGCGCCCTTGTCTATTATTTTTAATTAAAGCCTTGGGGAAAATGTTGGGGAATCGTATTATACCTTGAGAGCTGACTCCTCATTTCTGATGTAGAGTTAATGCTAACCAAGCCATGGAAACAGATCACCTTGGTTCTCTACCCCCTTTCTGTAAGAGAAGGATAATAAATAGGGTTCCTTGCTTAGTTCCCAGCCATATTAAGATTTAATTATTTCTCTAAACTGCTGTGTAATACTAAATATCAACTACCTAGTATTTTTCATAATTGATTTGTCAGCATATATACTGTACATACAATTTGGTCTAAGGAAAGTGTCCAACGCTCCTACAGAGTCAAATAAACGTCATTACGTTAACAGGTCTCTTATCGGTGACGCCGTATGGATGCGTTTCCTTTAGGGCCAGGACTGAATCATTTGTGTTCTTTTGTTTATGAACAGGGTGAGGCACAACGGGTCTGTTAACATGCCAAGGTCCTTTGTGTAGTTTTCTCTGCATCATTTGACTGCTTGCATATACTTCATGCCATATATATGAAATCATGCTTTATTTTGGGTCGTAGCTATTTATATTCGTTGGAGGAAGAGGAACGTGGAAAAAGAACAGGTTCTTTCTGGGCATCTGATTCACAGAAGCTCACAACTTCTTTTAATGGATCATGACATTTTCCTGACCTGTACAGAGCCCTGCAGGCAGCAAGCTCTACCTATTTTATTGCACAGATTTAAGTCCTTCTGCTATCAGCACGGTGCTCTCAGGACACAGCTGCCCTGTCCTGGAGTGGTTGCTCATTCACGCTGTGTTTGCACGTACAGTAAGAAAATAGCTCTGGGTTTGATTTGCTCCCTCCTTTAAAGCAGGCTGAGAACTAAGTGCAACTTGACAAAACCAGCATGAATCTGACTCTGTCCAAATGGCAGCACCATCCAGCACGACACCAGTTAACACTTCCAGAAGCGCTTGCGCTAAGTCCTGCACTCAGCTCTGCAATCACCGGCTGTTGCAATGCTCAGGCAGCGGCTGGGGCTGGTGCTGCTGCTCCCAATGTGCTGCGTTCGCATCTCTTACCTCTGCTGCAGGCCAGCGTGGGAGAGCAGGGCTGGCTGGGGCTCCCAGGAGCCTCTCGCTTGTTGCTTTGCTCTTCAACACATGTTCTCTTTCGTAACAGCGCACAGCTGGGGCTCAGCAACGCTGGTGGGAACCTCTGTGCTTCCTGGCTCATCTGCTTTCTCTCCATCCTACCATGGCTTTAAATAACTGATGTTTCCACTTCCCTGTTCTGTGTGGCAGGGAACACGCATTGCAACACAACCTTTTTCTAACAAAAAAAAAAAAGAAACAAAAAATCACTGAAGCATGAAAACTTGAATGAATCTGGTGGCTGTATCAGTTCTGGAAGTTTGCTGCAGGGTTTCTGCTTGGATATTTATAGTTACTCCGTGAAGAGCACCTTGTAGAGCAGATACGAGTCTATGCTGGTGGGGGGGTGGAGGGGGAGCAATGGCCTAAGCTTTATTTATCAGAGAGAAAAGCTGTAATTTTAATAGGAGAGCCCAAAGTCGAGGTAACGACGAGTCACTGCAGTTCTTTTAGCTGCTTCTGCAGCACTACCTGGGCAGATCGGGTGCTGGGGGTCGGCGTCACCCAGCACTGCACAAGGTGGAATAACTGGGCTCTTCTTTACTCTCTCCCTGGAGAGAGGCAGCAGAGGTGGCACCCTGGGCCTCGGAGGAGGGGATGCTGCCGAAGGAATGCCCCGGCAGCAGTTTCTGAGAAGGTGTCGGTGTGAGTGAGGAGGGCGGCTGAGGTGAAGAGGAGCGTGATGGGTGTCTCGGGGGCTTTCGCTTTACCCAGGCTCTAGGACTTGACCTCAGGCTGCCTAGCGAAGAAGAGTTTCCAGCATTAGAGAGGCGGGGAGTGAACCTGCAGAGGGGCTCAACGCCTGCAGGGAACGATGCCAGGAGGGGCGAAGGGGGAGCTGCAGCTGGGCAGTACCTGCAGAACAAGCCCCAGAGCTGTGCACGACGTGGGCACACCCTCCACTAGCAGGTAAATAAAGCTTAGTGGTGAAACTTCCCTTCTAAAATGGCTTTTTACCCGTCTCTACAAGAATCTCCTTACAGCGTACAGCAGCAGGCGTCAAACTTTCGGTCTCTAGGAAAGCTTTGGTGATATGCAAGTATATACCTGTTCTAGCAACAACCTGTGTTTTTAGAGCCGAGAAGGAACCGGGTCCTACCCTGAGGTGAGGGACCTCATGCACAAAACCACCTAAGAGAATAAACCTGTTGTGGGGTAATGCGCTCAGCAGCACACAGCGCAAATACCCAGCAAAGGACTTAATTACTATGTACAAAGGTGCTTTGGTCAGGGCTGTGCATTCAGCTCCTCCGCATGTCAGCGAGCAGCTATGCGGCAGAACAGGCTGTCAGATTAAGGAGTCTCCGGCAAACCCCATGCTGAGGACATCGGAGGACACCAGCCAAGCCGGGAAGTGAGTGAGCTGGGTGGTACCGAGCGGAGCTGCCCACAGCCTCCCGGGCACGGGGTGCCGGTGCTGCCGCCCGCCTCTGCAGCTGCGCCTCTGCCTGCGCTGCCTGCACCGCGCTGGCTCGGAGCAAAGCTGCGCGGGCAGGGCTGCAAGGGAGCCCGGAACGCGGCGACCTGGCTGCTTCAGGTCAGAACCTGAAGCTGTTTTAGGGGCTCGGCTGTGTTGTGACCCCAGCCCGGAGCGGTAACAAACCTGCCTTGCATGGGTGCGAGATGAGTTTCTCTCGCCCTGGTGCAGCAGGCTGCAGGTGAGGGGCTGGGGGCTCGCCCGCGAGTACCTGCCGAGCACCCACCTGCCAAGCACCCGCGCAGCCTTATCTCCACTGGGGAGGCGAGTTAATGTGTAACCCGGCTCTGTTTGGTTAGCCCAGAAAAGCAAAGAAGTCCTGGGATAGGCACGGCTGGGACAAGAATTTGGGCAGCGTGGAACGACGGACGTCCTGGTAAAAAAAGAAAAAAAATACAATAATCTCTATTCCTTCTTGTCCTTTGCTTTCTGTCCTTTTCCTGCTGAATGGGCTGCGGGCAAGGGGCTGAACACCTCTGCCTGGGTGGGATACGGGGCTCCGGGCACCCTCGGGGTTATGGACGTGCTTTGCTTTGGAAGGGGAAAGTGGTGGAGGTGTCACAGGAGGTGGCACCAGCAAAGATGGACGAGGTGGTTTGAAGGTGATGGCGGGAGGAAAGCTGGGGAGATCCAGCCGCTGCCGGCAGAGAGGCTGGGAAAGCTTGTGCTCAGGGCAGCAAACAGCTCGGGCAACTGCTACATGCACTTGGTTTACTTGTTTAAATAAGAGGAACTATAGGTCTGCCGCCATTGTCTCCTTTCACCCTGATGTGGGGTCCATCCCTCTGTGCCACTGCAGAGCAGGAGCAGCTGGGATGGTACCTGCAAATGGCGTTTTGCTTTGTTTTGTGTTTTGAGCTGGCCGGGACGAAGCCCTTTACTGGCAGCTGTAAGGCAGAGGGGGTACGGCTGCTCTGCCTTAGACAGCAAAAATACCGAGGTTCTTCAACGTTGCTGGAGAGCTGTGAGAGTGCTTGCAGTAGCACTGGGCTTAAAAGAAAGTAGCCTCTTCATATAAAGCAATTAGCATTAATTGCTACCCAGCACCTCTTTGTTGTTTGAGGGCTCAGTGAGCTTTGTAAAGGACAGTTATGGCAGCTGTCACAGGCTGTGAACTGGCCTTTTATTTTAGATTAAAAAAATAGCTTCTTCTAAAAGCATTTTTAGTGGGCAAGATATATACACCACTGAAAAACAGCTTTTCAAGTACCATGTCTTTTAATTTAAATGCTCAGTCATTTTTAGTTTGTGGCTGAACTGCTGTGTTATTCAGCAAAAGAAAGGAACTCTAAAATCCTTCTGAATCCTAAAAACTGGGATTTTTCAACACTGATTTTTCCCCTTCCCCAAATCGGGTGAATGCGTTAGAGCCATAATCGCATCAGAGAACTAGTGGGCAGGAAAATGAACTTCTTGTTTCTGTGTAGATCCTCTCCAGCATCTGACGAGCTCTGGGCTGAACTTTGCCTCCCTGCGAGCTGGGGCTTGGCGGATGTCAAAGCCTTGGCAGCCGCTTTATGTTTCTGCAAATGCTGTTTGAACGAGAGCAAGTTATTTCTTCCAATGGGCTGACGATGGTGGGCATCCTCGTGGAGAAATTAGCTCTGTCGAGACCCCTAATTAGAGCTGGGCCACGCTGCTGCTCTCCCACCCGTGGGGCTGCCTTGCACAGCGGACGCTGGCTCCGACCGGCTGCTCCAGCTGCAGGCGTCAAGTTCGAGCAAGACTTTTGCTTCCCCAGGATTGTTTTGCTCTCTCAAACTTGTGCAGTAGGGCAGGAGGCAGTGAGGAGCATTGCAGCAATCCTGACCAAGCAGGTGGTAGCCTCTTGCTGCTTAGAAGTAGATTCATTATTTCACGTTGCAAATGGTTGGGCGCCCACCAAAACTGTGTGGCTTGCAGAAGCTTAAAACCCCCCAAACTCCACTGGTGTCTCTGCCTCCTGACAGCTAAAAGCTCTGGCTATGAAGTTATCCAAATTCAAAGAACCAAGGGTATCGCCATTCCAAACCCACCGCTTACTGAAATGTAATTTAAGCAGTAAATAATGCAAAGCTGAGACTAAAATATTAAAATCCTCCTGCATGGAAGGATTGGATCTGCCAGGGCATGGGTGTTGAAATCTGATTTTTGCGGCATATTCCAATTACAAAGGAATTCTTTCAGGGTCTAACACTCTGAACAAGCAGCCAGTTCTGCTCTCTTATCGCTAGATCTAATTCCCTGATCCTGCTACAAGAAAAAAGCAGCAGTGTGTTCCTGCGTGCCACGGCCAGGTTACAGCACAAAGAGCTCCTCTGTCTTCTGACAAGCAAATCCTCTTGCGTGGGTCTGTGTGTGTTGGAGGGGGTGTTTGTTTTGCCGCTCTTGTTAGCTTCTGCAGCTCAGTTCTCCTCTCCCCAAGAATGGGCGGTGTGCGTGAAGAAAACACGTAATTGGTGGTGTCCGTAAATTTTGGAAGCTTAATGCTGTACGTCCATAAGTAATTATGCCTTTTGTAGGCTGCCCAGCCTCTCCCCGCAGGCAGCAGAGCTCTCTTGGCCACGCACCCTGCAAGCATAACTGGCCCCTCCGCTGCCTGGGACCCTGCCCCGGGAAGGTCTTGCTGTTGGGAACCCCGACAGCAGGTTGTTTGTCAGGCAGCTGCTACTGCGTTCAGGTCTCACCAGTGTCAGGGGTACAGGCTGCATCCAGAAGAGCAGCAGGGGTGCATTGCCATGAGTAGAGGGGGACATTGGGGTGCTGCTCGCAACACCCCCGGGGTGGCTGGAGACACAGCACATCGCTGCAGCCTGGGCACAGCCCCCAGCGCTGCCCTGCTCCGTGCAAGCTATGCCAGGCGTGTGCCCAAACACACCCAGTTGTGCCCTGAAGATACACGGGCACCTCCCCACGGCCACGATACCTCCGTGGCCCCCGAGGAAGGGTGGCAGAGGGAGCTCTTTGCCAGGAGGAAGCTCACAGCAGAGCAAGGCTGTGACTAAACGGCAGCATTTCACGTCAGCGTATTCAGAAGTTTGAAAGCACTTCAGCTGCATAGCTGGCAGCAGTGGGGGTGGCAGAGGGAAGAGATCCCACGAGGCAGAGCTGGGCTGGGGCTTGCACTCGGACAGGATCACTTCTACCGAGCTCCAAGGCTGCGGTGGGCTTACAGCCTCTTCCTTCACTCAGGAACCACCTTATCCACACCTCCAAGATGACTAGATAACCACCAGCCTGAGATGGCTGTGGATGGGCGGTCCAGAGCTCGCTGTTTCCAATTCTTTTAGGAAATCTTCAGTTCCAAGGATGCTTTAAAAAAAGCCCAGCTGCCCCTTCTCCTGGAGAGAGCAGCCTAAGAACCAGCACGTTTGCATCCACCGAGCAGCTTCACAGCCCTCCTGCCCTCGCTCCGGCTGAGCCAGTGTGCTTGCATCACCCTGGGGAGGGGGTCTCGCACCTTAACGACTCTCCTTTCTTCTGCTTCAGCTGGGGTTTGCACCCCGCACCGGACGCCACGGCAGCCTGTGATATGCCTAGGAAGGAGCTGGGGCTGGGGATGGCTGGCTGCAACTCTGGCAGCTGCGACAGCATGGTCAGCACGGCCTCCAACCACTCGCAGCATGTAAGTAACCCCATTGCGCCCAGCCTGGGCACGGCAGGGGCTCAACTTGCCCCTCTCGGCAGCTGAAGAAGGATTTTGGCCAGATCTCTGCTCGAAACCGCTCTCCATCGGTGCTTTGGAAACACCTGGGGCCCTAATACGGCACCATGCTAAGGGCAGCACAAGGACCAAATTAATTCCTGCCCCAAAGCACTCCCAGACTTTCTGTCCTGTCACGTGTGTGGCAGCGATCAGGAGCCTAAGCTCCTGCAAGGTCTTCCCAGGGAAGTGATACCGAGAGCCCAGCGGCTCCTGCATTGCCCAAAGATGCAGAGGCAGATAGTGCAGGCACTGGGCAGGAGGAGCCCGGCGAGTTCCCCAGTGAGGGATTAGACCAGTTGGATAACTGGGTCAGACTGGCTCCAACAAGGGTGACTTCACCTGGAAAAGACAGCGACCGTAGTCCTCCCGGCTGACTGATTAATTTCCTAGTTAAGGCAGAGATGAGTTTGGACCATGGGTGTAGATGTGTAATTTTTCACTGTCTGTCCATTAAAGCTTGTTTGTCTCCAAACACCGATTCCAAGATTGATGGACTAATTACATCCTGTCTTACTTGGAGCATAATTGATATGTGCAAGTGCAGTGCTCGGTCCTGGACAGGTTTTCCATTTGATGTATTGCAAACCAGAACCAAACCCTCTGAAAATTATTAGGGATGGAAAAACTGGTTGCAATATTGCATGGTAAAAGAATTGGATAAGCGTCTCCCTGCAAAACAGCTCCACCTGGGACAGTTTCTCCTCTGTGCTTGTTGATCTGATGCACACTCCATCCTTTCCTGCACTTCAGTTTTTTCATGACATATTGCATGTATCACCTTGTAACTTGGCACTTCTGCAGCAATCGTATCTCATGATACTTGAAATACAACAAAAATTAAACAGAATCTTGCTGGGGTATGAACAGAAGAACAAGGAGAGGGACCACCACCCGCCCATAAGCCTTCAGTATTTATGATATTTAGACAAGCTTCTAAGATTCAGCATTGCTGATCGGTACAGATGTCTGTACCTATAGACCACCCATGTTACCCATCTGCTCATATTTCAAAGTAAACTGAAGAACTAAAAGGTGGAGGCCAAGCTTCCAAGTTAAGAATAACCCACCCTCTGATGCTCATAGCAGGGTAATATATAAATGGCCTTAAGTATATATTTTTTTGTTTAATAGGGAGTTGTTTAGTTTTCTGTAGCTGTAAGTACCAATTTTTGAATAGTCACTGGCCAAGTCTCCTGGCTGGGGGCTGTCACAGGTCTCCTCTTAACTGCCAGGGCTGTGAATAATACACCTGTGTCTCCTACCTGTACTGCCTTTTTCCTTTTTTCAGAGCGATAACAGTTATGACTACTTATCTGTGGAAGAGAAAGAGTGTTTGATGTTCTTAGAAGAAACTATTGGCTCACTGGATGCAGAAGCAGACAGTGGGGTCTCTACTGATGAGACCGACTATGTGGAGCCCTCCAAGCTGCCCGGGACATGGCCTAAGAGAGACTCCGTTCCCCAGGGTAAGCTGGAAATCCATGCTCCAGCCTTGTTTGCAAAGGGACGTTCTCGCTGGGGTGCGTTCCCTTGGCAGGCAGGGAAGGAGCACTGCCCCAGTTTTATGCATGTGGTAAGCTAAAGCCAGTTTGTTTTTGTCACTCTGTGGTGAGAAGTGGCTGTAGGCAGAGAGGTAGGTAGGGCACCAACTGCATTTTCCCAGTTCTCACATGCAGGAGCTGCTAGCAGCTGCCTAGCAAGGTCAGCAGAACCGCAGGGCAGAGCATCTTTGCTCGTGCTCTGAACAGGCTTACACGGATTAACAAGGCTCCCCATTCACCGTGTGCTTTGTCAAATCCAAAGTATCTGACTTTCTTAGCTGCGACAGCGTGTTAGCTGGGGTCAGGGTAAACTCTCTGGGTGCAAGTACTCTGCCATGGCTGCACCGGTTTAGCAGGCGTGAAGAAGTGAGTCTTGTAAACAGGAAGGTGTCCTGTGTCCATCTGCAGAACGGTACATGACTTCATATCTCTCTTTGCCTAGATTTGGAAAATGGGGCTCCCCCTCCTAGTGTAGGTCAGCAGCGTGCAGCTGAACAGAAGAGCGGTAAGAACACCTCCGCCTTCTCAAGCTCGGCTCCAGCAGCGGTTCCAAGCCCAGGCTATTACAGTCTTCCAAGGAACATCACTGTAGCAAATGCACAAAGAGCAAATGGAGCTTCTGACAGCAAAGTGACTGTCTGCACGGTGGAGGACCCAGTGCCAGTAGGTAAATCTTCACAGGAGATGGCCAAGGAGGACAGGCTTGACCAAGCCAACGTGAAAAACCAGATAAAGCCCCTGGGGTCTTTGTTTATCCAACCTCCAGATCCCTTCCAGGATGAGCTGGTGAGCCATGAGTGGTCCCGCAGCAATCACTCAGATGCCAAGAGGGAAACAGCCAAGGAGACCAAGACTTGGACTTCATGGGGCCAGCCAGAGAAATCCATGTTGGAAGAGGCCCCTCAGGACCCAGATGCCAAGCGTGGGCCTCCAACTGCCCCCAAACCGCGAAAATTACCACCAAATATTATACTGAAAACCAGCAAAAACAACCCAGTGCCACTCACCATGGAGCCCGGCCAGAAGGTAAAAGCACCACCTCCATCCTCAGCCGGCTCTCAGCCTGGCTCTGCCAGCGACACCACTGCCGAAAAAGCAAATTCAGGGCACCTCGACCCCAAGGAGAGGGAGAAAGCCCGGCGGGAGGCGTTGGAGAAGCTTGGACTGCCACAGGACAGGAGGGAGCCCAACACCCACCTTCAACCTACCATGCATCCCCAACCAAGGGAGATGGCATTCCCTGTCCCTGGGGAACCCGAGGCACACTGCAGGGCGGCGGAGAGGTCGGTGCCAGGTATCCGGCAGATGAGCTTCAAATCCAACACCCTGGAGCGCTCCGGCGTGGGGCTGAGCAGCTACGTGACCAGCGCCAAGGAGCAGAGCATCAAGACCAGCAGCTCCCTGGGCAAGATGTCCTTCATCGAGCGGCTCGCCCCAAGCTTCCTCAGGAGCAGCCGCCCCCGGCCAGCATCCCTCGGGGCAGGGAAGGACTTTGCTGGTCTGAAGGAGCCCGGGCAGGTGGAGCAGGAGAAGAGCAGCAAGCGGCGATCCCACCCACTGCAGAGCTTCCCCAGGCCACCCCACTCCTGCGTCAGCGTGAAGATTTCCCCCAAGGGTGCAACCGATGAGAACCGGCGAGAGGCACTGAAGAAGCTCGGTCTGCTGAAGGAATAGCTCTGCGGGTGGCAGGGCTGCTGAAAAAGGGGCTTTTCATCCTGTATCCAGGTGCCTTCACTACCTGTCCTCGGGCAGCACAACCACAAGCATCTTCTGCATCTTCCTGCCCCAGCACCTTGGGAGGGGTACCACAAGAGGCATTCGGAGCTTCACACCAAATAAAGTAATGCCATGTGTACATAATATTTTGTATATAGCAAGTGTATATGAGCTATTTTATATAAAGCATCACTCAGCGTGTGGATGGGGCATATTCTCCTACAAGGTCTTTAATGCATTTGTGGATTCATTGCAGCGGGGAAGCCACAGAATCGGGGGTTTGGCTTATTTTAAAAGAGGTTGCCCACAGATAAAGCCTTTCTGGGAAGAAGTGCAGGACTCTGCTGCTCCTTTAGGATTTTATGGGTTTTTGTTAACTTTATCCAAAGCCTGCGAGGCCCGACCACTCACCTGCCCCATGCAAGTGCCTCCCAAAAGCCACAACTGCCACATACAAAACTGCCAGGCCGATGGGAACCAGAGGGGGCTCAGCAACGCCTCCCCCACAGACGAGCGCTCCTCGTACAGCGCCTGCAGGCGAGGGGCTGGATGGCTGCACAGATATCCCACTGCCTCCTCCGCTAGACTGCTCTCACATCCAGCCCTGACAACCTGGATATAGCACTTAAAAGTAAGACATACACGCATCCGTCTTTATCATGAAGTGACAGTTAAGAAGTGGCAGACTGTGTTTCAGTGGCAAAACCAGAAATGCTGCCCAAAACGAGATGCAAATCTGAGACACCACCATTTCATTCCCTTTCAAACTCCCCTCACGTCTTTCAGACCCAGCTGATGCTGTCAACGTTTGTGCTGCACACCTTTTATAGCAAAGGTGGTTTATTTCTGTAATAAACTTGTATATGATCAGAAAAAGACTGTGTAATACAGATTTACTCTTGTGTTGAGTCAGAGCTCTGGTAAAGCTAAATAATGAGTGTTAACCTTCAATATGTCTTGACTTGAGGAGTGAGTGACCCAGACAGCAGCCGGGCATCGTAAATGATGAGGTCTGAACTGGAGACTTGGGCCTCCTGCAACCCAGGAGCCGCACAAGACGGGATTTCATGTAAGCGCTTCCAGTACAATAAGCAGATGCAAAGTCTGCCACGGCACTGCCAGACTGGGACCGGTGACATGGGACCTGCCACTGCTCCAGTCGATCCCTTCCAACCTGCACCATCTCCTGGGTCTGTGGAGACATCTCCCACAGCAGCCATGTTAGTTGAAAAGCCACACTAACAGCTTAGCTTGAAAGGATCATTTTAATTTCTTCACCAAAGAAGTCCTTCATGCAATCCTGGCTTTCAGTGTTGGACCTCTAGAGAGCGCCTCTGCTAATAAAGCAAGCGCCTTTGTTCCTAACAGGCAATTTAATTTCAAATCTAACGTAGGCTTCCTTTAGAGAGAGGGGCTGACCGTGGAGGCAACTGCACTACACAATCTACTGATGTTAATTAACTGCTTGCAGCATTAAGATAAAGTTGCACTCAATCGTTTTCATCGCTGACCTTGCAGTACAATCAGCTTTTAAAGACAGTGTTGTGAATACTAAACAGGCTCGTACTAACAAAACCCAGAGCCAGGCTTCTAATTCCTCTCCAAACAGGCATCAGCGGAGCTTTGGTTTTGCATGGAAAGAAAGGGAGGGCATCCTTCTGCAAAAGCTGCGCCATTTCACAAACCCCCACATAATAAAGGTGTGTACAAGAGGAGGGAATAGTACCGACCCACGTAAAGAATCCAAGGAACATGAGAAAATGATGTCTGATTAGCTACACTTCATGAAAGCAGGGAAATGCTTGTTTGTAGTTAAGCAATTAACTAAATTAGTTTTGGGCTGGCCAGCAGTAATGCAAACCTGTACATCAGGGAGGAAACTAGGAGAAGCTGCATGGGCTAAGGTCTGACCGAAAACCAGCAAACACCGTGTTGCAGGTACATTAGCTCCAAAAGGGAGAAGGAGCCTGAAAAGTTATTAACTCCCCCAGCCTGAGCCCAGCGCCTCATTTCAAGCCTGGAGCCGCGTTGGCAGTGGCCAGGCAGGACTGGCAAGCTACTGCGTGGCTGCACGCCGTGGGCGATAACCGCAGCCCGGAGCCCCTTCACCAGGCACAGGGATGGCTCTAACCCCAGCGCTGCTGGGGAGGCAGCTCTGCCACGTGCCTGGGGCATCGCCAGTGGTTTAAGGGGGTTAGGCAGGATTAAGGCTGTTTGCACTAAGAGCTGAGCAGGGTGCAGATACTGCCCTACACACAGTGCTCTGGGCGCAAGCCTGTCCCAATATGAATGGGTCATGATAAACATGGCCAGAGCTGAGGTCCCCCCTGTGCAACTTGGTCCACGTGGCCTTGGGAAGGTGCCTCTGGGCTAACGCGTGGCCAAAGAGCAAGGGGGCTGCTCTGTGCTTACAAACTGGGTGCTCGCATCCACGCCATCCTGCCCTCCTCCTCAGCTGCCTGCTTGTGCCCGGGGCAGGGGCCACCCTGCCTTAAGCAGGAGGCAGAAAGAGCAGCTTGGTTTTAAGAAACCACTCCCAGCTGCTGCAAAAAGTTCTGTGAAGCTGAGAGGTGGCCGTGCTCTCTGCGAGAGCAGGATCCATCCATCAGCAGCAGGGCTTGACTCTGGGTGGCACCAAGCAGAGTCATGTGTCTGCTCTTGCGTAAGGTCCCAGCCCAGGAGTCACACAGCCCGTGGCGATAAACACCTTCGTTTCTAATGGCTGCAAACATATCTAGACTGTGAAATGTCATATATTGCTTGCAGGATTAAACAGCAACGCCTGCTTTTGGAACGGGGCTTGCCCATGGTGAGTGATTCAACCCAGAGGACCCAGCAGCAGCAGAAGCACTTCACCCCGCGGAAAGGCAGAGACCTGGAGTTCATTCCCAGAGGAGTGACCCTGATCTCCTATGGCTGTTTTAATTTATTCTCTTTTGTTTCCATTTCATACCAATCGGGCCATGTGCACAACTCCTGTTAATGAACATCACTCCCCCCCATCATAGCTTAATAAGCAATCTTTGTGAGATTTCTGCTAGGAAGTCTAATCAAAACTTAGCTTTCATGCTTGACATGTATGTTACACTGTAGTACTCCCTGGTTTTGACTAAATAAGCCAAGGATTGGAAGAGAATCCTTTGTTTCCAAAACAATCCGTTTTTAAGAGAAGTTAAGGTTCTGTTTCAGGCCAAAAATGCTTTGAGAGAGACCTTAATGCTCACCTCCTTTCTCATTAGATAAACAAGGTGAGATTACCTTTGAGACTGCAATAGTCATGTATCTACATTATGCAAGTAATGTGCAGTGAGACAGAGCATTAAGTAGGATAATGCTGGAATCAGCAGTAGGTAAAAAGGAGTGGTCAGAGAGGAGCATGTAGATGAAAATGCACCAGAAAACCACCCTCATTTTCATTATACAAGGAAGGATGAGGAATAAGAGGCAAATAAACTGCCTACACATTACTATTCCTGCTAAAACTGCAAAGTCCACAAAGGTTTGGAAGATAATAGAAAGCTCAGTCCTGACAAACTTATCCACAGGTGCCAGCTAAGTTTTCTGTCTCCATGATATTTCTACATGGTGCTAGTGGATGGGACAGGGAAGACAGAGCTCTGCTCTCACAGGAGGAGCTGGCAGCCCTGAAGGAAACAGCTTCTGTCTCAGAACAGAGAAATTTGTTCTGAAAAGGCAACAGGCCACAAAAGATGGAGCTACCAGATATCTTGCAAGAACTGGCTTCAGAGGGCTGACCCCTTCACTCAGAGCTTAATCTTGCATCTTCCTCTCCTCTTCCATTTATACTGTGCTCTCCCTGCCTTTAAAGTCAATCATTTGCACTTGAAAGTCTACAGCCTGAGGAGTGCAGCGCTGGGTGGGAACCTCTCCTGCTGCCTGTCTGCACATCAGGCCGGTTGAAGCCTGCCAGTTCACACAGGCAGTGCCAGATATTCCCCCTTTTTGTTTGCAGGAGCTGGGAAGCAGCATCAGTCACAGCAGCCCTGCATTTACAGTCACGCAAATAATTGCTCCCAATGCTGGCCCACTCCCTCCGTGCCAGGCAGCAAGGACCACAGGGAGCAAAGCTCTCCTGCTCTGATGTAACCCATAATCCACAGACTCAAAGGAAGAGATTTACCTTTGCTCTAGCCCAGCCCGCATCTCTCATCAGCAGAGTCTCCAGCAACGAGCCGCTCCCCAGCCAAGTGCCCATGGGATCCCCACCATCACCTGATGCAAGAGCAGCCAAAACAGCCCCAGTTTACAGGCTGGCAGGAGCCTCAGCAGAGTGATGAGCCTCTCTTTTATAAGGGGAAAAGCTGGTGGGCACTCAGATGAGCTACCGGCTGTGCTCCTCCAGCCCGCCAGCACCGACACAGCTGATGCGAGGAGCCGCAGCGATGTTGCTCATCTCACAGAGAGGCGAGGGAAAGGCTGCTCCTGCCTGCTAATGCCTATTATTGGCATGTGGGGGTGCCTGGGAGGTGGACAGGGGAAAAGCAAGAGCAGAAACAAAATCTACCTCCAGGTTCAGCCAAGCTCCAGCCGAGTTCCCGGGCTCTTGTCTGGGTACCTCTGAAAGCAGACTTCGTACTACTTAATTCTGGGCATAATTTGCTTGATTTGTTCCCAGAAGGCAAAATCACAGCAGACCCCAGCCAAAAAGCCATCCATGAAGAGAGATCATAATATTTCAGAAGTAACCTGAAGAGTTAGTAAATGTACCCTCAGTGCCTTAATGCAGATTATACAGACTGTGTTTATGCGGTGCAACAATGTTAGAAAAGACCCAAAGAAAACACTCAGCTTTGCATTTGGCATGGAGTATTCATTTCCTTCTTAACTATCAGTCCCATAGTGGCTCAAACATATAATTTCCATGTCTACATGAGCCTGTCAAGACCTACTATTCCAATTAAAAGCACTCTTGCGCACATCTTCCATTACAAAGATCAAATTCAGGAGAAGTGGCTTGTTAAATTCTGGCAGTATTAAAGAATGTCACCTGTACTGGGCCACAGTCTCCAGGAGAAACTTGTCATCTTAATAATAGACTTTGTCACTGTGCAGCAGCTTTGGTGCGGGCGTCAGCAGGGACCCTTGGGGCTGGTGTCCCACAGGAGGTCGGGGAGGTGGGTTGGTTACTGCTGGCCTGACACATCTCCAGCTGGAGAACATCAAACCTGGGCTGTGAGACCCAGGGTCCCACTGGAGTTGCTCCAGCTCTGTGGAAGAGGACCGTAGATGTCCGAAGGTTTTTAACCACATCCCAGCGGGGTTTGGGCAATAACCGGTAGCTGAGGCTTTGCCCTTTCCCTGCTCACGTGCAGATGGAGAGAAGGACCCTCTCCAACCCCAACTAATCCGATATGAAGGAGGGATAAATTACCCCTATTTCAAGGAATATTGCGTATCTCTCTGCTTCATCAGAAAGGCACCAGGGTAATCCCCATGCCTTGCCTGATCTACCCAGGGCCCATTTCTCTTCCATTCAGTGCTTTGTGTTGGTGTTTACAGTAATGCATGGCAAATGGAGGAGGTGTGGGGAGTGTTCCCGCGCTGGTGCAATGGCACTTCGTATTCCTGTTGCCCCAACCAGCATAAATGACCACACAAGGAAGAAGGCAGTGGGACTCAGATCCTGGGTCTGTGCGGGACCTCGGGGTGGGGACTCATCCAGCGGCATGCTGTGTTTAATACAGTAGGCTGCTGCTTCAGCTGAACTTCTGGGCGATGCTGTAATCCCCATAGGCATGCTGAAAACCTCCAAGCCTCTTGGTGGTTATGATAAACCAAGGCTTTGTGGAGTCAGGCATGGTAGAAGTGCTGCTGGGGTTCAGCTTGTGTCACCCTGTCCCAGGTCCCCATGCCCCAAGGCTAGGCAGAGAGCTGAGCCCAGCCAGCTCATCAGCCCCGAGCATCACGGGGGCATCTCTCCAATTACACCAACCAACCAAGGCAAGCCCTGGTCGTTTACAGTTCCTAATAATGAAAAAACAGCGCAGTAGACTCTCAAGCATAGGAGCAACATTCCCTGAAAACTGGTGTCCTCCCAACTCTCCTCAGCCAACGGTTAGCTGATGTACAGAGCTGTCCCATCATGTTAAAATGTGACCGTGCAGCAGGTGTCCTCAGGTGAATCTGAGTCCTGCTAAGGTCAACAGCAGGAGTGCCCTGGGTGATGCCTGTCCATGCCCAGGACAACCTAGTGCAGGATTTGACACAATATACTCTGCATGTCTCACCATTACCTTTTTTTCCTGTTGTTTCTAATGGAATTTTAAAACGAAAAAAGGCAGCCGTACCCCCAAACCTTGTCATTGCTGTTCCCATGTGTGCAGTGCTTGGCACTGGAGAACTAACGACCTGCAGGTACAGAAAAGCCAGACAGCAAAAACGAGCTTCGCCAAACACATTCAAGCCTTTTACTGCTGACTCCTGCTGTGTTCAAACGGCCAGGGTTTGGGTTTGTTTTGCTTTACTTGCCAGCGATGCTAATTTACCTGGTATCTTAAAATCAAACTAGATCCAATGTTCCTCATTCCTGCTCTTAAAACCCGTGTTCTGGCCCTGCCACAGCAATCACCGGTTTTGCCTCGGTGAGCTGCCGGACCGCCCTCGGCAGGGCAGGGGGATGAGTACGCTCCTGCTTCCTGGAGATCTCAGCTGTTCTTTGTTTCCAAATACCCTTTAACTATGAAGTCCAGTAAGAGACAGAAAGGGCCACTGTTGTTCCTCACCCAGGGGTTTACGCGCAGTGATAACGTATCTGGCTTATTCCACGAGCACTGCCCTAGCTAGAGTGCAACCATTGACTCCTACAGGCACTGCAGAGCAAGCAGGGGCTGTTACGATTTATTTGTAACAACTCTGCAGACAGGCTGTGCTGAGATGCTGACAGCAACCTCGACAACTGTGCATTGGTAAAACATGTGGGCCCAGAGCCCCGGCGCGACACCTGGTGCTACGTGGTGCCCGCTGCACTGCTCGCTTGGGCTGGTCACAGGCAAGAGATCCACCAGCCAGCACGTGCTCGTTATAGGAAGGAAGAGAAATTTCCTTAACAAGCATAGCCCAGAAGAACAAATTCTGTAACTTGTCTGAAATTTAACTCTCCTTCAGCAGTAGGAAAAGATGCAAGTCAGTGGTACTCCCCCAGGAGCGGTCCTTTCCATGGGCTGCCATCGCTGTTTCCCTGCCGGAGCCATCCTCACTGCTAGCTGCGTACCGCTCCCAGCTGTTTGTAAATGATGCTGAGAAAATGGCCCCTGTTGCTTCCAGTGCTGCTGCCCCTGCTGAATTTATCTGCTTTTTCATTTAAAGAAGGTGGGGTCCCCAGATGTCCCTGCTCCAAAAGCTGGGGTCAGCTTGGGACACCTGGGGACCTTGTGCAGAGACCAAGATGGGCGTTCCCACCCCAGATGGGTGAGGAAGCAGTGCACGGTGCTGCGGGTAAGGTTGCTCGTTACTACCCCTTCAAATCAGCTCTGTCAAAGGCAATCTGCCTCCACCCAAAATATCTTACCACCTCATTGCTCTTAAGAGCAACTCGGGACGTAGTACCTGGCCCGACTGGCTCCTCTCAGGAGAGCTCGTTTGACAGCAATCCCGCTGTGCCTGTTGCTGCATTTGATCTCTCCCTCCTGAGGCAGGAGGTCCCCTCCTAAAACACGGCACTGCCTGGCGTGGGTCGCCTCTTTCTCCCAATTCTCCAGCAATTCTGCTCCTTTCTATCTGCACATGGGCTATGGCATTTGCCAGGGGAAGTAGCAAGGAGCCCAGGGCATGCCAGACCCAGCGGCTCGCTGCCTGGGGTCCAAAGGACATCACACGGGTGCACAAAACCTGCTGCCCCCAGGCAGCGAGCCGCCGGGGTCTGGCATCCCCCCACAGCGAGCAACACACTGGCACAAATGGAACGGTGATGGGGAAGGGGACAGTCAGGCCCAGCAGTGACACGCCACGAGACCGTACACTCCTCGTGCCCACGCTTAACCAGCCAGCAGCGGGATGCTGCTGTTCTGCCTTCAACCCCTCCTGCCCGGCTGGGCTTCCCTGGCGCGCCTCCCTCCGTTCCAGATGTGCTCATTATTTTCCCCTTTTCTGCCAGCTGCTGGCTGAGCGATGGCTCGTGCCCCTTTCAATAACGGGAAGGAAACGCGGAGCTGGAGCCAGGTCCCAACCCGTACCCAGAGTGGTCTGGAATCAGCATCCAAATAAAAAACAACGTAACTCTCTAGAAGAGCCATTTTCCAGCTGCGGCCTGGGGACTGCTGGGTGTCCCCCTGCTAACGGATCCACAAGAAAACTAGCAGAAGGAAGCTCAGCCTGCTGCTTGCACGCTCGGGGCTACAGGGCAGAAGGTCCAGCCTGCTCCAGGGGCAAACTCGGGAGCTCTGAAGAGAACAGCCTCTTTACTCGCGTTTCAAAGGTAGACGTGAACAGCAGAGACGGTGGACGAAGCTGGGAAACGAGCCTGCTGCGCCGAGCTGAGCCGCGGCAGCCCGGATCCGCCGAGCCCTGGGGATGAGCAGAGGCCTCTTGGCTGTTGCCCTCCCCCGGCCGTCCCTGCGCAGGACCCTCGCCCTTCCTCCCGGACCCTCCTCTCCGCAGCTCCTTCCTGCGAAGAGCAGCTCTGCATCGGCGCCTCGGGATGAGCGGCGGGTGACCGGCTGCGGCACCGACACGGGGTGGCAGTGCCCGCCCGGGGCGCAAGCCCGGCGCCGCCGCCGCCGCTCCTCCTCCCCCGGGGCCCGGGCGCCTTGGCAGCAGGGGCAGCGCGGGTGGGGCGGGGAGAGACGCTGCAAGGGGTGCTGCCGAGGGGGGGATGTCCACCCCGGGAGCCTGTAGAGGCAAGGGGCTTTGCTGCTGGCGGCACGCACAGGGCGCGCTCCCTTGGGATGCGGCGGGGTCAAACGCCCCCCCTTACCCGCAAGGGAAATGGTAAATAACGCAGAGGGGTGCTCCTTGCCGTGCCCGCCCGTATCCAGCTCAGACCCTCACCCAGGAGCTGAGACCGGCAGGGATGGGGACAAGGCACAGCTGCCCACGCTCACCCAGCGGGGCGGACTTCACCTTGCCCATTACTAAGGTCATGCGAATAGTTTAGGACACGAGAAGAGAAAGCAGGATATGCGGTAATTAACCTCGTACCAAAGTTAAAATGGATGATTAGCATTGCTGCGGAGGTAGAGAGGCTTTGCCTTATTGAAAGCAATAAAACAATTATGAGAACAACCTTGCAGCACACAGAACACTTCCCAAACTCGGGGCACAAATTTGCCCCCAGACCCTTTGGTGCGCCTCCAGAGCCGAGGTCTCCCCAGGGCGGCTGCAGTTCCCCGCAGCGCTTGGTCTGCCTGTCCTCACTGTCCTGCCACGGGTGTCAGCTTTAACCCCATGGCAGCACACGGGGTCCTGTGGTGACACCACTGCTGGGCTGGGCTTCACCAGTTGTCACCCAGGTGAAGACAACTGGGGTGACCAGGCTGTTGGAGACCCCTCTCCCCTCTTGCCACAGGATGAGGTTTGCCACAGGGCAAGGACAAGGACCACCAGCTCAGCTCTGGTCCTCAGCTCACCCTTGCAAACCCTCCTCTGCCCCACAGAAGCGGCATCAGCTCTCCTTCTCCTTTGGGCCCTTGAATGCAAATCTGCAGAGGCATCTCTGAGCGCCGAAGGAAGGAGCTGCACCCCAAACCACCAGCTTACCCTTCAGCATCGCTCGGCAGGGTCTCACCGGAGAGGGGGTTTGTCAGGGGTTTCAGACTGAACGTTTCAGCCACATTTGCAGCATAGAGAAATGACACTGAGCAGTCTTAGGGGTTTCCCACCATCAGTTTTGTGTATCACATTTTATTGCTAATACAAGGGCAATCATATTGCTTTGCTACCGATGTGGTAACAAATGTCCTTAGATTAATTCTGCTGAAGCCTAATCAATATTGGGAAGTTTATTGCACAGGTTTGGTACAAAACAACAACAATTACTGCAATATAAGTAATCGTATCATGATAAAGAAAGCAAAATGCTTAACAGAGATTTATCTTCATCCAGGGAGATTCTAAAACACTTCAATGATTGACTTACACAAAACACAATCTGTCTTCAAAGCATGCCTGCGCACAAGGAGGGGAAGGGCAGGACCTTTGGACCCCGCCAGCGCACCACCGGGTCAGAACAAAGTTGTTTCTATCAACTCTCCCCTGAGCATTCTGAACCACATGCCGCTTCTTACACGGTGGGTGTTATCCTGCAAACCCTGGAGATATGCAGAGTGCTGGGACCCGCCCAGGGCATTCTCAGGAGTGCCACAGGTAGATTTTTTTTCAATCAATCATTTCTATTTGAAGGAAAACCAGACGAAAGTCCCTCGTAATCTCAATTAAGATTATTTGGTTAGTGCAAAAGAGGAATTGTGTGTGTGTGCATGAACAAACTGCCCTTAGTTACATCCTCGGATCCTGTAAGGCAACGAGCGTGGCCATTATCACAGAACAAACCGTAGTTGCTCATGATGAACATGCCTCAAACACGCCCGGGTTTTGGTTGTACCTGTGCGGAGCTCTGGGTTTGGTGATGGATAGTGGTGCCTTTCCTGTGGCAATGCATCCCACCAGCTGGCGAATTTTAAGTATGCAATGGCTAAAATGCAGCAAGATTAAATTTAGAGAGAAATTAATCACCACAAAACGACAACTTACTGAGCAAGCTTAAAGATATTTTCAGGTAAAAACCCCGCGCCTTAGTGATACACCGACTTGATTTCTCAGCTACGATCTATTTAGCTGCTTGGCGACTCAGCTCGATCGGGCTGCGCTGCAATGATCTGATACAATCATGCTCATGGGAGAAAATGATAACTAAAACTGCCTTCCTGGTAATTACAGCAGGAATGCGTGCAAGTATTTATCACCACGGAGCTGGGCTGGTTTGTGCTTGGCGGGTAGCAGAAGCCGTGGGGCACCACCAGTCCCCGCAGCTTCCCAGTGCCAGTTCCTGTCTGCTTCCAGACCTCGCAGGGGGACCGTCACCCTGGAGGAGAAAATTGCAGCGAGAGTCACAAGACGACTCTGTGGGATGAAGCCCCGCGAGCAGGGACTGGCAGTGCAAGAAAACAAACAGACAAACAAGCCAACCCTTACGCGGGAGCCTAAACATTCATTTTATAGAACCGTGGAGGGTTACTAGAGCTTTGCTGGTTAGGAAGGAGATGTCCTTGTGGAAGAGGCACCTGAGCATCCTCTGCAATGCAAAGCGGGTATTACAGGGAAGAGAAAGACCAGACTAAAAAAACGTGTTTGTGGGTTAAGCAGCACTTGCACCAGCATGGCATTATCACTTGCTTCGTTCTCATTGCAGGGATTGTTTTGTAACAGACTTCGAAGCAGAAACCGTCTTTTTGTTCTGTATTCATAAAGAGTATGGGATCAAAAGACAGGCGTGAGCTAGATGAAGCATTCGGGTTCATTCAAACCACAGAAGTTTGAGGAAACACGCAAAAAGTTCTTACTTTATGTGAAGTTCTGCCTGGAAGTGGTTCACAGCAAATAGCATTTTACAACTATTGTTTAGAAACAGTTGCTTTGTGTTAAAACTGTGCAAGTTGTCTGTAGAGTAGGGGAATTCCTCTCAAACTCTTGAAATTTCTGCTCCTGGCCTCTTCACCTTTTTTTTTTCCCCCTTCCATGATGTCACCCACATCATTAGGTGGTTAAAAATGACCATTTTGGGGTTCCATACTCAGTACGTTGGTGGCATCTCTACTATTCCTGTAAGTATTTTGACCACCTCCAATTTGCTCAGCAATGCACATCTGGACTTAAGAAAGTTTTTAGTGCATCCATTTTTAAAATCTGGACATCAATATATTAAAAAAAGAATTAAACATCAAGAGTCAAGCAAAGACCAACTGAACTGCAGCTGCAAAAAAACACTTTATTAGACTAAATCCAAACTGGAGGCAGAGCAGGAGAAAATTTCCAGCAACAGAAGCATCACAATCTAAGGTAGGTGATCCTCAATTTGCCCTTAAAATACTATTGTTTGGATTACCATGCTATTGCACAGCAATTATATGAGCCACTTGAATGTACTTCACCATCATACATTTCATATGTATCACATCAGAAATTTAAAGTCATTATTTCTATAGCAATAAATGTATTATAACTCATTTATGCTGATTTTTTTTTTTAAAGCTAGTGTGATTTTTTTTCTTTTTAAAGCCCTAAACTAGATTGCTGACTTTTTTGCAAAGAACACACACAAAAATGATGTGGACAAGGTAAGTTCTTATGCAGATCCACACAGAGAGACTCTGCCCAGTTCTGTAGCAGCAGCTAGCTCACTTTGGATGGTGGCAGGATAATGGTTTAACCAGACAGGTGCAGAAAACTGATCATATAAACATTTTCACAATACAAAACTGAAACAAAGACAGGGGAAAAAAACCCAACCATACATGGTTTACTTCTTAGTAAAGCCTGCATTTCTGGGATTTATAATTCTAGCTCTTTCTTTTAACTTTCTGTTTTTTTTTTTTTTTAATGCTGATTTGCTGGTTAAAAACCCAAAACATCGCCTCGCCTAAAGCTTGAGATTAAATGAGATTAAAATTTAACTGGCGGCTCTGTCCTGCAGATAGGAAACCAAGTTCACTCTCCTACATCAGTGCTCACTCTGTACGGGAATTTTCACATAGACCCCCCAGAGAGCTCAGATACAGCAGCTCAATAACCCAACAACGCTGCAGGAGCAGACACGTAGTAAGAAAGACCTAGCTGAATGTGCTTTATTTTAGCTTCCATCTAATCCATAAATTGTTTGCAACATGGGTCAGCTACCTGCTCACAGAGCGTCCTGTGCATCAGCCACCATCTCGTACCTCTAAATCACGTCATTCAACGCCAGCGGATGCTGTGAATGACCCAGGAACGGCGGTTTTAGTGCTGCAGGCTGGATGAGTGTGGCTAGGGCTCAGCTGAAGTTACCCAAAATAGTTGGACTAGTTTTTCTCCTGGAAAAAGTGAGATCTCCTTATTAGCAGCTTGAAAGCCCTTCGTGGCGGTCTCGTGGCAGGCACAGTTCCTGCTCCCCCAGGCTCTTTGCTAACACGCTGCCTGTTGCTGCAGGGTGGGAAAAGGAGGAGTGAATAGGGGGGTTGTGGAGTAGTTGTAAGTGACCTTAAAAAACAGCAGCTGGGTGATTGTGTAAGCGTGGCACCCACCTCCTAAGGAGGCGAGGAGCTTGTAGACACTTCGGATCTCTATTGTTAATGGATTGATGCTGGGGAGAATTTAGCATGTTGATGCCAGCCCGGAATACATCTACTTAGGAAAAAAGCCTCATTCAGATGCTAACCTGAACATCAGGATCACATCAGCTGGGCCAGCACATGATGAAATTTTGGCCTCCAGCTGGCAAACTGGCAACTGCTTCATTACTTTCAGCACGCCAGGACTTCTCCCCATGTCCCTAGCCCAAAAATGAGGAAAAGAGGGAGTGCACTGGCTCAACTGTAGTGGTGTACATCAGAAAAGATTAAATGAGCATAGGGATAATATTTTTCCCTGATTTCTGGATGTAAAGAAGGACTTTCAGCTCTTCCAGGGCATTCTTGTTAGCTCCTCCTTGCTTCAAGTCCTCCAGATCGGTGGGCGTTATGGCACTGAATAAAAATCACCATTTTTCAAGTCACCTGTCTAGTCTCTGTCCAGCTGCAGTGAGGAAACTACTGAGGCTCTGTTGAAGCCACCGCCCAGCGTCAAGCTACACAGAGCTGGGGTGACTCGAACGTCTTTCTTGCTGTTTGCTGAGGACAAAGAAAGCTGTTTTGCGCAGGCAGATGTGGTCAGCCAGCCGTGCACAGATACACACACATCTCCACAGCAGAGCTGCCTCCACTGCCTCGTACACGGGGGAAAAAATGGAGGGGAACCTACCCGAAGAGGATGCTGTGCCAGCTGCACCACCGCAGCGCTTCAGCCTCCGCTGAAAAGGGAAGAGAGCATTTCTGCAGTCCTGTCCCACGCTTCCTATCGCGGAGCAACAGTGAAGGGGAGAGCTGGATGGGAGCTGAGTTTGCAAGCCGGGAGCTTGCAGCTGAGGGAGATGCACATCATCCCCAACACAGGGCGTGCAAGGTGTGCAAGGCACAGCAAGCGACTGGTGCTTGGGCTGAGCCCATCTCCCACTCCTCTGCAGCATGAAGGGGTGGAGAGCGGGCAAGCAGTGGGCTCCCAAGGGCATCCAGCCCAGGATGCTGCTGCCAGCAGTAGCTGGCAGGACTCAGCTTGGCACCATGGCGGGTGGGAATAAGGCTCACTATGGCATTGAGCTTCTATTGTTTCCTTGTTCATATTTCCCGAATGCTTTGAAGTGATTCCGATGCATTAGCAAGTATGAATTAAACCACGTGCTTTGCACCTACCAAGGTTTTAACTGCAGTGGGGGTTAGGCAAATCTCAAACAAATAATTATAGTAGAGACTCTTTAGGATAAAACACTGCAGTAATCAACAGTCAATTTTTAACTCAAACAAGGAAGTAATTCCTATCTGAAATAGAGACACCCAAACACTGTTTCTGTTCAGATCTGAGAATGGTTAACAACAATACAAAGATAAATTGCAGGGAAGAAAAATAAAAAAGGAAGAAAGGTATTTGGGGCGCGGCAGGAGATGTTTAAGGATGTTGGCATTCCTGAGACCTGCAGCATTTCCTATTGTTTCTTGAGCTGAAAAAAAAAAGAAGAAAAGAAATTGCTTGATGCCACAGGTCCGTCTGCAGACGGCTGGCCAGGTGGCGGGGCAGGACCGAGCAAAGTGCCACGTCTCATGGCTGCTGCTGGCTGCCCGGTGCTGGGTTTGGCAACCACCGAAGCAATCCTTGATTGCCTCTGTGCCTGCACGCACTCGTGAAAGTTGCAGCACAGCCCAGCAGGCCGCAGCAGCGCCGGCGGGGGCTGCTGCTTGGTGGCTGCGGTGCTGTGGCTCAGCTGCAGCACCGCAACAGGTCCCTCGCCAGCCCGACGGACCCCCGGCTTTCAGCCGCCAGTGACCTGGCAGGTCATTACCAGCAATGCCTTTAGTACCCACGCAACAGAGGATTTAATGCAGGAGTGTGAGAGCTGCAGAGCACTATTAGCACTTTTTTTTCTTTTTAAAATTCACTTATCTTTGGGCTAGGCCGTGTCACGGGCTGGGAGCCACCAGGGACGCAGGCGCTCTGCTCCGAACGGCCATCAGAGCAATCCAGGTGGTTTACCTTGGCAGATCCCCACCCACAATCTCTCTCTTCTGTTTGATAACACAGACATCAGCAAAATCCTGTATCCAAAGCGAGATTTTTGAAGTTTGCCGAGCAAACATTTGTGAAGGCTGGACATGGTGGTTCTCTTTCTCTTAGCAGCTTTGCTGCAAGGTGAGTCGCCAAGAAACCAGCTCTCCAGCCACTTACACTGACGAGAACAGGCAAAGCTGGAACCGGGGACACAGGTACATCCCCGGCTAAATCCTCACTAGTAGACACCTCCGCCTGCAAAATGGAAACTGGTCAAACCTCCCTGCCCACTATGCAGAGAGCTAGCAAAGGCATGGCAAGAGCTGGGAAGGAGAACCCCAGCTCTCCATTGCTCGGCACTGCAGCCAGCCACTTGTGCCTGTGCAATGCCACTGCAAGGAGAGGAAAGTTGCCAGATCAGGCAGAGTTTGCAAATGCCAAAGGTTATTAGATGTTTGCTGTTAACTGCTGCCCTTGACATTTAACTCCAGGCAGGACTGTCAGGGCTGATGGGGGTTTGGGGAATCCTGTAAGGGGCATCAAGGGTTTCCCCATTTGTGCTGTGGCAAAGGGGCAGTGGCTCTGCGCCGTCAGTTATCCCCAAGCGGATAATGTGGCACTTAAGGAAGGTAAAACACCACATCCAAAATAAACTCTGAACTTTCTGAGACAGATGTCCTACTTGGTGCCCTTGATTCGAAGGAGCTATGCCGGTTTTTGCCAGGCAAGAATCTGGCTGTCTCTAACCAACTACTTCTGTTTCTTTCTTTCCCACAAAGAGCCAGTCTCAGGTACCTTGTACGGAGCCAGATTTCTGACAGGTGAGGTTGGAGGATCGGTCACCCATCAGTGCTTCTACTCCATCACGCCAGCCAACAAACACGACCGAAAATACTGGTGCAAAATAGCAGGAAGCGGCGTTTGCTACACCATCATTTCTACAACCGGCTACACCTCAAAAGACCACGCAGGGCGAGTGTCCCTTGAGGACATCCCCCAGAATGGCACCTTCATGGTGACAATGACAGAGCTGAAGAAGAGTGACACGGGGACCTACCGATGTGGCATCGGCACCACCAACAGATACCTGTATGTCAGCCTGAACCTGACGGTTTTGGCAGGTAGGATGCTGGCAGGGGAGAGGGGAGGCTCCGCTCCGCCGGCAGCCCGGCTTGCAGGGAGCGGTTTGGGGCCAGATGCTGGAGCATCCGCACAGCAGGCGTATCAACTTTTTCTACCCCGTGCTATTAACCAGATATTGACAATGATGGGGTATAAACATACCCAGATTTGGCCAAATCAGCTGTTCATAAATGTAAAAGGAAACTCTCTCCTGCCTGGCTGGGGACTGCATGCCAGACAGTGCCTGCCATGCTCTCTCCCTACAGATGCCGGTGGGTTGAGACCGACCGAACTCATCCAGGGGGAGCTCCGTGGCTCTGTCACGGTCCTGTGCCCACCCGGGGACACCCAAGGTGGTGAGAAGAGGTTCTGGTGCAAACTGGGGAGGACGAGCTGCGCTCTCATCGCCGACACCAATGGCTACGTGGGAAAGAGTTACCAAGGACGAATCTTTATCACCCCTCAGGAGAGCTCTGGAGCTTTCAAAATCTTGATAAATGACTTAAAAAAGGAAGACTCGGGGCTGTACAGGTGTGGGACGGGAAGCCTTAGCAGTCAGAACAGCCCACGGGTGGTGGCTCTGCAGGTGACCGCAGGTAGGACGGGGCGCTGGGGGCTGCACGTGCTGCATGGGGTTCTTGCAGCCCTGGATGAGTAGCATGAAAGGCTAACACAGTCCTCTCCAACCTGCAGCCTCCACCCTTCCCAAGAGACCAAAATTTCTGAGCGGCACAGTCGGAGGCTCGCTGTCCTTGAAGTGCCACTATGATCCCAAGGGGAACTATGAGAAGAAGTATTTGTGCAGGTGGAAGGAAGCTAGCTGCTCACTGCTCGTGGACGCGGACGGGTTCGTGCACGAGTCCTACAAAGGGCGAATACAAATAGCCAGCAGCGACCAGGAAAATGGGACTTACACGGTGGTGATGAGCCACCTGAGAGAGGAGGATGCAGGATGGTACTGGTGCGGGGCTAAAAATGGGCACACAGAGCACACGTCCTCTGTGAAGCTGCGCATCCAGAAGGGTAGGTGGTGGGATGACTTGGAACACAATAAATCCCTTTTCTTTTTTTAAATCACTCTTTCCCCTGCCCCTTCACAGGCATCAGGGGAATACACTCTCCTTTGTACTATGCATAAATATAACAACATTATGAGAAACATCAGCTGTATGTTTTGCCTTACAGTTGTTGGCAAGTAACTGAGGTGAAGGTAAAGGTTTTCAGAGGCAGGGATGTAAGCTGAGCTTTCAGAGGAAATTTAGTTTGTTTGAATTATATTATTGATTATTTATGATGCAAACCCCTAGCATATGACATCCTGATCCTAGCAAGTGCAGCGCAGAGACATGTGCTTTGCTCTGAAGATAAGCTGAAGGTTATCTTGCAGTTTTAGAAACTGCAGCATGTAAATACACAGATCCATGTAGCTGCTCAGCTGGCAAAGACAGAAATAGTGGGGTTAAAGTATGAGTCTTTGCCAAGTATTAATGGGTTTTCATTAGTACTCCCAATCTGCTTTCTGTAAGACTTAAAGGAAAATAGAAATGCTTGTGCTTGGTCATATCGTGCTGCATATTTTTTATACCGAGATGCAAGGTGAAATGCGTAAATCTTTGGTAAATTAACATGTTGTCTCTGCAAAAAGATGGATATTCTTCAAAATAACTTTCTCAGTAGAAAACTGCTCTTCACAAGACCCAGAAACATCCACTCTTGTGAAACCCACTTTATCATCAAGTCCAGCCACCTACAGCACGCCCACGCAGAGGAGCATCACGGGTCTGATGTACGTGATGGGCACCGTCACCGAGAGCACCAGCACCCTGCTGCCCACTGCCCCCTCCAGCACCTTTGTAACCTCCGCAAGCGAAATCTATCGCAAGAGGTAAGTTCATGGCCACATTTCTTGTTGGCACCAAGTTGGTGGTTTACAACCTGTCTGCCCGATTTCCTGGGGCCCTACATACATTGTGCACGGGTTGCAAGTTGAAAACACCAATAGGAGACATTAGTAATTAGAAAAGCAGAAGGCAAGGTTATCTCATGTCCATCTGTGGCATGTATCTTTGAACTTGTCTCTAAATCTTCTGGTACTGGTCGCTCCTGTAGATCAGATGCCAGAGTCAATAGATGTGCTGCTGTCTGTTTTCCTTTGCTTAGTGGGGATACAGGACATTAGGAAACATTAGGCTTGAGCAATCATGCGGGTGAGTAAGTAGCTGCTGCATACTTCACTGCACACGTTATCCAAGCCCTTACAAGCAGCCAGCAACCAGGGTAGCATTTGGGTGCTCTGTGTTGCATAAGGAGCTATCTTTGGACAAGGTTAATCAAAAGGCTGTGAGATACTTTGGCCAGTAATTATTCCATGGCACTTCTCTACAGCAAGCCCTGCAGCTCACCCCGGTGCAAGTGGTTTCCCCAGTGAATTTACCTTCTGTGCTTCCTGTTACACAGGATGGCTGCGAGCAGCTCTTACACCTTTCACTCCAGCTATGGCCACCATCCAGCGCCGGGTGAAGTGATTTGCATAGCTGGTGCAGATGCATCAGATATTGCAGTATCAGTCATAACTGAGGATAAACCACAAAGTCCACAAATCCAGTTCAATATTCTGAGCTGTCCCTCCATGCACCTTGGAGCTCGCATCTGCCCCAGTGACCCTCAGTAGGAGAAGCACCATCCTCTCCATCCCCAGCCTCCCTCAAGCCGTATCTCCTTGCCATCCAGCCAGAAAGACGAGGGGAGAGCCTGTTACCAAACACAAAATATGCTCTTGTATAAAGGGTCAGATTTTGCACCGTTCCTGGCAAAGCTCTGTCTGCCTGGGGAGCTCTGATAGCATTTATATCTTTTTTGCAAGGAGATGGCACGTAGACACCCTCCAACAGCATGAGGGTCTACAACAACTCACAAAGAAAGAGTCTGAACCTCGCTTGTGAATTTGTGCGATGAAAATAGCTTGTTTTCCTTTTGGAGGGACTGATTCAGCTGGCAGCATAAACCCCACAGGGTAGAGCAGAGGCAAGCTGTAGAAATTACTCCTCATAAACCAAGCTCCAGATCAAATGATTTAATCTCTACTTGACTTTGTTGACTGTTCTCTGATTCAGCCAGAGTTTATAACTCCTTTATACTCTGGTGTAAAACCAGCAACCTGCATTAAGGTACTTCAGCCACACCATAGATGAATCAAAATCCAATTTAATTCTGATGGTTTGTCTTTCCAGCTCATCACGTGAATCACATCTGCTCCCAGTTGTGTTACCAGCTCTCATTTTACTGATTTTCATCACTACTCTTGCCCTGATCAAAATAAAGCTTCGAAAGGAGACAGGTAAGTTGGCCAGGCAACACCTTTCGGGTTGAGGTTGTTGTTTTGCAATGGCTTTGCTTGCGATTTCCAAGAGCTGGAATCTGACCCACTGAAGATTTCCATCTCTGGAGACACGCGTCCATTTTGCAGCCAGTGCAGCCTGAAAGTCCAACTGTACTTGCAAGCAATGTCCTAGAGAAGTTGAAACAAAAAGCAAATGAAGGAAACGGAAATTCTGAAGTCCTGCTGAAAGCCAGGTTGAGCTTTTGTGTATAGAAGATTTACAGCTCCATGAGTGCTCGGAAGTCCTGAAGTATAAAGGGCAGGGACCTGCGCGGTGCGAGCGGCTACATGCCGGGCGGCTTCTCGCGGCCGAATCCAGCCTGCTCGGTGCAAAGCTGACAAAGACTTGCCCCAAAAATCCTTGCTAATGACGTGATTTTCAAAAATATGTCCATATATCTTATTCTATAACATACTGTGTCCCTAGAGATAAATTTAGGGACAAAAACCTTCAGTGAGGACAGCGGTGAGTGGAAATACATTTTTCACAAGAGTGAAACTGGGAAACAATGGGCCTAATCCGGTGTCTGTTATGACATGCTTGTATATTCAAATAGGCATTAGAGGAGGTGTTCCTTCTGTGACATGCATATTTTTTGTTTTTAAGGAGAAGAAAGCAGCGCCATAGGAAACCTGGAAGCGGCGCCGATTCAGTCTGATCCGAGCCCTGTAAAAGAGCAAACGATGGAGGAAACCCTGAGTCCAGAAAAAGTGCATGAATGCAGGACAGACTCTGGCAAACATAGGTGGGTGTTTCTGGAACTGGTGCTGCAAGTGTCGTCTCCCTTGGTAGAAGAGAATAAACCCAAATTTTAAGCAAAGGGTTTGCGGCTTAGTATGTAAAAATACTTCCACAGGCTAGACACCAGGCTTGCAGCCCAGGTATTACGATCCTGCAGTCCAGGATTTATGTTCTGATGCCAAACTATTGCCTTTGTTCCTTACCAAGAGATGTTGAGCCATAGATTTCAAAAGACTTGGATTAAATCCCATATGAGGTTTATAAATTTATTATAGCATTGATTATAATTTTTGCTTACGCATAGTAAACATGTTATCGCTCTTCCTGCTTGCTTGTTTCAATAAAGACTGATTGCTTATGACCTCTTGCAATATTACACAGAAGCAATTCTTGTTCACTGTGTTGCAATCATATCATTCTTTTTTGTCCTACTTGTGCAGGATAATCTATGCTATCCTTGGAAGATTCAGGATGACCAACTTATGTGTAAGAGTCTATGTCTTCTGGCAAAATATAAAAATAGCGGGCCTGTCTTGGAGTATTAGTACTTAAGAGAGAAGCTCTTGTAGAAAACATCTGAGCAAATATTTTAAAGTATATCCAATTTGTGGAAACTCCCATTAGTGAAATGTACTCTTCTTCATTAAAGAAAAAAAAAAGGGTCAAACTTGGAGTAGTGGTTCGAAAAATTTGGTGATGGCATTTCATATTCTCATTACAATGCACTTAGATCCAAACTCTCTGATTGTATAAGCAGGTGATAACATTTTAAAGTCAGATAGTTGCAGAGGCAAATAAGCAATTGTGACAATTTGCACCCTCTGGAATGAACCACCACCCCTGTGCACACTACTGCACGTACGCTTGTATTTCTTCTCCTATTTGAAACATCCACTGGCTTGATCAGAAGCAGAAAGCAGATCTACAGACATCACATTTTCAAAGCTATGTAGAGAATATAACATAGACATATAAAGAAGTCTTCAGAGTGGCTTTAAAACCAAGGTCATTAAGGTTGAAATCTAGACTATTTTGTGGAGAGTGGTACAACTTGCTAAAACTATACAAGTTTTCTTGCTGTGTGAGATTTTACTTTACAAAAAAAAAAAAAAAGGAAGCTGTATGAACGATTTTTGCAGGCCTAAATGTAAAGAATGGAAAGAAAAATTACACCACACACACCCCCAAACCTTGAAAATAAACAACCAACATTCTGTTAAAAACTTCCAAAAATGAGAACGCAAACCAGAAGTTGCTAATAGTGCCTTTTGTTTCTAGATATCTGTTTTGGGGTAAAGCCCAGGATAACTCTCCTCTTAAGCTGAGCAGGAGGTTGACTCCAGCAGTCCCCTCCGACCCAGGTTTTTCTAGCTTTTTGTTCTCAGGACTCCCTGAAATATCAGACCCATTTAAAATATCAAGTTTAGCATAAAAACAGAAGCACCCACGAAATCACTTGTAAAAATATTGTAGAGAGGCAATGCCAGATCTCAGCTTTTCTTCTTTTTTTTTTTTTTTTTTTTTTTTTACAGCAACCCTAAGGGGAAAAAAATGCTTTTCAAGGTGACTGACGAAGACTTGAGGCAGAACCGCCTTCCGTCAAACCCCCCGTGTACATGAGCTCAGAAGTTTCCCCATGGAAAGTTGCGGCACGGCTCTAAACTGCAAAGCACCCGGCACCGCTTGTTGCTTGCTGCCCCGCTCAGAAACGGAGCGTCCCGTGTCGAGAGCCAAATCCCTGCAGGCTGCCCAAATGTCACTTGCTACGTGGTTTGTAGAAGAGAATAAAATAATGCACCTGTAATCAAGCTATTTGTGTGCAACCCTGACTGTCTCTTGCAGAGGCAGAGCACCCCGAGGGAAAGGTAAAGCTGGGGAGGGGGTGCAGGACGAAGGACCCTTGTGGCTGCAGGTTGCTGAGTGCTAGGCAAAAAATGAGGATTTTCTGACTTTTTTAAAAATCCTTATCCGTTGGGTCATTTTGCAACGTGTAAACTGTATCTGACTTCAGTCTATCAAAGACACCCAAATTCTCAAGCGCTATTTTTCCTCCACCTCTTCTGCAGAACTATCCACAGCTTCAAAACCAAATTATTTCAGCCCAAACGCAGCCCAGACCCAAAAAGTAGCTTTGGTTTGTATACTCAGATTGCATGTCATGCTGCAAACTGTGCTTTGGCCCGAAAAAAAAAAGCAAGCTCAGGGTTGTTTGTTTTCTGGAGATGCCAAAATGCTTTGGAACCTGTGACTTGGCAGGAGGACGCTTCCTTCTCTGTTAAGGCAGGTAAATGTATTTGCATGAGACAACGGATCGGTTTTACCAGAAACCTTCAGGGTGAAGACAGTGGCTTGGTTAAAGAAACTGTTCATCCGCCCTGGTCTAACTTTTCTTCCCCGACGTGCACAAGCGGTTGCAGGTCTCCGTGGCTGGTTTCTGCCAGGACTTCCTCCACCCGCGGCCATGCCGCCTTCCTCCTGCACACCCTCCACAAGCCCAGGCCCTTTAAAACACATTTCCATGCAAACTGCAGGATTGAGACAAGGCGAGTGGGGAAGCCGACATGCTGGCACCCAAAAGGCAAGGTGCCTGTGAGAGCGGGAGGTGCAGGAAAGCAAACACACCTGTGCCTATTGTGTCCAAGCAAGCACAACTCTACGTCCGAGAATAGAATGTAATGCCCGCAGCAGCCAGAGAAGCAGCACTGGTGGGAAAAACGCGGCTTGCAAGGGGATAAACGTTTGTTCCCATCTAGGAGAGATGGTGGCTGTTCTCTCAGTTCAAGATCCCCACTAGATCACCCTGTGCAAGCGCAGCAACAGCCTTCCTCACCTCAAAAGCTGCACATTCTTGGAAAGAAAGGAGCTTGACGCTCTTAGCTGGAGGAAAGGCACTTCCAAAGGCTGGCTTTAAGATCTGACAAATTTGTAAAACGTCCCGACTCAGGTCAGGATCTCACTACTCTCAGGCATGGCAGGAACGCCTGGAGCTGCTATCCTGTTTGAGCTCATCAGCTTTCACTGAGAGCAGAGCAAAAAAGCTTCGTGTGACCTCCTAGCTAGAAGAAATTACTGTTTTTTCATCATTAGTACAAGGTAAACCAAGTTAATGATTCATCCCACATAATACAAACACTTTCATCTTCATTAATTTTACTTTCTTGTGTGGTTCCATTTCTGACAACCCCACACTTCACAGGGAATTTTAATTTGGGTCCCTGACATGCCTACAGCAGGAGAGCAAAGAAATGAGGGTGAAGATGGCAGCAAAGCTCCTGTTAATTATTTTTCATTTTAAAGAGCTTACAGTGTTCTCGGTCTGCACAGACAAGGCCAACCCTTGCCCACCCAGACTCCTGCTCTTCCCACGAGGCTGAGGGGAGGCAGAGCGGCTGGAGAGGGCAGGGAAGGGAGACAGACCTGCTCTACCAGGACAGCCAACCAGCCTGGGTCTGCTTAGGGACACTGGCTTCCAAAAAATGTGCAACAGCTAATAAAAAAACCCACCCTGGTTTTGTCCAGCTTTTCCCTACAAAGCTGTTCCACCACTGGTTGGGGGTGTCATAAGATCAGAAGCCCAGTCAGTCCTTGCAGCAAGGGGTTCTCCTGCCTGGGCCGATGGGAAACGTGGTCACGACTCAAGGGCGGTGTTGCAATGCCGACAAAGAGGAGGGGGCTGGCCGGAGTGGGGAAAGGACCCTTGCGTGCTCAGACTCAGACCCCGTAAGGCTCCCCAGTGTCTCTGTGCCAGGTGTAGGAACCCATCTTCAAACCAAGGACTCACAGCTGCCCTAGCTATCTGGGTCCTGTCCCAGCAGAAAGCTGTCTCACAGGTACCCTACTCCCAGAGAGCAGACGACCTTCCATGGACCTGACCCCAAGCAGCCACCAGGCTCCTTCCTAAAGGAGGCAGAGGTGCCGGGGAGCATGTCTGGGAGCCCACCCTTGGGGTTGCTGTTGTGCAATAGCAATATGTAATCAGGAGGTAAACAACAGCGTTGCACCCTCAAAGTGACAGCAGAGCTGGGATGGGCATTGGCCTCCCTGCTCTCACGTGGGGTGGTGCTCACCTGCCAGTGTTTTTGGATGCTATTCCTTTAAGGCACAACAGGTGGAAATGCAGGGCTAGAGGTACGAGGAGTATTTAAAACGGCCTGGCACTGCCAGAGCCCAGTGTCTGTCTACAGCAGGGAGGCAGGACACTCGCAGGAGGTCCTGGGGGTCGGCCACCGAGACACCAGCAAGTCTAGGAGCAGTTAGTCTAAAAGAAAAAGCAAGAAGTACAAAATAGCCTGCAGAAGTAACTTGAAGTGTAAGTAATGCTTCTTCGTTGTCTTTCTGAAATGTGAAATCTTTTGTACTACCGCTTTGAGATGGGGAAGGAGAAGAATACAAGTCCTGAGACACTTTTAAGGACTCTTCCTCACACATGTGCGAAGGGAAGCAGCAGTTCTGAAACAGCAGTGAATAGGTGTGCAGGTCTTGCTGGTGGGGAGGCTGATTTCCTTTGAAAGAAGGTCAGGAGCATAGGATCAGGCTTAGGATGTTTATGTTTTCTTCTCTGCAGTAGATTTTTTTTTAATCTTTCCTTTCTGGAAAAAAGATTAATTATCATTACAATATTTGCATTAAGTTTCAACAAGAAAATAACAAATGTTAGTAAATATTACTGTAGCAATCTGAACTGTTGCAAATCAGTTTACGGTCATTACAGTCTTTTGAATCACAACACAGAGATAATCATAGGGATGCAGATTTTGACATTTAAGAAGAGAATTGTTATGGTTATGTCCTAAACGAGCTCTGAAGAGCATCAAGTTTGTACAGTTAAAAGGAAGATAGATACTGAAGCATAAGTGAATGGGATGTATGTGGTGTCTTAAAGCTGAAACAAGAGAAAGCTGGCAGACTCCTTTCACATCTATACCAATAGCAAAGGGGTGGGTTTCTGCACACCCGAATTCTTACTCTGCAAAGGAAACATTCTTATAGGACTCCTAATATATTTCATCTGAAGTACAGAGAAATAGCACCTCCTAATAGCAATTGTGCTGCTGCTAACAATATACGTGCCCTGGTGCTATCCATCCATCCATCCATCCAGTCATGGTACAGACTGTGGCAGCACAGTACGTGCTTTTGGATTATAGCAAGTTCCTGCTCCTTGCAATATGAGTAGTATTAAGCTAGAATAATATTTTAATAGTGTTGAAGTTGGTTTCACTTTCTAGCCCAAGAGACAAGAAACAAAAAGTAAGAAACAAATGAACCATGACACGCTTATCTGAAAAGCAACAAGTTGGTGTATGGGGTATCTAACACCTTAAAGGAACATAAAATTAGGTCACAAGTTGGTGTATGGTGTATCTAACAGCTTAAAGGAACATAAAATTAGGTCAGCAGCACAATCTCAGCAGGAAATTCAGTCACTGCCATGAGGGCTGTCTGGTTATTCTTTTTCATTTGTTTTCCAGAATATATTGCTCATATAGGACAGTGTTTAACTGGCACTTACAAATGTTCCTAGCTAGGAGGGTCACAAGTACTGCAGAGACTCCTAAAAACTGCTGATTTCTTCGTAAATCCTGATAGTCTTCAGTAACATCTGCCTAGCTGTTTCTGCCCACTGCATCACAAAATTAGCACCTCCTATTTATCCTTTCCATATTGTAAAGGAGGCATTGGTTTGGAACGCAAAGTATTTCTTTTCTGTATGTGTTTAGGTCAGCTTGATCTTTTATCTTAAAATTGATTGCTCATTCATAACTCCATGAAAATGGAGTGGAGCGGTGGCTTTTCCCCACAGCAAATAAAACTCACAGTAAGGCCATCTATGCAGTGATCTTGATGGGCACTATAAAGATGTAGATAGCCCCAGGCCTGTGCAGCAAGAGTTCCGTTGCCGTGCCCTTCTTCTAGGCACACAAGTCTTCAGCATCTCCATAAATCACCCCTAGCACATGTGCCAGCGCTCCTCCTCACATCATAACCCCTGATGCTGCTGCTCGGCGCTGCCTGTGCCTACAACAGTTTGCATCTGTGCAGCTTACTCATGGTGTTAGTGGGTCTTGCTTCAAAAGGATTTGAGGGGGGGGGGGATATTACTCCATTCTATATGTTATTATTTCTCAAATATTTGAATAACAGCAAGAATTCTGTAAAACAGAAGGACTCCTAGGCTAGAATTACAAATGCGGCAACTAACTCTTCATGTTTCATTGATCCCATAGCACGTCCTTGACACTGGTCATTGTTAAGAGCAACAGTTAATAGCTAATGGATTGGACTGTGCTGATCCCTGGCAAGCTGTGTTAGGAGTGTACCAGTTTCTCCAAGCTCAACCTTGCAGCTGAGTCAGCAGAATTTGGGAACTGAACTCTGGTATTTCATACCCAGCAAGGGCAGCTGCTTGCTTGGGTTTGCATAACTCAGGGGTCAGGTCCTGATCTCTTTCAAATCATTATAAATCTGAAGATATTCCTCCTGAGGACTGATAGAGTCACAAAAGCACCACAGAAACCCAAAGGAGGTCTTGTAATGAGTGACATTTAGAAGAGCTCACCTGGTCTGAGAGCACTTTCTGCTGGAAAACTGAAAGCACTATTTCAAAATTTAGGCATATGATAGTGCTGGAGAGGAAGGTGATGTTCCCAACCCAGGCCAATCCTGCAGTGCTTTCGGCACTGGGGGAATCCAGGGAAGTGTCCACACCCAGTAGACTGGGAAACGCATCCCGGGGAGGCCTCATACCATAGCTACTCCAGACCAACCTCCCACTGCCCCGCAAAAGCACCATGAACCACTTTCTATGGGTCGAGACACTTCAAGACATGTCTGTATAAGCAAGGGAGACCGACTGTGGGGTTTGAGTGGGTCTAACCTCCCCAGAGCTTTACACACAGCACTAGAATTTCTTTGTCACTCAGTGGAGGTGTAATGCAGTGAGGATGGCAACGTACCAAATCAAAACAGATAGTGTTATTCATTCTCAAGATAATACTAAGATGACAAAAACATTTAGCTGCCCTGAGTTGGAAAGCAAGAAAAAAGGTCATTATGTTGTAAAGAACCTTGTGCTTGTTCCATTTGCACGGCTTTTCACACTGAACCTGCATCGCGGCACATCCGTGTCTCACTCAGCACTAACCAGCGAAGCCCCTTTGGCGCAGCGCATGCAAGTGCCAAGCTCTAATGCACTTAGGTGGTAGGAAGAAACACAACAAGACCCAAATTATGGAAACACGTTACAAGGTGTAATGAGTTTTTACCTGTCATTATGGTATAGGTATATAGTTGGGTTTTATTAATGCTCGAACATTTCCCAGGTCTCTCGTGCGCTCACACAACTGCACAGTTGCCCTCGGTCGGGTTTTCAGCAGCCCTTTGCAAGCTCATGGTCACGAACGTGGCAACTCAAGCCGAGCATGGAAATGGGTGGCTAGGAGAAAGTTAATACCCTTTGCCTGGTAATGGCTGTATCTTCTGTTTTAAAGCATGTTACAACTAAATGTTTTGATTTGTTAGTATTAATCTTGCTGATGATTAGCCTATCCTGTTCTGGTTTTGTACAATATAATTCTTTGAAATCCCTGTTGCATTACACACCCAAACACACCAGCACACTGCAAACAGCTAGAGAGCACGGAGCCACCCCTGCCTGGCGGAGTGTCCCAGACAAGACAACGCCATCACCCCGGTCCTGGTGACATTGGTGTCCAGAGGCCTGGGTTAAGAGTGGAAAACTCATGCACCAACGTGCAAACTCCCATCTGCTAAGTTCAGCTGTAATACAGGTTTTGTGCTCTAAACCTTCAAAACCTGTTACGTTGGGACAGGGAAGAGAAGGAAGCCGGCAGTTCTGATGAAGCAAAATGAAAGTGAATTCACAAAAACAAGATTTGAGTTGTATCTAAAAAAAAAAAAACCCAAAGAAAAAGGAGTACAGCTCCAGTCCACAGCTGGTAATAATCCAGAGAGGACCACTGTTGCAACAGGGAGTTAGGGATTTATGCCAGGAGGCAACATAGCCCTTTGGCTGCAGGAGGGACTTTGCAAACACCAGACAGGCACATTCGTGCAGCTGAAAGCTTTCCCCATGGCAGCTTCTCTGCTAGTCCTGCGCCACGAGGGGAGTGGGGGAGAACTAGTACAAGCTTTTAATTGCCCTCCCCACCCCTTGACCTATCGAAATGTTTTAAACTAACCACAGAGACAGCCTGGCAGTCTACAGAGACTGGCCCAACAGCGCAGGTGAGCTGAAGCCTGAAATGCCGACGGAGGCGGCTGTCCCAGAGCGCTACCAGCCCAGCACTTCCCACCCACGGCTTCTTTGCCCTGTGCTGCAGAGCAGCTTCTCGGAGACACTTTCCTACTGGGAGTAACTGGGTTCCTTCCCTGCTTTCCCTCCTGACCAGTCCATTGCACTGCCTTGCAGTCAGCTTCCCACTAGGTTTTTAACGTATCAGGCTTAACACAGCAGCTTCTTTGCCTGCATGGACATATGCGGCACAAATTGTGTGTCCAGGTTTCTCTCAGCCTGTTCAGCCTCCACAATCCCTCCTGCCTGGCAGCTCTGGTGCAGGCAGGAGCTCCGATGGCCACGCAGAGCGGGCTGCAGGCACCAACCTGCACAGTGCCGTGCACATCAGCTACCAAACAGGGTCCTGACAACCCGTCCTGCTGTGGTGTGGTAGGACCAGGTTTCTCCCCGCGGGAGAGGTTTCCAGTGTCCATCAGTCCATGGGGACACCATGGTCTCACGCGCTCAGTCCTTCCTGCTCCGAGAGTGATCAGAAATCCAGCGCAGGCACCTGGACACGCAGGTCAGTGCCTGCAAGAGGAGGAAGCAGGAGATGTGGACACGAGTGGAGGGGAACCCAACGTGGCAACTGTGTCCAAACCAGCCATGTCATGCAGCCCCCAGGCAAAACTAGTGGAGGATCATCAGTCACCTGCAAAGTCGGTGTGACTGCTCCTGTACGGGGTGACCAAATTCAGCTTCTGCTGGAAGGTTTTGGGAGCACTGCGCTCAAGCCTCATGCTTTGTGCCAACCACCAGACCCCCACCAGGACTTCAGGAAACCCCTCAGGACCAGTCATGGCATCCCTGCCTAGGGCAGATTTTTGCACCTTTCTCTGAAGCAGCTGGTGCTGCCAGATACAGAGGGCACATACCAATAGGGTTGTGCATCTGTGTTTGAAGCCTGGAACGAAGCCTTGCCTCCACCGCCAGCTCCAGGAAAGATTTCACCAATACATAACAAAGGAGCACTACTTTTCCCCTTTCCCTACTCCTGAAAAATCAGGATAGACCGGTGAGAAGCTGCAGCTGAGTGGCAGGAGGAGTACAGGCTGGGCACAGGCACTTCACCTCTTCCAGCACTGGGGCTTCAGCAGGCACCGTCCCTGGGCACACAGCAGGATAAGAGCACAGCAGATATAATGGCACACTTGTCGTAAGCTTGCTTCCCAGCTGCTCTGGAGATCGCATACATGGCATTTCCCTCTGGTTTCAAGCCTCTTGGCTCTTCTATAGCCCCCTGCAAACCTTTGCTGTCCCATCTCCTCTCACCTTTCAACTCCCCCTCCATCTGCAGAAGCATTAATACAAACCACTTGCACAGCCACTTACTTGCACTCCCTTTCATATGAGCTCAGCAGCCTTTCATCTTCCCTGGAGCTCTGAGGTTTAAACCTTGTGCTCTGACTAAAGACAGCAAATCCAGCAGCAAGTGTTCTTTGAAAGCAAGAAGGAACTAGAGCTCTTTTACCAACAGCTTGATGAAATTCTCCTCCAGCATCTCAAACAGCGCTTGCTCGTTGCAGAGAGTGACCAGCAAAGCTCGTTTGCACCATTTCGCTGGGCTAGGAAGCATAACCCTCGGAGTGCAATACAGCGCTGGCAGGAGAGAGGGGGTTTCCAGGCATCCAGCTCAGTGGATTAGCATGGAAGTACATCACAGATTTTTACGTAATCAGCAGCTGTGCTTGCTCAGACTTGCTATACATGGGAGTTTTCTCCATTCATTCAGTGAGCAGGGGAAGGTTTTAACAGCATCTGAGAAAACAGGACTAGAGGCAACTCAGAGCTGCAGAAGTTGCAGATATTGGTCATGCAAGCACACAGGAACCGTTCTTGTGTAGGCACAAGTGCACACGCGTCCTCAGAGATAGAGATGCAAAAATTCTTTCCTGCTCTAACATGCATACGAAGACCCTGATGCCACCACTCTTGCACACATCTTTCTAGACACAGTTATATCTTTGTTTCAGAAAAGAGGTCTTGGTAATCCTTCCCTACCTGACAAAATGATGTTGTCAGTAACTCTGAAGTAGCCGACTGCTTTGGGAAGGAATCAGACTAACCGATTATTCAAATTTTGCCAAGAAGGGGAAAGCTGAACTGGGATCCTGCTTGCACTACAGAGCGTGGGCTGGAGGGCAGCAAGGTGACCATCAGCCAGAGGAACTGCTGTTAACAAGGGGCAAATATCAAGGTCTTTTTTATGCCACATTGTTTGCTTGCTGCAGAATGTTATGTTTGTCTTGCTGGCTACTTCTGGGATATGTATGAAAGAGCATTTTTCATGCTCAGTGAGTTAATTATTAGCCATGGACAAGTGGCCACTGAGCAATTAGAAATCACAATACAAGGAAGAAAGCACAACAGAACACCTTTCATCTTAACACGGAAATAAAAGCCTTTTTCTTCTACCGGGAATTACCCTTAATAAAATTGTGTCACTTGACGCCCTGAAATCAAATTCTTCTGAATATTTACAAAGACTTTCCTTGGCACCTATCATCTTTTCTAGAACTTGGAGTATGCAGGTAGATCAACAGCCATGCTCAGGAAATGCACATTCCTACCACTGCACCATGCAGTGTCCAACAGCACACTCAGTCCAGGCCAAAGAAAACAGTTTAGGGAATTAAAAGCCTTGGCTTCCTCTGAGCCATCACTCAGTCCAAGACAAGGGGAAGGTCAGAAATATTCATCCTGAAGACTACGGACACATTTCAAGAGACACGCAGTTTAGTTTGACATACCCCAATAATTTTGAGTCCTGGCCAAGGGTTAATTTTGGTGCAGTAGGTTTGTTGGATATACAGGTGGGACAGTGCTTTATTGGTTTAAGTCTGATTGTTGGAGGGGTGAGGGGTAAATCCCTGCATCTCACTGACTTTACCAGCAGCTGAGGAAAGAAAAAAAAGTAGGGGTGAAAAATATTACCCTTTTTCTCTTTTGTGTGTCTTTGAAGAGATCAGGGAAACAAAGAGCAGTAATTAAATACAGGCTTCAGAGGGGAACTCTGCTCTATGACATAAGGAAGAAATTTGGACATAAGGAAGAAATTTTTGCAATGAGGGTGGTAAGACACTGGCACAGGTTGCCCAGAGAAGTTGCAGATGCCCCATCAGTGGAAGTGTTCAAGGTCACGTTGGATGGGGCTTTGAGCAACACGACTTAGTGAAAGATGTCCCTGCCCATTGCAGGGGGGTTGGATTAGATAATCTTCAAAGGTCCTTTCCAAACCAAACCATTCTGTGAGAGTAGGTTTTCCTAAGGAGTGGTTTTGGCACTCAGGCTCACAAGTGAACAAGCCTTCCTTTCAGTGCACGAACAACATGGAAAGAAAATATGACCCCAGCTATTAAATTATTAGAAGCAGCATTATCTCCTGGCAAGGATCAAGGGAGCAGTTGAGCTCCGGATTGCCACCTGACTCTCATGCCTGCCAGGGCTCAGTGGCTTTTGGACCATTTTTGGACTTCAGCCTTGTGATGGGCTGTTCTGATTTACGAGCGTTAAACAGATACCATTTCTGATTTTGAATCAAGTCTCTTCTGGTTTGGCCAAAATCTCTTTTTATGCTGTGCACGCCACCACTGTTGCCTGTCTGTGGGATACTGTTCCTGGGGCACTCCGCTCTGACGGACACATTGGTGGCTTGCAGGCATTGCATTAACCGAGTTTGTCATAAGAACAATTCCCCTTGTTTTACAGAAGGGAAGATTGGGGTGTTGGGATGAGACCCACGGGCAGTCGTGACGTCATGCAGCAACACAGCCAAGAACAGAGTTATCAACTCCCTCTTTCCCATTCAGTTGCTTGACAGAAGCGATTAAGTGCTATATTTCTTTCTAGCTCAAGTAGCCACAACCCTCGTATCCTCCAGGCACGAGGATTATTAGATGACTTGATCAGTTAACTTAATCATTTTGCAAATGTGATTATTCACCAACTTCTGTGCCTTTTCCAGGGAATGCAAGAAAAATGACTTTACTAGCGTTCATCTTCCTGCTTGCCTTCCTCCCAGCTGAATCTGCAAGCAGCAGATATGCCCCCAAGGCAGCAAGTAAGTGTAACTTGTCTGGGGCACAGATCTTGTGGGTGGCCCAAGACCAGAGGTGGCATTACTAAGGGGGGAGCAGGGTTCAGAGCGTGTCTCTACCCCATCAGTGCCCATCACTGCCATGGGACCTTTCAGACCACATGATGCTGCACAGCCCTGGGTCCGCACTTGCCCCGGTACACCCGACCTGCTCTGCAGTCCCATCGGGTTGTGCAGCACAGCTGACATTTACAGCCAACATGTTTTCCTCTTGCAGTCTCCAGCCCTGTGTTCGGACCACGGCAGGTATATGGTCTGCTCAACGGGTCAGTTACAGTGAAATGCTTCTACCCTCCCACCCGCGTGAACAGACACGACAGAAAGTATTGGTGCAGGCAGTCGGCCATGGGCTGCATGACCGTTGTCTCCACCAACGGCTACACTGCTCCAGGCTACGAAGGCAGAGCCTCCATCACTGACTACCCACAGGCAGAAAACTTCCAGATTAACATCTCTGAGCTTACAATGGCAGATGCAGGCACCTACCAGTGCGGTGTTGGTATCAATGGCAGAGGGCTCTCCTACAAAGTCAGTCTGGATGTTTCTAAAGGTAATTACAGTCTTAGGGCTCCTTAAAGTATTATTTTCTTTTACTTCTCCCCCCCCTCCCTTTTTAATAAGGCTCCGCAGATTGTCTGTCCAGTGTCTAAGAGCTCAAGATGCTCCATGCTTTTGGGAAACCAGCAGTTTTCATTTTCCCCTGTACTCTTACAGAATGAATTTTTTTACTAAAAACATAGCATAAAAATCAGACTAAACGAACCTCATCTTAAGATCACAAACATTGCTTAGAAACTGCTGACCTCTCTCGGCCATTAAAGTTTAGGGAGATGCAGTCAGGGGGCAGAACTGCCCATCACTCCGATGTACCCTCCAACCCACGGCTAAGGCTGTGCAAGCCAAACCTGTGCTCAAGTCCACGAGAACGCAGCGTGCAGGACGGCACCACACTTCTGGGCAAGGCCCAGGGTGCAGAGCACGGTGCAAACTCATGGCACGGCCCCTGGCAAGAAGGCTCTGGGAGAAACTCCGCTATAGAGCAGGCAGTGATATAGCATAGAGACCGTAGTCCTGAAATGTGTGACAGACATGGGACACAACTGGGTAGATCATGCTCTGACCAGGAGTGGCACATGGTCATATAATATAGCAAAGTAGAGAGAAACCCTATGCTAAAAAAAAGCCTTCAGAGGTATAGGGGAGTTGCACACAGTTACCAACAGAGCAGGCAGTAGACACTGACTGATGTCTCTGTATGCACAGGTCCACATGTACCCGAGGGCGCTGAGCTCTTCTATGTGAAGCTGTACAGCACTTTGACCATGTCCTGCAGCTTTGGGAAGGAGTATGAGAGCGTGAGGAAATTCTTGTGCAAGATGGAGAAAAACGGCTGCCATAACGTCATCGATAGTTATGGGAATATCGATAAGAGGTACACAGGGCGAGCTCTGCTGAGCAATGAGGATCTTCCAGGCTCATTCAGCATCGTGATAACTCAGATGGGCTGGGAAGACTCTGGCTTGTACCTGTGCGGGGTCGGCTTCTATGGGGAGAGCGGAGAATCGAAGGAACTGGACGTGCATGTCTATGAGGGTGAGTAAGCTATCCCCAGTGTTTTTTCTCTTCATCTCTGCTTCTCTTTAGAAGGATCGCTAGCAGCCTCACTTTATTTAACAGTCTCACTTTATTTAACAAGAACTTTAGTTTCCCTTTGCAGAGTGCTATTATCCTATCCTCTCATCTAGATACTTCCTTCTATTCATGTAACTCTAATGTACTAAACCATCACTAATAAAGCTTGTATCAAGACTTAACTTTCTCAGCAGTGGCTAGCTATCTTCCCCAGTCTGGCTAGCCCAAAACTCCAGAAGGCAAATTCTGCCTACCAGTTTGAGACAAGCAAACTGTCTCTTCAAGTCTTAATTCCTTAAATCTCAAAATGACAGATGTAGAAAGAAGACCTGCCCTTCCCCTAGCGAAGGGAGCAAAACTTTGAACTGTCAGTACACAAAGACAACAACCACCCAGTGAATTTGGGAAAAAGAAAGGCGTGACAGACCCTTTAGGGTCAATTCCTAGCAGTGCCAGGACAGCCTCCTACCACCTGCACCCCTGAGCTTCACCTAGCCTTGCTTTAGCCAAAACAGCTTTGTTTGATCTGATATTTATTCTCTTGGGAGAGTGCCACATGGGCAAAAGTTAGACATGTATAGATGCTCATTTCATTTTTATCTCCAGAGACAAAAGTTCCTCAAGCAAAGCCCACAATAATCGGAGTAAAAGGAAGTTCAGTAACTTTTGAATGCCACTATGAGTCTCTAAAAAAGTCATCAGTGAAGTACTGGTGCAAGTGGAGACAGAACGGGTGTGCTCGGATCATAGAGAGCTCCGGGTATGTGTCGGAGTTGTATGAAGGAAGAGTGGCCATGTACGACAGCCCAGATAACAACACGATCACCATCATCCTGAACCAGCTGAAGGACACTGACAAAGGCTATTACTGGTGCATGACAGATGAGGATAAGGAGCAGCAATCATCAACTGAGCTGAAGATCATAGACGGTATGAGCTTGCGCGTTGGCAGTTCTCTGCCTGCTCAGCAGGTAGAAAACAACCTCGTAAGCACCACAAAGGAGCAGATCTGGCTTTTTAGGAAGAGATCTGAGGTCCAGCTCTGAACTTCTGTCTCATAGGGTGAAACATTGTGCCAATCCCCCCACATCTCAGTAGCTTTAAAAATGGAAACACAAGGTTTCAGTTTTATGGGAAAGTGTTCACAAAAATTTCTCATGCAAGTATTTCTTAAGCATTGCAAAAAAAAACCCAAGCTTTCACCCAGAGATGCATATACAGCATCCTTAACATTAATTTAGCAATGTAAGGAGCACTTTCCCTCAAAGATACGTCTCCTGGTTCATCATGTCTAGCAGCACCACTGCCTGTTGACTACCATTCCCACCACTGAAACCACTAACGTCAGCCTTGATGTTCTGCTTGCCCTTGCAGGAGAACCTGGACTGAAGGGAAAGAAGGAAGTGGACGCGCAAGTGGGTTCACGGGTCGATTTAACTTGCTTTTATCCATGCAAGTACTACTCCTACCAGAAGTACTGGTGCAAGTGGAGCAGCAGCAGATGCATCCCCATGCCTGCTTCTGACCAAAGGCAGCCGGGGCCAGACGTTACCTGTGACACTGACAACAAGACAGTTATCCTGAGCTTTGACTCAGTGGCAAAGACAGACCAAGGGTGGTACTGGTGTGGAGTGAAGCGTGATGGCCTCTTTGGGGAAACCATGGCAGTCTACCTGCGGGTGACCGAAGGTGAGCTCCAAGGCAAAGGCAGGCAGGGGCTTTCCTGCTCCTCAGGGCTGTGAATCATGCTGCCTTCTGCTGAGAGAGAAGTCCTCTCCATATCCACTAGGTTGCAGCACCTCAAAACAGAAGAGCTCTCATCCAGACAGCCTCACAGACTAGGTGCCAAGATCACCATGATTTTGCGCAACTTGTCATAGAAGTTTTCATCCACTCACTGGTTTCTGCTTCCTGGTCATAAAAACCCCCACCGGTTTAAAAATCACTTCCTTCCACACCATTTTTACTTTTTAACCCTGTCCTTACTAATTATTGCTATTACAATTTGTAACATCATTTAGTTTAAGCAACATCTGACACCTGTCAAGTGAAGGTGACTGCATGTAGTTCAGAGACACATCTTGCTCCAGGGAGCTTATTTTAATAAACAGGAGAACAGTAGGGAGCAGGAAAGGCAGGGCTGTCACCAACTCCCCTTGGACAGCAAGGGGCTTAGTCTCAGCTTTGGTGCAGTATCTTATTTTTGGGAGGAAGGAATATTGTTAGAAGCAGAGCAGAGAAAAAGTATAGCACTAGATATCCCACATGCAACCTCCCTAAGCGGATGATGGTCAAAATGAAAACAGAGGGAAACAGCCTCATTTCGCTGCCTTTGGCAGGCAAAGAGCCAGAAATAAAAGCAAACCAATTATTCGAAGTTTGTTCAGGAATCACTAGAGGTAGAACTCAAAAATGCAAGACTTCTCAAAAGTGTATAGGTAGAGAGAGCCTACTTGAGATTTTTGCAATAAATTATTTGGAATGAGATTATTTCAGATCTCTAAACCCCATTTTAAAGAGCCTTTTATGTGCAGCCAAAACCCGCTGCAGTTCCACGTGCACCAAATATGCCCAACCAGTTTTTGTGTCACCATCTCCATGCTGCTGCTCACGCGACTAACCGCCCTTCTTCCCTGGGAAATGTAGGTATCAGTGCCGACCGCAACCTAGAGCTCCTGAACGTTGATGCCCCCAGCCCTGCCAAGGGTGGCTTTATTCCCCAAGGAAGAGCGTACAGCGGTGCAGAGGAGCAAAGCGCAGCTGCCTCAGAAAGGTTAGTTCTCTCCAAGGCTCTGTCATTTATCATTTTCGTGACGTTTATATTAACCTGTTGTTGGTACTGTGTTTGCACACTGCATGTAAGGTATAGCAACAAAAAAAAAATCTTGCCCTAAAGAACTTAGCTCAAAACATCAGAGGAAAAGAAGCAGAAAAGTTACAGCAAAAGGCAAGATGTCTTGAAATTAATTTCTAGCTCAAGAAAATACAGTCCCAGAAGGGAACAATTAGAGATTCCAGGTACCAAAAAACTAATTGAAAATACTTCTGTCAAGATTAGAGAACTTTCTTTCACACATTTATAACCAAGCTGCTGATGTAGCTGGTTTGGCACAACCGCTGGCCTACATTTTTATTTGTTCCCCTGTGATGTGCTGGGATCCAGTTCATTAACTGAATTGCATCGTGCTCACTGAGATTTACCATCCTATATAGATGTTAGACTACTGCAAATTCATATACATTATTCAGTCTTGAATAATGTATTTAAAAAAAAAAAAAGTATTTCACAGTTTAGTGATATATCTTTCCCTCCGTTCCAGCTCTGATCAAAGCCATGGCCCCAATGTACTTCTTTTAGTCCTGGGCCCTGTTGGTGCCGTGCTCCTGATCGTTGCGACAGCTTTTGCCGTTTTTAAATACAGGCAGCTGAAGAGATCTGGTGAGTCCTGGCCTTTTCTAGTCTCTCAAGAAAAGTCAGCAATATTAAGACAAAGGCGATGCCTTGTGCATGCTGCCATCTGTGCTGGGCTGAGCTGCTCCCCTGGCACCCCCGTACGCGATGGGCAGACAAGGGACCCTGCTTCTCCCACTGACCCCACCCATACAGCTCAAACACCCAGCTTACAGGGTGCCCAGGCTGAGGCAGAGACCACCCCTCTGTGGGCTTTGCGCGTGGCATTGCACGGTGTCTCCTTGCACAGAGGCAGTTTGGACACCAATGCGCTTGCACCGACTGAGCAAGCATGCAGGGTATTTATCTCCTCCCTCTTAACAGACCTCGTGTCCGTCGGGAGCTACAGGACAAACATCAGCATGTCAGACTTCGAAAGTGTGAAGGAGTACGGTGCAAGCAATATCGCCTGCGTGAAAGAGAGCCAGGAGACTCAGATAGGAGGGGACGGTAGGTTGCTGACTGATGGGTTTGCTCTCCATCCCCAGCGCGAGAGGTGCCGGGGAAGGGGTTTGCAGAAGGACCCTACAAAAGCCACAGAAATACCTGCCCACAGATGCCCCCCACACCCTAACACCTCCCTTTCTCTTCCTGCAGAGTTCATCGCCACCACGGCCACCCCAGAAAGTGCTGCCGAGACAAAGAAGGCAAAAAGGGTAAGAGGAGGCAGGAGAGAGCCCACTGACCTGGGAGGCACCGCCACAGCTCTCCAACCTCCACCAAAGGAGCTGCCTTCTCCCAGGGGCCTTATTTATACCCAGGTGCTCTCCATCTTACCTGGATCTGGCCACCTGCTGCAGATCAGCCTCCATGGGGGGACCTTAACCCTTTCCTGACCCCACTTTTTCGCAGAGACAATAATACAGTACTCCAAGTCAGCCCCAGGTAGTGTCAGGAAGGTTGGGGTTGGGTTGTTACCATAAATATGAAACACTGGGATAAGCAGCTGACCAGAGGCCAGAGCACATCCCACCTCTCAGCCTTCCCCCAGCGCTGTGCTCCCACGCGGGCAGCGGTTCAGGGGGCAGAGGTAGGCAGGGAGGTCTCTGCCATCACAAGGGCTGTGACTTGCTGTTGTGGCCCTGCCTCCCCTCCCCTTGGGTAACATCATGGTCGAGTGGCACCACTCGGCAGTAACCGAAGGTGCCAGATGCAAGCCCTTCTTTTTAAAAGTCCCTAACCAAAGGCGATATGTAGCTGTTGTAAGTAAGTGCCAAGAGCTGAACCGGAGCGATAAAGGAAACTATCAGGAAACCAGTAAAACCCAGCAGCTTTAGGACAGGTAAGCTGGATGCTGACAACGTGGGGACAGGCATGCCGCAAAGTCCCAAACCCACAAACGTTTGGGGTCTTCCCCGAGGCTGAGCAAAGGCGTGATGCTCTCGCATCGCCACCGGCGTGACCCGCCGGATTGTCCCACTCCTTCAGTCTGCCCGTATCATCCCAAGAAGCTCACGGCCCTGCGGTGCTGCCCGTGTTAATGCTGTCCTTTCCCCTGCCACATGCTGCTGTCTGTCCCCAGCCACTTAACGGTGTCCTTCTGTCCTTCCCCAGAGCTCCAAAGAGGATGCTGACCTCGCCTACTCCGCCTTCCTCCTCACCTCCAGCAGCATCGCACAGGGCAGCTCCGAGGGGGACAGCGCTGCCCCGGCCGTGTCCCCTCCAAACTGGGAGGGCTAGATCTAAAGGCAAGGGACCAAGAGGTGGCAGCAACTGGGACCAACTCTACCTTGAGGATCAGAGGGAGACATCAGCAAGCAGCACTGTTTATTGCTACCACAATTTGCTATAGCTTGACCTTTTTTTGCTTAAATTCAGCTTCGAGCAGTGATTTAGGAGGAATCATTTGATGCCAAATGGGGTGGCTGGGCTGGAGGCGCAGGTCTGAGCGAGCAGGTCGGACTGGGAAATGGCATGGGCTCAAGTAGCTTAGTCCACCAACAGCCCCAGCCCCACCAGTGCCCTTCCAACGCGGTGGGCTCTCAAAGGCCAGAAGGCGCATTTTAAAAAATCTCTTTTTTTTTTAAAGGCAGCTGGAAAACCCTCTAGAATGACGACTCGCGCTTTTGATTCCTCTTAGCTTTCTCATCCAGAGGGCAGTACCTGCAGACCAGACATGGTCTGAAGTGTTTTTATGCACAAGCAATAAAGAATACCACTGGCTTTCAGCAGACCAGGGGGACTTGCAGTCCGTGGGAGGGCACAGGGAGAGTGCACCCAAAGAGGCTCAGTAAGGGTGCATTGGTGGGAGGGGGGGGGGCTTTCTCCTCCTTTTACTGCAGCATTATAGCATCACATCTGGTGTTGCAAATGGCACAGGACGGTAGAGGAAACCCACAATTAATGGAGATAAACAGGATGTTTTGAGTAATGTTTCTCACGTGCATTTCCATCAACAGTAGGAATTGATAACAGCATGACATTAATTGGTACGATAACCTATCAGCAGCCTGTATAGCTGATTAGGCAATGGGCACTGGTGTTCACTGGCACTGTATCCATTTGCATAGTACAGACCAAATTCCCCAGAGCAGCTGAACCAACCCATTTCTGACTTGGAGTCAGAACAACTGAGCCCAATCCGTGCTCCTCTGCCACAGAGCTACCCCGATGAAAACCCACCCTTTGCTTAATAAACCTGAGCCATACATCACTCACATATTTTCCCTGGCTGACTTCATGTTCATCCAGGCAGAAACGAGGATGACTATAATTAAATGTTGTCTCGTGGTCTTATTTTCAAGAGAGGATGACTAAACAGAGAAAAATAATTTATTGATGCATGGATTTCCAAAGAGCAGCACGACACTGCTGTCAGTTAGATACAGGTACAGAAAGCTGAATGCCCTGCAGATAACGCAATGTAGGAAGCAGCAGTGATGAAGAAGTTGTGACAAAGCAGAGAAGCAATTTTCCCTGAATACCAGGAATGGGATGGGCTGGTGCCTGCCTGGCTAAAGAGAGGGGCTGTGGAGGTGTCTGACGGGGCCAGAGCCATTCAGGAGAGAAGGGGCAGAAACTGCACAAATAAATTCAAATTCCTGAGCCCATGTTGGTTATGTGCAGCTCTGACAGCAAGCCATAAAATACAAAGAATGGGGAGATGAAAGGGATGAAAGGGAGATCTAGCCCTGGCTAGAGCCTGAGCTGATGGTGTTACAGTAACACCACAAGTATATTTCTGTTTTAGTAAAATATTAGCTACACTTTTAAATGAAAACAGTATGGTCGTTCAGCAAGATGTCAGGCAACGGCTGTTTGCATTAGCCTACAGACACAGAGTTTTCATCAAGGATAAAAAACAAATTATGCCTGAATCATGTACCTCCCCACAGTAAGCGCTGAGATGAGCTTGGCTCACTGCAAGTAGGAGGGCAGCAGCTCCAGTGGTATTTGTGTTTCCCCTCCCAGCCCTACATTTGTGTTTTCAGGGCTGCTCTCCCATCCACATTGCAATAGTCATCACCTTACTGATACCACGGCTAGGACCTCAAATGTCAGGTTATAACTCATCTGCCTCATGTCCCGGGCTGCATCCCCTCGGCAGCACGGTGGGAAGGGGCTTGAATATTGGAAAAGGTGAGGAGGGGCCAGGACAGGTCTGCGCCTGCCTGGAGTTGCTGGAAGTGAATGAATTGTTCTGGTGCAATAGGAAAGGCGTGCACTCGGAAAGTGTCCCCCGGGGGTGAGCTGTCATAAAGCTGCAGGAAAACGCTAAGGTTTGGAAATTTCTGAGATGAGAAAACCCCTTTCGCTCTCCCTTCACAAATCCGTTTCCTCTTCAACCTGCCCGCCGGCGTCCTTTTCTCAGCTCCGCTCCTCCCGCACTGTGCTGGGAGCAGCCAGAATGAGCTAAACTCCCGGGAGAGGTGCAGAGGGTGAGAAATGTGGATGGGCTGAGCAGCCTGCCAGCCGGCTTTGCCTGCACCCCTCAGCCCCGGCAGCTGCCTGCCCATGGCTCCTGCTCCTTCCCACCGCTGACACTTCCATCTGGCACCTCATTTCCAAAGGGGCACATCCCTGGGCTGCTGCAGTGCTTTGCAGCGGATGGGAAAGTGTAAACTTAAGTTTGACATGAAAGCAATAAAACATGCATGGATTGAGGCATGCAACCCTCCGCACAGGATACAAAATCAATGAAATCTGATAAATAATAATAATTGTGACAGGGTAAGCTGAGGATGTGGAATAAAACCCACACTTCTCACTCAAGCTGTGATCTAGAGCCCACCACGATCAATGGAAAGGTCCACAGGGACCTCACCAAGCAGCCCCATCTCCTTCACCAAACTGCCAAACGTGCCAACTGATTTCCTTTGGTCAGCGACGAGCTGTGGTATCTCATTACGTTACCGCTTCATTCCTAAAGTTTTTTCTTTAACAGAAAGTCATGGTACGTGCAAGATACCTGTCATTTTTAAATGGTTAATTTCAAAGATGATGGTGTTGAAGATCGGCTTTCGTGACCACTGACAGAGCGTGGAGGGGTGTATTCACCCGTTTATGCCCTGGCACCAGGACAAATGAAAGTCACACTGCAAAACCACATGAGAAAGCAAATTAAAAGAATCAAAGCCCTGAGAAGCTTTCCTTTGGCATAAGCAAATATTTGAGGAAGGATAGTGAGCAATCAAGGAGATCTTTCCTTTAAAAGTGAATCACCAAATCCCGCTCAGCGTGAAGTACATACGTATATGCTATAGGCAAATGCTGGTGAACTCACCCAGCCAGGACACCAGCCAGGCCTTTTTGGGAGAGGACAAGGAGTCTCCTCCTCCTCTGCAGCTCCTCATTCTGCTGGCACCTGATGAAAGGCACAGCGCCCACCGGACTGACGGAGGCTCTGGTGATGCACAGTGTGCTGCCAGAGGTCTTGACCAGGGTCCTCCTGTGATGGGGATGAAACCAAAGCAGTACACTGTCCTTGAGGACACAAGGACCTTATTCCATAATAACAAAATCCTGTTAAAGAGCCTCTTCTGCAGCTAAAGCCTTCCCTGTGTTGCCTCTGCAGCATCACTAGAAATTGCCCAAGCTGGGAACAGCCAGCCCTCCGTCCATCCCAGCTGCTGAAGCTTGCCCGTGCCCGTGGGCAGGAAAGGGAGAGCTGGGGAGTGTTGGACTGTCCCATGGGAACAGAGGTGCTGAGAAGAGGTTTGTGCAAGCCTGAAGGATTCAGACCTAGAAGCAATGACTCGACCCGAACAGCAATAAGAGCTGCTCAGAGCCAGGGGCGAGCATGCAGCGCGCCCTGGTTGTGCTCATGCCACCACAGCCGGCAGGAGTTTTGGTACACCTTGCTCAGCTTAGGTGATCCCTAGAGCAAAATGCACCAAGTCAGACATCTACCCTCCAGTCTTACTCAAGCCTTATGTCTAATGAATGCAGCAGTAAGACTTTATCACTTGAAATATTAGGACTAGAGTGCTAATAAGCAGCATTTACCTGGGCCCTGACACCAAGAGTATATAACACCTCCTGGCTGCTTGGAGAGTTGATCTGGGTGGTCTTGGTTCATTTACTAACACATTAGTCCTCTGCCATTGTCAGATACTGCAGCGATATGTGTATTAACACCTTGTGGGAAAACACATTGGAAAAGGGACCTGGAGCGTGCAGAACCAGTGGGTACCAGCAATGTGTGTGCAGCCACTGGCGGCTAAAAGAGCCCAAAAGGGGTGAAAACAGACCAGAGCTATACATTATGCACAATAAAAATGGTCTCGTGGACAAGCTGGGGTGATTTAGTATCGTTCGGGTCTAAACTTTGGTCTCTCTGGTATGCCAGGAACGATGCCTCACCTCTGGGATGCTAGCATTACCAGGAGTGACAGTATCTGCTATGAAAGGGCACCACAGTGAATTCAGAAAGTTTCACCAACGAGAATCACATAATTCCTCAGAATTTTGACAAACAGACTCAGCACAGTTTCAGGTGGGGTTTATTTACAGTAATTGCAATAGATTTCCACAAAACTTGCTACTGAGTGTCAGTAAATTACACAATACGTACAAGAACCTTTTTCTATTCAGCAACCACATACCTTGCATAGAAAGTTTTCTTTTACTGATAAGGCACAAAATATCATCTCAAAAGGAAACACAGATTTCTAAGGCCTGACATACCTGCTAGGACCTATTCTTGGAAGCATTTCTCACCCTGTGCACCTTGTTTCAGCCACAGCAATCAGCTGCAGCAGTTGCATAAGACTGAGCCCAGGTTTGTGAGCACTGCTCTGCAGCATTAACTGCACCAGAGTAGTTCCAGCAGGCACACTCAGAACTCGAGTATACATTCCCTATACAAAAATTTTATAATTTAAACAATACTTTTATTAAATGATCACAGCTTATGTCTGCTAGCAAGAGAAATCCTTTTAGATTTTCCCTTGGAGAGCATCCTTTGATAGAAGTCTGCTAAGCGAGTGCTATGCTGATTTGATCAAACTCGGTATTTCCACCTTAATGCAAGACTCTGCTGATGCCTTCGCCTATGTACCTGGCTAGCAAAACACTCAGTGTTTGGCTGAACACAGCTGCAATCAGTGAGAAACTGCACTGGTTGATACAGTACATTATTTTCCCGTTCACCGCTGGTGTGTGCAATGTCCCAGCAGCTTTGTTAGCCCCGGCCATTGGTGGGTCGTTAATGCCTTCTGCTCTCTAATGAGATTTCTCCATCCAGTCTAGTAGGATGTCCAGCTCACCCAGGGATTTAATTGCTGCAGATGTGACATTCAGCTGAAATGGTATAAAGGAACAAGTTGTAAGCAAAGACAGGGGGTACAACCCAATGTAAAGAGAATCCGAATATCTGCGTTAATTACTAGACTTAGTCATCAACTTACCCCTTCATAGTTCACAAGTATTTGCTTAAATTTCTTAGCGGATTCCTGTCCACACATGCACTTATTTTGCTCATGCTAGAAAAATAAGATAGAATTCATTAGGTTTGGGGGTTAATTTTTAAAAATAAGAGATCAGTTTCTAATTATGCTGGAAATCACTGTATAGACTGAGACCTTGTTAAACTCTGGAAAAGGCTGCAGGTCCTTAAATCAGACTTCAGCTAAGAACAGAGTTTACTTTGATAGACAGAGGGACAGGATAAATATCTTTCTTGAGAACTAACGTGGGAGTTGGCTGATGAGTGGCAAGTATAAAAATTTCTCAGCAGACATACTCAGTCTTCACATCATGCTTCTTTGTATTCTTGTTAAAAACATTTTTATAAATAAAGATTTTGTAACTTTATAGAACACTTAGGTTTATTTATATACCAAATACTAACAGATGAAACTAAACTGTGGCAATACCCAAGACTTACACACTGCCCAAGTTTCCTCTTCACGCTGAGGAAGGAGTTGGCTATGCTGCTGATTTTTCGGTTGACATACGAATCCTCGGTCTTGCAGTGTTTGAAGACTTTGTCCACGTAGAAGTTGAAGAGGTGATGGGTGATGCAGCATCTATCTGAAGACTTAAGGAATAAATTTCATTTTTAAAAGGTCTCCCAAAGTGCGTTAAACCCGTAGTTGCCAGCCTTTCTGCCCCCCTCTAGAATAATCCATCTCTAGCACCAAGCATGGTAGCCAAGCACAGCAGGCTGTTTTGACTCATATAAAGCTTTTTCAGTGATGCTTGATGTAAATTGATAATATATATATAGGAAATCATTTTAGACTGATTTTCCAGGAGATCCATCCTCAGCAAGTCTCATTGAGTCAACAAAATAATTAGCTGATTTTGCAGCTGGGTATTAGAGGCTGAGACCTGAAGCAGTGGCCCATGTCTATTGCCTTAGAGCATAAGAGAGCTGAAAAATACTTATTTGTAATATATTTCACCTCCCAAGACCACATTCACCTGCTTTTGGATTCTTTAATAGCTTTCCACCCAAATCCTGATTCACCTCGCTATGCCTCCACTGACCGAGGTGGTGGGCAGCCACAGCTAAAGCTCCTGTAAGTAGAGCATCACATGCAACAAAAAAAAATCTCTGCCCACCATTTCTGGAAAGCCAGTCAGGGTGAAAGCCCGATGCAGGAACCGGCAGTGGGACACCCACCTCTTTTCACATACGTGATCCGCATCACTTTATCCTCCCTGACCTGCGCTGTCTGCCAGCGTCTGTGTTTCGCTGGAACTTAGAAGTCATGGTATTAAATAACTTCCCCAAACGCCCTGAGCTGGCACACCTCATGACCGGTGTTAGGATGCTAGCTGGTCAAAATTATTCAGAGAAAAACTGGAGACACAGTAAGGACACCTACCTTAACCCTGTGCAGAGAGTGCGGGTAAGACAAGATGCTCAGGGTCCTGATGGGGTCTCTGGCTTGCTGCACGGGAGAAGACAGAGATGGTGATGTACGTGCTGGCTCCAGAGGCGCTTTGGGAGCAGCTGACTAAAGAGCTTCCCAGCTCCACAAGAGCCCGGAGCAATACTTACGATGTTGGCTTTAATTGCGGTGAAACCAGACCTAATCTCAGTCACGCTCATTGAAATCCTGCAGGGTCCAAAGTGGAAGATTTTGTTCCCAGCTGTCGGCATCAAATTCAGCCAGCATGACATGGAGAAGAGGTAGAGGAGCAAGTGGGATCCTTTCATGTTGCTGCAGGATGCAAGCATGGCCGGCTGCCTGGGAGACCTGTTCCAGGAAGACAATACTGCCTCTCTATCTTTCCTAAATAACACAGTTGTGATATTTATGAAAATATACAAGTTTTATATAGTACTTGTATATGTACACGTGTATTAAAAAACCCACACCAATTAGTATCTCTTACCCATTCCTTCTTTATTCCCCAAGTGCAAGAGAAAAAAAAAACAAAAAACAAAACCCAAATATTTTACAAAAGATACCAAAAGAATAAAAAGAGAAAAAAAAAAAGAAAATACCAGTAAAAGATTGCATGTAAATAGACCAAGTTGTTCTGAAAAATTTTCATCAGAAAAAATAAATACAGATAAATTAAACATTTAAAAGTCTACTGACTCAGAGCAGCAGGAGGTAACTGCACCTGAAAGCAGCAGATCCCAAAGCCTGATCACAAAAGAAAATGCTTTCCCTCAGAAATAGCTGACTTCAAATGCAAGTTCTGTTAGCACTGAAAATTAAGGTTATTAATGAAAAAAAACCTTTCAGAGACACATTATAGGAATACAAGGAAATACACATGAGCACATAGAGCAAAAGGATAAAAATCAGTATTTTACCTTGTTCTTTGATGTGGGTTCATCTGTCTTTCTGACATCTGACCTGAAGAGCTCCGAAGAAAGCGTTTTTATCCAGGTATCGGGAGGAAATAACTCTTGGATTAACTTTTGGGATTTTTCTTGCTTTTCCCAGCACGTATTTCCCTTTGTGATTTACTGAATTAATGAGCTAGTGAAAGGGACCAACTCTCTCACCCACAGGTGTTTCCCTAACCTACGGAGGCGGGAAATCTTGGCATTGCTGTATCATTTTTCATTCGGGAAGAAGGACGGGATGAAAAGGTTGGGGGGTTACATCCCCAAAACGCCAAGCTCGGGGGCTCCCCCCAGCACAGAGCTGTGCCGCCAAGGCCCCCCTGGAAAGGGGCCGTTCCTGGTTCCCACAGAGGCGTTGGGGTGTGGGAAGCCGAGCAGCATCACCCCCCTGGGACGCCAGTGGTCCAAACCCCCCAAGGTAGGAGGATTTCTGGCAGTAGGACATGGCGTGCTATTAAAATAGCGTGACTCAGAAAGTTGGCAAGACCTTTCTCCATCACTGTCCTGGCACACAGGGCCTTCACCCGCCGGGTATGGGGGGACCCTGCTCTCAGACTTGCTCCTCAGGTGGGTGGACACTTCTCTCCATCTGCACGTCCCTGGTATTTGGAGGCTGGAGATGCTCAGGTACAAGAGGGCAGGGCTTTGGGATGACACAGCTCCCACCGCGATGCCAGAAGTCACTTGGTTTTCAGGAGCACGGTTGACTTATGTGATCATTATGCACTGTCCAAAGCTATCACCCTGCAGAAGGACAGAAATTTCACTCAAACCTTTAAAAGTCCACCAGCCCAGCAGCAGCAGGGAAGTTCTACCCACAAGCAAAGACTTTGACTGCAAAGTCTATGATTACCCTGCCACAAGCATTAGCTGCTGAGAAAAACTGATGCAGCCAAGGTCCTCAAGCAGACCAGGCATGTTCTCATAGTGACGTTTCAGATCCAGGCTGTCCCCAGGGAACCAGGGTTTGCCAGCTGGGGCATGCTGTCACATGAATGTGGCAGTACTGGTGCAAAACCCAGGCTGGTTCACCATGCTGTTGGCTCTGAGGCTAGTTTGGTTGTTTCTGTAACCCCTCTGGAGATAGCTAAGTTTAGTCTACAAACAAAAATGAGAGTTAAAAAAACTTCTTGGACTACCTGTACCCGGTAGAGAAGGTCAGATGGACTTAGAGGGCATGGAGGTGGCAAAGACGCCCCTCTAATCCCACAGCCAACCTCCAGAGCAGCCACGATGCTCTGGGTGAGAGCGGCAACCTGAGCATGTGCCTGTTGCAATGCAGGTATGTCTTGTGTGCCACTGCCTGTGGGCCAGGGCTGTTCTATAAAGTTTTGCTGGGTGAGTAATTTATTGATAACCAAGCTCAATCTTGAGCATATATCCGTCATCAGAGGAAGACTAGGCAAATAGATTTTATGCCCAGGCTAGTCATAGTATTGCATACAGCATTGCTGAAACTACCCCAAATGCACCAAACGTGCCTCCCTCATCCCTGTGCCTTTGCACTGTAAAAGCAAACAGCCAAAAGGCAGGTCCAAATCTGCAGCAGGTTGCATTTGCCTTTGCTGAGGTGTTGGAGGGATCCTCAGCAGCACAAGGCTGTTAATCTCTGCCTTCCTCCCCCAATTCCCAGCTGCTGCCTGTAATTGCAGCAAAAGTTTCACTTGGAGCAGGGGAAGCAGCACCGGCAGCGTTCCCAGGCAGCCTGGTGCACACCCAGCCTCGGTGAGGAAACGAGGGAAGAGGCAATGAGTTCTTACTTAAGTATGTAAATTGCAGATGAGAAGGGATTTCTTCTTTTTTTCCTTTTGGTAACTGAACTGACGCTCAAGACAGGTCAGCCAAATGCCAGCAGGCAAGAAACAGTCATAGGTTAAAAATTGCCAGCCATGCTGGTGGAGGAAAGATGCTGGGGTGATACGGGAACAGGAGTGAAATGTTGTATTATCAGGGTCCAGGGCCTTGCTCCATTACAGACCTCTGCATGGTCCTGGGCGGGCGTCCCTTGGCACTGACCTGTCACTGACCGTTTGCAAAGCAGAGGCAATAGCGTGCCCCTCACCACAAGGGCAAGGAGGAGGAGAACCACGTCAGAGGAGGGGAGACAATCCAGATGGTTTTACATTTCTGGTTAAGTATGTGTGCAATGATGGCGATTGATTACCCCAAGTGCTGGACCTGGGGGAGATCTGAAACCCTCGCGTTTTGGAGCAGACAGGATGGCATCAGCAGGGATCTCGGCGTGCGTTGGACCAAGTCCTGATGGAAGCGAATCACCCACGCTTGGCTTTCCCCAGGCAGCCTGCCTAAGGGAGGCTCTCATCTACCTGCCAGCTACAGCATCATGAAAATATCCTCAATAAAACAGCAAGCCATTTCTCACATGCTCTGGGAAGGAAGAGGAAAAGGAGAAATAGGGATTTCTGAAAGACAGCAGTGTGATGATGCAGATGAGCTCAGATAGTAAAATAGGAACTGACTCCCCCAGGCGCTCGCAGAATAATTAAGCCTTTCACGTACGGCAGCGCTGGGGAGCGCGCTGGGAGCGGGGAAGTGGTCCTCTCCCCGGGAACCCTGCCAGGCAACTCCCAGCTAAAGGGGGGGCTCCTCCCTCGGGATTTTATGGTAGGCACGTTGCGACAGGGCACACTAAAAGCAGTTACGACCCAAATAACAAGCAAAGGCAGCATACAGGGTTGTTAGCCAGCTGCCACCATGCTAGGGAATTAAAAACTAAGCCCTGTGTACCATTAGCTTGTCATTTATATAAACTCTGACCGCTGCCAGGACCAATGCTCAGCCTCACCCTGCCATGAAGACAGCCGCGTTCACGTCACCGCAGAGCTGGCATCACTGCTATGGTAACAGAAACAGCTCAATTACAGCAGAACACACCAGACCGCTGCAGACAAATGGCTTGTTGAAACGACTAATGAAGCAGATGTTCCTGGAGAGCCCGGGAGCATGACAGGAGACGAGACACCTACTCACTGACAGCCAGTTATGTTGGGGAAATTCAGCAGCAGCTCCCGGCCCTGCTCCAGCATTGCCACTGGAGAGCCACGTCCTGCGCGCACCACTTACCGTGAGTTACTGCAGTCCTGCTCAGTGCGATCCGCTGCTGACCCAGCTCCACATTTATTCACTTCAAATATCCAAAAGCTTTTCTTTTATCCTAAAAAAAAATCCTTAAAAAAAATAAATCAGACTGTTCTGATCTGCAGGAGCCATGCTGTCAAGAACTGACCGCAGGCACAAGTTAACACTAGATTTCCAGTAAAGTGTTTCAGAGTCATAAGGTACCAGTTTCAATAGTGCATTTCAATGTAGTTTCATGCTATAAGAAGATCTGATAATACTTTACAGACCATTCTTGGTTTGCCATTCTTTGTCATTACTCATAGTTCACAGCAGCTTTAGGTACACCAGCATTTCAGATATGAAGCTGATAATGGTTTGTACACAGATCCCCAGAACTAGACAATATGAATGATAGAAATGCCTTCAGTAATTTTAATAAAAGAAAAATCAAGACTTAATAATAAAGTCCAGCAACAGTATCTGAACTCAGGAACTCTTCCTGACATCCTTCTGGAAAAGATCCACAAAAACCAACTCGGCCACCTGGAAGAAAAATGCTTGTAGGATTTTACATCTCTCCTGGTAATACTGTAGCTCACCAAAACCCTTGCCAAAGGAACATAATTCTGTTTCCACAGGCAGAAGAAAATGTTTCCACTTGGTTTTGATGCACTAGAGTAATTTCTTACATACTTGCAGTGGTGTAAATTGTCAGACAGCCCTATCCTAATCACAGCTGGGCACTAACGGGAAGATTGACTGTAGCAGTGGTGCTATGCTGCAGCTCCGAGTGGTTCTCAGCGCCTTAAAAACCAGAGGTTTAATTGTCAAGCAATCACCTGGCCCTCCAATCCAGGGCCATTTCAAATCTCGTTCGAACAAGTGCTAATCTGGCACAGTCCTCTTGAAACCCAGGGATTCACACCAGCACCCAGATGGGTGTCATCCGCCCCGTCATCACTCTTTGCATTAGCTTCTGCACCAATGCGCTTTGCTCTTTGCGATGGAAACGTGCTCCGCGGCTGCCAGCACCCTCTCCCAGCCTCCAAAAATCTGGCTGCTCTTCTCCCTCTTAATTAGTGCAGTTCATTATCGACAGAAACCAGGGGCCGGTTACCTTGCAGGCTCGCCAGCCCTGCCACTCGCTCAGCCCCAGCTCTGCAATGCTGCTGACAAAAGTAAAAAATTGTTTTTCTCGGTAAACTCATCAAATGACTCAGAAAAAACTCTGCAAGGAGTTATCGGCTGATAGGTGTGGTACATTGTGTGCCCTCTTCTTGGTCACGTTTCTAACCATAACCACTTGAATAATTCTGAAAATCAAGCACTGAGTACTGCCTTTTAGGGAGTGACAGGCTAAGCGCGGCTCAGCTCAATGAAATGCAGCTTTTATTCAGCCCAGCACAGGAGATGTCCAAAGCCGAGGGAGCAAAACTTCAGGCTGTTTTCCAGGATCTCTTCCCGAGCAGCTCACGGCGCACAGGGCTCTCAGCAGCTTTAGGACCTGCCCTCGTGGGCAGAGCAGCTCCTTTCCCAGCGCTGAGGGGCTTCGGGGCTGAGAGCGAGCCTTGGAGAGTGTCCCCAACCCCGAGATGACGTCTGAATCACCCTGGTTTAGGGCATTGCCCACAACTGTCCCTCTGGGGCTGTTTCTGCCGTTTCCTGTTACCTGCCGCCCAGCCCAGGACGTCCCCAGGTGCATGTGTCATCAGCAAGGACACAGAGCCGCCTCCCCTGGGAAGCACCTCTCCGTTGCTGTGGGTGGTCCCGGGCTCACCCCATCCTCGCTGGCTGTCCTTGGCCAGGTCATGGTCGCCAGCCGGCTGCACAGGGCTGCACGTCACAGAAAACGACACTGCCTCAGCCGCCGCCTTCACGGAGGAGATGTGACACTCATCTGCGTGACTCACCAATGGCAGTGCTGCTGCCAAGCCAGGATTTCACCCGAAGAGGGTAAAAAACAAAAAAAAATGCAAAAAGGAGTACATCCCCCCCGCAAGATTCACCTTTGTGGAAGGGGAAAAGCGTCGTGGAGGATCTTGTACACCGACATGTTTTCTGTTCTGCAGAAAACCATTAATTTAGTCACCAGGGTGAGGGGTGTTGAAGGTTAGATAATTGCTTCCCCTGTTTTGATAAAATGTGAACTCATATTTTGGTTATCACAAATGGCATCTTCCCCAAAGGGAAATGCATATTTCAAGTCTTTACAGTTTAATAATACAGCTAAAGAGCAGCTCCTGCTAGCTTTTCTTCAACTGTCCATCACTTGGGTTTCAGCAAGTGCCCAGGGATTCCTCTGCCCTGCAAAGCCTACATGCAAAGTGCGTGTTCAGAAAGTCACAAGTCCAGCCAAAATGCTGCTGTGCTCAAAATCAGGCAAGTGCATGAGCTGTGTGCGATGCTAGGGACCAGACCAGGGGAGTTCTACACATTCCTGCTAATGTCAGGAACCAGCTGGAAAATCAAATTCGTCTCGGGAAATTTTCACCCCAAAACTGCAACAGCTCAGGAGCCATCCGAAAGGTTTAGCAGTCCCCCTGCTTGGGTACATGTCACTCTCCTGTGATAATTTCAGCAAGATTTCCCAGTCAGAGAGTGAATTTTGATGGTTTGGGTTTTTCTTTTTCTTTTTTCCCCACCATGTTAAGGAAATTGGCTATTTCAGCAAAAATTGAGGTAAAGTTGCCTGAAAAGCACTGCCCTGCCATTGAAGATGAACAGAAGCGTCCACGAGAGAAGAATGTAAGGCCCAACACCCATGCTGAGATTTGCACCGGTCTCCAAACAGGCATATATTTCAAAGATTCAAATCTGCCAAGGAGGTGAAACACAGGCTTAATGAACGAGGCTTTTTCAGTTTCCAGGAGGTTTCAGAAGCTTTTTGATGTGGGCATCTGACATATTAGCAGTTGGGCTTCTCTAAGCAAATGGTGATGCCAATGTATAGAAAAAGAAAATGCTGAAGTACAGGCAAGATTTCGAGCTGCCTGAGAAGTGCTCTTGCTGGCCTGCGCGCCGCTGGGAGGACCAAGAGACCAATTCCACAGAGAAACGAAACTTTCTTGAAAGGTCTTTCCGAGGGACAGAGCTGTGATCAGTGAATACAAAAAGTGATCTAAGCAATCAGACTTCCACTTTCAAAACCCACAAGAAGCCCCCATGCACATCTTCCCTGCAGAATTTATGTTTACTATGCTTGCTTCTAATTTTAAACTTTTTTCTCTCTTGCAATTAGCGCTACAATCATAATTTGCATTACCAGCCATCGTGATGCTTCCCTTGTTCCTGCAGTCCTGGGGGGCTCCCGTGGAGACTGGGTTATGCTGTTGACAGAGCAAGTTTGCACGTTGGAAAGTGGGCAATCTAAAAGAGACACGAGACAGAGCACCAAAGAGGAGACAAAAATAAAATTAGCCAAAATTGAAGAAAATAACTCATTCCAAGGATAGGGATTTTCCATAGTGAGCCTGGGGATCCTCAGCTGAAGCCCATGGATGCTCCCACGACTCACGGAAGAGCTCGTGCAGGCAGTTCTGGGGTGCTGTTCCCCACCAACAGGCTCTTCTTCGGGAAAGGCTCGTTAACATTTAGAAAACCAAAGCTGAAGTTCTTTACTTTGAAAATGCAAATGAACAGTCACAGAAAATGGCATCAGTTATCAGGAGCTGTCCGGAGCACACAGAGATTTAAAAAGAAAAAGAATCACACAGAATAGAACACTAGCACGTGCGCAGAGTTGTCAGGGCTAATCGTCTGCACCCCCAGGTAAGCAATAGCAGACCAAAGACTTTAAAAGATACACAGGCACAGCTAGCAAGGTCGCTGCTAGGCAGAGGGGCTGTTTCTTGTTGAAATATCAAACTACCCCCACTTCCTCCTCCAAAGCTTCAGACAGCGCTTTGAATGGTGCAGCTTTGCAAATAACCACAGTGATGCCCAGGAAAGAAGAGAAACATCCATCACAATACACTGCTGCTGTCACTGCCACCGAGACCGGTGCCGCCAGCAGCGCCGACACCGGGCTCCAGGCAGTAGCCTGGCAGATGCCAGACCATGGTCTGCCGAAATGCATGTACCTATCACCCAGCTCTCGTGTTCCTCCCGTCCTTATTTTTGGAAGAACTAAAAACTGATGTGATAGCAAAAGTCACGCAGGGCATGTTTTAGAAAACTGAGCTTGGCCTGGGATTTGAGCAAGCGATCGAGCCGGCTGCCCCACACAGCGCCTGGGTTTGCCCAGGAAGGTGAAACGTGCTGATGATGCAGGCAATAAATGATGCCTAATAGAGGAGAAACTGAGTGCTCGTTGCTATCAGCTCAATTTTTGAATTATCTGGGGAGCAAATGAATCACTCCAATAGCCAGTCAGAGCTCTCATAGATTTAGCTTTCACCAAAACTGAAACTTATGTTTCAGTAAGTTAGCTGTGGATTCTGTACATAACCCAGCTCTTAAACACAGGTTTCAGTTTTGGCTAGGTTAATATTGCCTTGAGTATGTATTAACTCAGGACTTGAATCAGTCTCAATTTCACAACCGTGAGGGGCCAAAGCTGGTTTCGTTGGTGCTGGATGCATGCGAACCCACGCAGAGGCACCCTGGTGGCAGGCAGGGACGGGAGCTCTGCCTGCTCCAGCCCCAGCTTGAGGGCAGAGAGAGACCAGAGGGCAAGGACAGCAAAAAGAGCTCTTGCTGGCAAGTCACAGCCACTTGGCTTCCCTACTTCCTACTTTATTTGATAATACATGTCCCTGTGGAAATGAGAAAACTCAGGCAAATCAGCAGCGAAAGCCCTGGAAGCAGCGATAAGGACAAGCCCACGTTGGAAAGTCTCCTGTGCTGTTTTCCCACCTCCTGTTTGCATAAATCATTTAATCCAGGCTGGCAGATGTGCATCCCTCCCCACACTGGAGCTGCACAGCCTTCCTCCCCTCCTCATGCAGAAAGGCAGGCTAACGAACGAAGCTACAGCTCAGCTAACGAGGATCAACACAGAGGTCAGGCACAACAAACGGTGCCCCAAGCAAACGTCCTGGGGAGCAAAACCATCGGGGCACCAGAGGAGGGGTTTGGGAGGTAAAAGCTGGCCCCCGCGAGCTGTACTTGCAGGGTAAGAGCACGATCTTCCCTGGACCGATCAGGATGATTTCTCCTTTGAGCTCTGCAGGGTGGCTTGAGGAGATGGAAGGGAAGAGCCTCCTGTTCAATTCAAGACGCTCTCCAGAAGGCGTGCGGGCAGAGCCACCGCTGCTGCAAACACACCCTGCAATGGGGCCGTGCACAGAACTGGATTTCCCACAGACGCGGTTCCGGCCCCGGGACGAGCAGGAGCCGCCACACCGGCTGCCCCGGCGCTCCACCAGCCCCTCCAGGACACAACCCCCATTCACAAGGTCCATACTGAGACCTGCATGTCCCAAAAGCCCCAAAGGGTTTGTCCCACCCTGAGCCTTGCACCATCCTTGGCACCAAGAAGAGCCACCTCTTTCACCATCCATCGCCGCCACCGTTTGCTTCTAGGTATAAATTCTTGGAAAATCATGCTACAAGGCAAGGTTAATTTTTCCAGAGGTTTATCCTGTTATCAGCCCCCCCATATGGCTCTGCCCCGACTCCGGCACACACAGAGAGCATCGGGTTGGCCGCGGGATGTCAGCTTTCCCACCGCAGCCCGGGCAGACCCACGCAGGCAGGCTCAGCCTTCTGCTAACCAAAGTGTCCTCTGATCTCAGTGCAAAACTGAAGACTTGGTCGCTTGCAGCACGTTTCCCTGCTGCACAAAGTGACCGGCAAAACCCCTTTTAGCCATAAATATAAATCAGGGGCACTGCAAGGATTGCAGCTCTTACATTTGACTTTATGTTTCCAGCAAACACGCTGCCAGCCTCTGAGGAGGAGCAGGTGAAGAACTGCCCATCTCTCCTTTCCCGACAGGCAGGAGACGGCTAGCAGAGGAAGTTCACTTCAGACCTTTTTTCTTCTTCTTCTTTTTTTTTCTTCTTTTTTTTAAATACCATTTTCAGTGAGAGGGGTTTTCCACCATCCAGATTCATCTTCCACTTCCTAGTTATAGCCCTCAAAAGCTACATGGAAAGCAATAAACAAAAAGGGACTTCAGTGCCTGATCCCATTACTGAAGTAACCTTCCTCAGACTTCCACAAAAAGACAAATTCTGGGCAAATTGCTTAAGCAGCGCAACAAGACCAGTGCTGAGCAGAAGCGGAGCAGACACCCCAGCAGGTCATACCCCTGGGAGCAATGCAATTGCAGTAATAGCTTTTCAATTACTGAACTCTATTGCTTTTGTAAGTCAAGTTCACTTTTTTCTTTGGGTCTCTGTAGTTAAGATACCTCACAGGAGAAACAGCCAGGTTGTATCACAGGCTCTCTCTGTAAAAAAAAAAAAGAAAAAAAAAGAAAAAAAAAAGGGAGAGAGAGAGAAAACAGAAGGGGGATCTGAACACATGGAGGTAGAAAGTTATAAACAAAATATTTAACACCCTCTGAAGCCAAGCACATCTGATGGATCATTTTTTAAACAAAAAAATCTCTGCTTAAGTAGGTGAGGTCAAGCTAAGATTATTCTTCCTCCCCCTACCTGTGGCACAGCCGGACACGCACCCTGTGCTGAGGCTGTTAATTAGAAATTCCTCAACTTAAAATAAACAAATTCAACAGAAAAAAAAACTTCAAGCAATTCTATTTTATTGCATTTTTTTCTGAACGGGCGGCAGTGTCAGCAGCAGCCTTCTGGCTGATTATTCTGGGAATCTGCATCATGAAACTTGTTCCCTTTGCCCTGGCTTCTCAGAGGGGCCTCCGAAATGTCAGATTTGAATACAGCCTTGCATGGCCATCACTATTTCTTTTGTGGTTGAGTAACGCACCGGCTCAGAGCCCAGGCTTCAGCCTGTACAGAATGGCTCGCAGGGCAGTCCCAGAGGCCATGGCATTATCACACTAACGATTTCAGAGTAGAAACCCGCAGCGGGGACGTGCGGGAAATCCCCCAGCAGCACCAGGGGTGCTGCAGCATCTCTCGCGGCACCGGGGATGACCCGCCATCACATGCCGTCACGTGCGGCATCGCCGGCCGCGGCACATGCTTATCTGTGTGTTGGGGGGTAGAAAAGAAAGCCCGGGATTTCTCAACCTGCAGCATGAGTTGCTCTGCACCATGCAAAAAACCATCCCAAAACTCCACCACATGAGTGACCCAGCCTGATGTTTGGCTTCAGGCCGAGGGCCTGATGCTGCTGTGGAAAGTGAGCGAAGTTGCCTCTGTAATTCACCCCGACAGTCATGTTATGCTCCTGAGCAGCTGGTTTGCATTATCTGATTTCTCAAACCATGATAACTAGTTTCTGTGTTATGACCATTCATAACTATAAATAGTTTGTATTTGTATTATTGGTCAGGGTGTTGATGCTAAATCATGACAAAGACAATATTCACCAGAAGATCCACACACCCCAGTAATACCAAAACTAGAAAAAAGAAACTCATCAAAACAGCACTTGTGAAATGACCTGTTCAAGACAGGATTTGCTCAAAATTGCCTCTATAGGATGCTCAAAAAAAAAAGGCAGTGCAAGGGATATTTGGGTAAGTCAAGATCGTTGGAGGCCATCTTGGGCACAGCGATCATGAAATGATAGAGTTTTTGATTCTTGGAGAAGTAAGGAGGGGGGTCAGCAGAACTGCTCCCTTGGACTTCCAGAGGGCAGACTTTGGCCTGTTTAGGAGACTGGTTGACAGAGTCCCTTAGGAGGCAGTCCTGAAGGGCAAAGGAGTCCAGGAAGGCTGGACATTCTTCAAGAAGGAAATCTTCAAGGTGCAGGAGCAGGCCATCCCCATGTGCCGAAAGACGAGCCGGTGGGGAAGAAGACCAGCCTGGCTGAACAGAGAGAGCTTTGGCTGGAACTCAGGAAAAAAAGGAGGGTTTGTGACCTTTGGAAGAAGGGGCAGGCAACTCAGGAGGACTACAAGGATGTCGTGAGGTTATGCAGGGAGAAAATTAGATGGGCCAAAGCCCAACTAGAACTTAATCTGGCTACTGCTGTAAAAGACAATAAAAAAATGTTTCTATAAATACATTCACAACAAAAGGAGGGCTAAGGAGAATCTCCATCCTTTATTGGATGCAGGGGGAAACAGTGACAACGGACGAGGAAAAGGCTGAGGTACTTAATGCCTTCTTTGCCTCAGTCTTTAATAGTAAGACCAGTTGTTCTCCAGGTATCCAGCCCCCTGAGCTGGAAGACAGGGACGGGGAGCAGAATGAAGCCCCCATAATCCAAGGGGAAATGGTTAGCGACGCTACACCACTTAGACACATGCAAGTCTATAGGGCCAGATGGGATGCACCCAAAGGTACTGAGGGAGCTGGCAGAAGTGCTCACCAAGCCACTTTCCATCATTTATCAGCAGTCCAGGCTAACGGGGGAGGTCCCAGTTGACTGGAAGTTAGCAAATGTGATGCCCATCTACAAGAAGGGCAGGAAGGAGGACCCAGGGAACTACAGACCTGTCAGTCTGACCTCGGAGCCGGGGAATGTTATGGAGCAGATCATCTTGAGTGCCATCACACGGCATGTACGGGACAACCAGGTGATCAGGACCAGTCAGCATGGGTTTATGAAAGGCAGGTCCTGCTTGACTAACCTGACCTCCTTCTATGACAAGGTGACCCGCTTAGTGGATGAGGGAAAGGCTGTGGATGTGGTCTACCCAGACTTTAGTAAAGTCTTTGACACCATTTCCCACAACATTCTCTTGGAGAAACTGGCTGCTCGTGGCTTGGACAGGCATATTCTTCGCTGGATAAAAAACTGGCTGAACGGCCGAGCCCAGAGAGTTGTGGTGAATGGAGTTAAATCCAGGCGGCGGCCAGTCATGAGCGGTGTTCCCCAGGGCTCAGTTTTGGGGCCAGTTCTGTTTAATATCATTATCAACGATCTGGACGAGGGGATCGAGTGCACCCTCAGTCAGTTTGCAGACGACACCAAGTTGGGCGGGAGCGTTGATCTGCTCGAGGGTAGGAAGGCTCTGCAGAGGGACCTGGACAGGCTGGATCGATGGGCCCAGGCCAACTGTATGAGGTTCAACAAGGCCAAGTGCCGGGTCCTGCACTTCGGCCACAACAACCCCATGCAGCGCTACAGGCTTGGGGAAGAGTGGCTGGAAAGCTGCCTGTCGGAAAAGGACCTGGGGGTGCTGGTCGACAGCCGGCTGAACATGAGCCGGCAGTGTGCCCAGGCGGCCAAGAAGGCCAATGGCATCCTGGCCTGTATCAGCAATACAAGTGTGGCCAGCAGGAGTAGGGAAGGGATCGTGTCCCTGTACTCGGCCCTGGTGAGGCCGCACCTCGAATACTGTGTTCAGTTTTGGGCCCCTCACTACAAGAAGGACGTCGAGGTGCTGGAGCGTGTCCAGAGAAGGGCAACGAGGCTGGTGAAGGGTCTAGAGCACAAGTCTTATGAGGAGCAGCTGAGGGAACTGGGACTGTTTAGCCTGGAGAAGAGGAGGCTGAGGGGAGACCTCATCGCTCTCTACAACCACCTGAAAGGAGGTTGTAGCGAGGTGGGGGTCGGTCTCTTCTCCCAAGTAACAAGCGACAGGACGAGAGGAAACGGCCTCAAGTTGTGCCAGGGGAGGTTTAGATTGGACGTGAGGAAAAATGTCTTTACTGAAAGAGTGGTTAAACATTGGAAGAGGCTGCCCAGGGAAGTGGTGGAGTCACCATCACTGGAAGTATTTAAAAGACGTGTAGATGTGGTGCTTAAGGACATGGTTTAGTGGTGGACTGGGTAGTTAACGGTTGGACTCGATGATCTTAAAGGTCTTTTCCAACCTAAACAATTCTATGATTCTATGATTCTAAGATGGACCATATATTTGACCAATTTTGCATACTTTTACCTTCTTGGCTTACCTGCAAACATACTGCGTTCTTCTGAGAAAACCTCGTTCATCCTCCCTGCTCGCTCGGAGCACACGCTCCCCACTCCCTGAAATGCCAGTGCCAAGATCTCATCGGTCTCTATTAGGACAGAAAGAGGACATTGCTGTGAGCATTGGAAAATCCCCGCCAACAGCTTATTTCAGGAGAAAAGAGAAGAAAGGTAATAACACCTCCGTTTGTAACTGCTCCCCTGCCGAGCAGGAAATAGCCTCACATGGACGAGGGCAGCATCATTCACCTGGCAGATGGCCTGACGCCGCGTCAATGGGCTCGTTAGAAGACCCAGCGACAAGAACGTATTGCAGCAGCACCAACCTCACCCACAACTCTGCACAACCGTCACAGACTAACTTAAAATGGCAAAGTACATGCAACCTGGGGGAAAAAAAGCACAGCTCGCTCTTCTAGGTTGGCAGAGAGCACCCTGAAATCCCAGGGCAGGATATTAAATAGGGATGTTATTCTTTATCTGCCTTATAGACTGCAGCAGATTTCCAAATATTGGGAGTTTTATGTATGCAATTAAAAAAGTGCAAGTATTTCTCAGTTAATCACCAAAACACTGAATCTACAGATGGGAGGAAGTCTCCATTACTTGATGCTTTTAGGTGACGATTCCAGCTTGATTTAGATCAAATGGGACGTCTGGTCCTGCTAAGAACTTCTTATGTAAAGCTCTCTCTCTGTCATATTAGAAGTCACATTAGAGGTCACAATAACGTCTTCTATTCATGATTAGTAACTTATTTCTGGACACTTAGATGTTACAAGACAAAAGAATGACATTGGTTAAATTTCCAAAGAGTAATTTGGGATTTACCTGTTGAGGTCGATATGAGTCACATTGCAAATTCCGACAAGGGTGCTAGAAAGCAGGTTTCCAGAAGTGAAAAATCAAACGTCATGCCTTGCCAGCAAAAAAATTCTTTAAAAAAAAAAAAAAAGGCAGTCCATTTTATGCTTCGCCCATCAGGAACTGTTAGTCATCAGCGACGGGGCTGCTGAGAGCGCAAATGCCATTGCTTTAAAACTACTCTTCACACAAGGTGAATAAAAGGCCACCAAGTCTCTGCTTCCCCCAGAGCGTCACTGACAGCAGATCTCCCGAACCTGAAGGGATGAGAAATGGGGAATTTTTGAAAAAGAAAGAGAGAACCACACCATTATGATAGCCTGGAAACCTAGGGGATCCTCCAATCTATAGCTAGAATAGATAGTGCATAAAATACACAACATTCCTTTGTCCGAAAGCAATGATGGAGACCAAGAAGGCAAAAAAATGTAAAAATTTGCCCACATAAAAGCTTCCCAACATAAGAAAAGCTACACACGTAGGCAGCCCCTTTAATAAGAAGTGTCAGATGCCACCCTGCTCCGGAGGACGGGACCTCTGAAGACCACCGAGCCCAAGCCCTGCCTGTGCAGGGTCAGCCAGTGCCGGTTGCCCAGGACCACATCCAGGAGAAACCTTTCCGCATGCCACGCTGTGGGGGAAAAGCGTTTGCCTAAATGCCTCTGTTTTGCTGCAGAAATGCAACTCTGCTGTCCTGCTGAGTATTTCTTGTGAACATGCATCTCTTAGAAGTTTGTGGGAGGTGGGGTAAAAGTGTATGAATGGCTTTTGAGTAACACACTTTCCTTCCGGAAATGATCTTCTTGGCAAACATGAAAGCTGTTTCCTAAAGGTTTAGAAATACACCCACGTCCCCCGGACACTCTTTAGGAAAAGGTGCTTTATTCATTCATGCAATCACTTCGTAGTACTGCAGAGTCAATGCATTTCCACAGCAGTAAGCAAGAGTGAGTCAGAGCGAAACTGCACCGTCAAGATCTCTGACACGGCAAAGGAAATACAGGTAAACACAGCAGAATATCATCCGTGCGCAGGCCAGAGTTTCCTTTGTGGAATGGACACATCTGGCTTACGCTCATACCAAAAAAAAAAAAATACAAACCAGGTTCCAAAACAGGGAGGAGGGAATTGCACAAGACTGAGAACCTCTCTGCACGCTCAGGGTGGCGAACTGAAATGACTTCATGGAGACCCACAGATTGCTCAAAATAAGGCAACTTTGGAAACAAGCGCTCAGCTCCTTGGCAGGAAGGAAGGAGGGCTCCCGGCGCCGTGCCGCTGCTGCACCAGCTCCTGCTGATGGCAGAGGAGATTCCCGTGTGCCACAAGACCCTTTGCTTTGCATCCCACAAAAATATAAGCACCTAAACCTACAGCTGAGGCTGAGAGTGACCCTTCCGTTGCAGGGGACCCGATTTGCAGAGAAGTGCCTGGGACCGCATCCTTCACCGAAGGGAGCGGGTTTAGCTCCGGGCTTCGGTCCAGGGCCAGGCTGCCCGCAGACCCGCTCCAGGACACTGTCTCCTGACAGCATTGCACCCACTGCCCTTACCACATCAGTTTCAATGCCCTGATGGAACTTAAGCAGCTGTCCACGTCTTGGCAGTGAAGCTTTATTGACGCCTGGCAGATTCGAGTTAATCCAAAATAAGCAAAAAATCTCCCAGGGTGGGAGCCAAGGGGGAAAGCAGAGAAAGGTGTGATCCTACCCACGGAAATGGGTTGAGTTTAAAACTACTCGGTTTTGTCTGAGCCATCTGCTGCTGCTCGCTCTTCTCCCTTCTCATAGCTTCTGCTGGCAGTCGAGGGGAGAAACCGCACGGCTGCGTTAGAGCAGGGGAAGAAAAATGGGTCACCAAATACATGACACAGGCTGTGATTCAGATAAAGCTAGTGTGCCTGCAGTGATTCACTGGGAGCAGGCTTCCTCATCTCCTCTGGAAGAGGCAACATCAACAACAAAAGGAAAACAAATCAGAACACAAAATCCCACATTGTCTCTACCTCAACACCTCCAATTACTAATGTGTCATCCCCTTTACTCTTACTCATACATACGTACATGTCATTCCTCTCTTTTGCTCCTAAAAATAATAATAAAAAAGAAAATCTAAACATACAGTGACAAACAATACTTTGTATTTTTCCAGCATTTTTTTTGCAACAAGTTCCTTCGCAGAGGTTTGCAAATTCAACTTAAAAGAGGTTCAGAGCGGTGAAGGAAATGAGAATTGAAGTGATTTGTCCAAAGCAATGTATCGGAGGCAGGCTGGGAAGAACGCATTATTTCAAAATAACACGGGAGCTTTCAAAGAAAACCCTCTGATTTCAGAAAGGCCAAATTCATCTCCACTTTCTCTTTCTTGGATAACGGATTCCCAAATTCGTCAGTGAAATCTTTATCACAAGGAAGCAGGGGGGTGTGTGTATACAAATATATATATAGAAAGAGAGCATGAAAGAGAGGAAAGCAGAAACAAGAAAGACGTCAGAGGAATTATCTTCAGCTCTGAAATGGTAATTTTATCGGAGCTGGAACAATAAGTCTCAGTTAACACAGTACACCCAGTTCGTAGAGCCAGCACTGGGTTGCTTGGATGGGGTTAATGTCCATTTCTAGGAAACGAAATAGGATTAAAGAGCCAGAAACACAACTATTCATGACCTGCTTATATACTTTAACACCACACACCAATGTTAAAATAGTGTCTCCCGTGGCACAAACCCTGCTCCCACCCAATGCCGTGGGTAAGCAGCCAGGCAGCCGTGCACAAGCCCTGGGGGACCTGAGCAGCAACGCATCCCAGTCGGGCCGGGCTCCTCCACCGCATCCCGGCACATCACAGAACTAACCCCGTTAGCATCCAGACATACCGCCGGCTGAAGTTTGGGAGCATAGTCTTTGAGCTTGCTGAAGGCAGTGAAAATTCACATCGACTTCAGCAGACATATGCATTAACTGAAAAACAAAAATAAAAATTAAGGTTCAAGATTGTTATGTGCATTTGCAGTATAGCATTAGAATGCCAAAGGATGTGACAGTGTATTTGTGCAGGTTCATTAAAAACAATGCAGCTGAATTATGCATGGTGCTGGGGATCCTAAGTGCAGGTTTGATACAGAGTTTAAACATAGAAACACTTTTTTCCCCCCTAACAATAGGGCATTCATCTAAAAATAAAAAGTAACTGTGAGAATGCAGAAGTAACCTCACACAGCACCTTTTCTTCTTCACATTATATCTGAAGCTTTCCTCTTTAGCCACATTTAAATTTACAAGAAGCAAGCAATGAAAAAAAAAAATGCAGAGTCTAAGCACAAAAGATTTGATGGGGTGTGAGGAGAGGAGGGGGGTCAAGAGAACAGGAAACCCAAGTTGACGGGAAACCCAAGTGACATTTGGTTTTAATGAATGACTTAAAACCCCAATATTGCTCGCCAGGAAATGGGGAGAGGAAACTGAGCGATGTTTTGAGAGTATAAATTAGGGGCTCCATCAAGGTGAAGGCTGCAGATCTGCTTTTTACCCTCCTCTGAAATTCATCCAAGAGCTGGACCACGAGGCAAGCGGCTCATTTTCACAGCATGCAAACCTGCTCAGCCCTGGTCTTGCTGCTCCTGGCTGCCAGCACCCTGCCTGCCAGGTGCTCGCCCACCGAGCCCAGCTGCCTCCACTTCTCGGAGCTCCTGCCTGCAAAGCTCAAAGAGCTGAGGATCAAGTTTGAGGAAATTAAGGATTATTTTGTAAGTATAACGCTGCTAGTCTCTCCTCCTTCTTGTTTTGCTTTTTTTTTTTTTGCAAAGTTCAGTGATTTGGATAAGGGGGAAGACAGCTTCCTCCCAGCAGAAATGATTTGGTCGTGTGTTGTGTTACAGGCTGACAGGGGTGAGCAAAAGAAGTTCAGTTTCATTGCTCACTGAGAGACAACACGCAAGGGTTTTCTTCCTAGTTTTCATTACAATGAACTCAAGAGATTTCATAATGAATCTTTGTGAACTTTACTAGCCAGACTTCCCCCTAAATGTTGCAGAACAAATTATTCACTGAATTAATGGGAAGGAAATAGTCCCTTCTTCAGGGCAACGAGGTCCAGCCTCGCTGAAGTCAACGCTAGATGAAAAGGGAAATCTTTTGCTACAGACTTTTTCTTTGAAAGAACCACAAAAGCCTGAACATGGTATTTTATGACTGGAGAAACGCTACAGTAACTAGCACTTGCTGCGGTGCCTGTAAAATGTCACTGCTTTGCATTGCAGCTAATGAGAGCCTCAGGGTTGCTGAGAAAGCAGTACAAGATACACTCAGAGCATTTGTCATTGCATCAGTACTGATGGAGATGGTTGGTCACGTCTGTGTTACCATTTTAGTTAATGTCAGTGTGTTTTAGCAATAAAACAAGATAATTCTCCAGATTAAATCTCAGGCTAACGTCATGACTTGCATTTATTATCAAATGAACGCAGTCAAGACTTTAGATTTAAAGCTTGCTGTAAATCTCCCAGTTAAGGTTGGGAAGGAATATTTTTAACCTCTCAGGGAAGCTTGGTACCTTGGTGCCATGGGGTGATGCTTTGGCTGGTGCCAGCCCACCCCGCTGCTGCAGCTCTCTGGTCTTCCAGAGCTGACGGTGCAACAGAGGCACCACAAGAACAAACACCCTCTGCAGATCCCTTTTCCCTATTGCCTGGAGACTCACAGAGATAACAAAAACGGGGGGGGGGGGGGGGGGGGGGAATTAAACCCTCCTGCCCTGGCAAGCCTGTGGGCAGACAGGCTGGGGTGGATACCTCACCTTCAGGGGCTGCCATAACTTTGACACCCATCGTGTCGGCGGTGAGGTTTGCATCAGCACTCTTACATAAACACCCTCTGCAGCTGAGGCGAGCGTGCGGTGCTGGCAGCGGCGGGAGGAGTTTCACATTAACGAAATCGATGGTACTGAAGTTTGTGATTTCATTATCTTGCTGTCTTGACCTAACAGTAGTTCCACTGCAAGATTACGGACCAAAGAAGGGGTGACTGTTGTATCTGGTGTTACTGTGCTATGCACACAAGTGTGCTGGCTGCTCTTTGTCTTCGCTGCAGTGAGACCATAAATGCAAACAAGGAAAACGATCATTCGGTAGGACAAAGGGAAAAATAGTGTTGACTGCCTCTCTAAGTAAAGCTCATGTTTCCATTGCATCCTTCTACAGCAATCAAAAGATGATGAACTTAGCATCCAGTTGCTCAGCTCCGAACTGCTGGATGAATTTAAGGTAAGAATTATAATTATTATCTAAGTCCCTTATCCTTCGGCCAGTGTTTTGTAAGAAAGGAAGCCGATTATAAATTGGGGCATTTTCAGTGTCAGACAAGGACAGTTCTCCAGCCAAGCAGTAACACATGTGTCTGCAGCAAGGCTGACGCGTGGCTCCCCCCACATCGAGCAGTGCTAACATGCTGCGAGCGCTCTGACCACCACCAAGATTTTGATTTTTAAAAACACTCACACATCGGTGCTGGTGGCCGGCCCCAATGTGGTTACCTCCTCTCGCCCCAGGGGAGCTTCGGCTGCCAGTCGGTGTCGGAGATGATGCGGTTCTACACAGAGGAGGTCCTGCCCAGCGCCATGAGGACCAGCACGCACCACCAGCAGAGCATGGGTGACCTGGGCAACCTGCTGCTGAGCCTGAAGGCAACGATGAGGCGCTGTGTGAGTGGGGCTCAGCATCATGGGGGGGGGGTGAAATCAGTGCTCCGGCAAGGCAGGGCCAGTCCCAGACCAGCAGCAGGGTGGGGAGCGGGTGCTGGGTCTTCCCAGGAGCAGGAGCACGGGTGTCGGGATGGTGCAGCGGAGCAAGGCTCCGGGCAGGCACCCCATAAGGATGGGGTTTCTCGTAGTCCCTGCTCTCCAGGCTTTCATCAGTTAAATACTGATGATTCAGAGGCTCTGTTCAGGAGCACCACTTATTTGCAGCCAACCCCACCCAACTCAGTCTGCTGAAGAGATAAGGGGAGGGTGGGCGGAGGGTCCATCCTTTACCTGGGCGCCGGAGCAGCGGAGCAGCGTGGCTCTGCGACGATGCCTCCCGAAACCACCCCCGGTGCAGCCATGACCCCATCACCTGCCACAGGCTGAGTCAGATGGGGTGAACCCTGCCCTAGGCAGAGAGCACCGTGGTGCTGCCCTCGCCCAGCCCCGGGGCCGGTGGCAACGGGCACAGGGCTGGGAAAGGGCTCGGGGTCCGTGCTCGGGTCGTGCCGTGCTCGTTTCACCAGTGTACGGTGCAAAGCAGCCGCAGTTGGTGCCCCGGAGAACCCCATGGCCACACGTGGGGAAGGGGAAGGTGGAGACTGGCGTGGCGGCAGTGACGAGGGGCAGGAGGAGGGGAGAGCCACTGCCACACACCCCGGGAAGGAAATCCGTGTGGTTGAAGCCGCTGCTTTTGTCCCTTTGCAGCACAGATTCTTCATGTGCGAGAAGAGGAGCAAAACCATAAAGCACATTAAGGAGACGTTCAATAAGGTAAGGCTCACGTGGCTGCGCTGAGGTTGGGAGGAACCCGCCGCCCCAGGCGAGGCAGCGGATTTTACTGCTGGCTTCAACTTAGGGCAGAGAACAGAGTCCAAAAGAGTCTTTAATTGTGTAAATACCTAAGGCAGAGAAATCCAGGGAGCGATGCTCGAAGGAGCAGCCAGCGGGTTCCCCAGAGGGGTGGGGCAGAGAAGCCGGAGATGGCGGTGGAAGGAGAATATGTCTCGCGATTGTACACCACGTATATCGTCGCATTCAGACTTAAACGGACTTGACTTTCACCTGCAGATGAACGAGAATGGAATCTATAAGGCCATGGGAGAGTTTGACATTTTCATCAACTACATCGAAGAGTACTTGCTGATGCAGAGAAGGAAGTGAAAACGCCCACGGGTCTGCATCTTTCGCACAAAATCCTGCTATTTTTTCAGAAATCACTTTAGGCTGCAAGAGCACAGAAGAGATGAAGTTATCTTAGGGTTCAAGTCAAGAATTACAGGTCAATAACTTCAAGTTTAGTATTGTATTTAAAAGTGGGGGGTTTTTAACAACTGAATTTAATATTTATTACTTCTAATACCTCAGTATTTATGTTTACAATATGTTTTGAAGAAAAGTGTGATGAGCTTGTAAAATACTATTTATTGTTCAATATTTTAATACTGTCTATAATAGTGCTATTTTATTCATAGCTTCAAAACACCCAAAGCAGCATTCTTCTGGGGAGCAGAAAATGAGCAGAGCTCATCCTGAGTGCAGTTTCACTGAGCGTAGTCGCCTGACCAGGAGCAATTCCAGCTCCGAGTTCAGCAAAGCTTAATTTTAAGCAAATGAGCACTCTCCTCCTGTTCTATCCCTCTATTTATTTAACGCAGTCAAATGTTTCTATGCATAACCATGTCACCGCCTCTGGTTCTGCAGTTGGAATTAGGCACTGAAATATTCTAAATTATTCCTTGCACTGAGCAAAATAACCATAAATGTAACCAAGGGCTTTTTTTTCTCTTGTGCATGGAAAAGTGGAGGAGGAGGAGGACCTGTGCTCCCATGAACAGCATGCAGTCATGCCACAGCAATAGATCAGTTAACCCCACCTCTAGACTTCAGCCTATATATTAGTTCAGGTTAAAGAAAAAAATAGTAGTAGGAATGAAATGTTTGGTTCTAACAGAACTTGACTTAAATGTTTTTAACGATGGACTTCCAGAGCTGCTGGGTTGGCCACTCTGCACTTTTGAAAGTTAATCTTACTATTTTCCAGTCTTTGATTGGGTTTTACTCGCTGTTTTGTTGTGGGTTTTCTTTTTTTCTTTTAGAAGTTATAAGGTATTTAATTAACCACCATTTTAAGGTGGCTTGGGTAATTTGCATTCAAATTCATAAAGCTGCAGGCAGCACTGACAATATTTGGGTTTGTGTTATGTCTAATCCTACGCACGAGGAGCCGCAGCAGGCGAGCGCTGCGGGGGAAGGCTGCGGCGAGAGCAGCTTTGGTGCCCCCGAGAGCTGCTGATTTTCAGGCTCCTCTTCCTCCTTGCCCCGGTCTCCTGCATGCCCCCATGAGTGCTACAGGACACTGAGCCAGAGGAAAATGCCATAACCCAGAGGCATTTGCTTCTAATATTTAGAAGTATTAGGGCACCAATATGATGAAACACTGTCAGTTTGTTGTTTGCTTTGAAAGTTACAACTGAAGAGAGGCTATTTATACTTGATTTATTCTACTTGTATGTTTGTGGTGACCGAATGGCATCCCTCCTGTCAGCCTGCCCGCACGGGAACCGGTTATCCCAGAGCAAGGGTGGCCCCAAAGCAGGAATGCTGCTCCGTGGGTTGCTCTTTCCGCTGAAATCAATCAGGTGGCATCGGCTCAAGGGCAGCGTGGGAGCCAAACACTGTAAAACTTAAATTAAGCTTCTTACCAGGACACATTAAGCTCCTGTTGAGCCAGCTCTGTACTTGTTTTTCCACCAAACGCCTCGACTTCAATGTCGTAGGAGAAGCGAGGACGGCCCCGGAGCCGCGGCGAGAGCCGAGAGCATCAGTGGCTCCGTTCCCAGAGGGGCCGCGCTGGCGGGGGCACTGTGCCTTGGCCACAGCTTCTGTCACTGCATGAACTTTTGCATGTTTATCTGTATGAAAAGAAATCTTTTATTTTTGCTAATAAAGACCTCCTAATGAATAAAGCCTCTGTTCTGTTCTTCCAAGCTGTTAACAGGGCTGTAAATCAGTGCCAGTGCATAGATGCTGTGCCCAGTGTCACCGTGCTGGGGAAGAGCCCAGCAGGCACGGATCCAGGCGAGGAGGACCACCGAGGATGTGTTGCATGCATTAATGGCCAGGGAAGTGAGAAGACCCAAGGTCCTCACATTTAAATGCAAATTTCTGACAAAATTTGCGGGAACAAAATACCTGCCAGCAATTTCTTACAGTAGAGAAATGCTGGCCCCAAGGTACTCCATGGGTCACTCCAGCCTCTTCAGCCTCTAAGTCTAGCAAGTGTTTCAGCCATTGCCCTTTTCAGAGCAGCATTTACAGTTACATAGCTGGTTACGTGCCCAAATGTCACTGATAGTCACCAGGGCTTTAACAACCCTGCACCTCCCTTCCCCTGACTTACAGGAGACAGCACTGCTGCCTCCGTTTATCTACTAAGTTGTTTTTAACTTCACGTTTGTTCTCAGTCAGGATGAGGCCTTGATCCTAGATCAGATAGTAGATACGAGCTAAAAACTAGACTAATATAAATTAACAACAGAACTGCTTGCATTTCCTCGGGCTGGGGATTATGTATCTATGCACGTGGATCCATAGGCACAGCCGTTGAATCCCGAACAAAACCGAGCAGGTGTGCACGTGGGAATTTAAAGCTCTGTTACTAATAAACCCAGAATTCAACTAGCGCAACCATTTCCAAACTCCAGCTCGCACCGACAGCCCGGGATGGCTGCTGGCAGGTACCCACCTGGCCACGTTTCCATTTCACTTTCGAGCCTCTTTCGTTTTCACTGCTCTTAGCCCTTTAATTGAAAGTCCAGCAGACTCCGGGTGTTTATTGGCAGCTGGGGTTTCTTTCCTCACTGCATTAGAAACAAAAATATTTTCAGTTAATACCACAATTTCTAAGTGTGTTTCTGCCCAGACTTCAGTCCGGTGTTGGTCAGTGGAATTGCTGAATTTGCCCCAAGAGATTATTTGTGTTCTCAGTAAAACCAGCACTTACGAGCACTGCTCGAAGCTTCACCCCGGGCAGATCTGGTCTGCATGCTCCCCTGACCCCTCTGCACGTATTTGTACCCCTTTTATATAACTCTTCTTCCATGGGGAGGCAGGAAAGAGCTGTCAGAGCTCATGTCACCAGCTCAAGGTAGGAGCCCAAGGACCCTCGTGAGCGAAACCAGTGCCGGGCTCTGCCCTGCTTGGAGAAAAGGGCAGCATCAGCTCAGCTGTGGTGAGTTTTTCAGTAAAGCTCAGTCACTCTGGTTAATGTAACCACAGGAAGGAAGCAGATGGGATGCCTCTTGCTGTACGGAGAGCGAAGGTTTCCAGTTACCTGATGCTACAGGACTTGTTTGATTCAGAAGAAAATGGAGGCAGAGCAAGTCAGCAATCTGAATGGGATGGCTGCCTGCTCGCAGGGGCATCAGCGCGGGAGAGGAGCTGACACGGTGGGGAGATGCAGCTCCGCCCCTCCAAAACTGGGTTGGGAGGCTGGAGGGACTGCAGAAAGGTGCTGCAGGGCTCCCAGCCAGGGGCACGGGTTTGCTTGAGGGAGAGAAGGAGTTCTCCTTGGAGAAGGGTCTGGAGAACAAGTCTTATGAGGAGCGTCTGAGGGAACTGGGGTTGTTTAGCCTGGAGAAAAGGAGGCTCAGGGGAGACCTTATCGCTCTCTACAACCACCTGAAAGGAGGTTGTAGCGAGGTGGGGTCAGTCTCTTCTCCCAAGTAACAAGCGATAGGACAAGAGCAAATGGCCTCAAGTTGTGCCAGGGGAGGTTTAGATTGGACATGAGGAAAAATTTCTTTACTGAGAGAATGGTTAAACATTGGAAGAGGCTGCCCAGGGAAGTGGTTGAGTCCCCATCCCTGGAGGTATTTAAAAGATGAGTAGATGAGGCACTTAGGGACATGGTTTAGTGGGCATGGTGGTGTTGGGTTGACGGTTGGACTCGATGATCTTAGAGGTCTTTTCCAACCTTAATGATTCTATGTCTATGTCAAGAGAGGAACAAGAGCCAGGGGACATTTAGTGCTAGATCGCCATGCAAGCCACGTGCAAAGAAGTCTGTGCCATTTGTCACCAATGTTTGCATCATGCGATGGGGATATTTGCATCATGACGCAGCTCTAGTGGGCAAAAGCACGCAAACACACCTCTAACTAAACATATTTATCATCTCCAAGAAGCTCTGGAAATCCCAGCAGAAGCCATCCAGGCAACCAAAGGCAACATCTACCATGGAGAAATGACGTTTCCAGCAGAGGAGCAATCGCCATGATTCATTTCTGGCCATGTCCTCAAGCAGCCTTTTTCCCATTGCCAGCCAGCCCTGTCCACAACAGTCCCTCTCTGCCAGGACGCACTGCTTAAAAAAAGGCAAGAAAAGGGGAAAAAAAAACCCCAAAGGGCAGCCTGCAGAGCTGAGACACCCAAGGCACCATTACAAGTCATCCATGTGACTCATGACACCTACCTCAAACCAGAATCTCAGCACCAGAATCACCCAGCTCCCAGCTCGCCGTGTCTCGCCAGGCTGTGCCCTGACCTGATGCCTGCTGCACGTGTCGGGTGCGGGCAGCAGCTCTGCGGACCCCCTTGGGTCCCAACACCAACTAACATGTGCCAAAACCATCAGTGTTTGGGGGAAAAAAAAACCAGCAACAAAATGTCTTTTACTACAGCAGCGTGATGCCATCACAGCATGAGCTCTGTGCACGCCGTCAAAGCCAATTGAAGCAGCAGCGGGCGAGATGAGCTGAGCTGAGAGCCGGCGCGCGGGGCTGGGGCTCAGCCCTGTCTCTGCTGTGCTGGATCCCACCGGGGCCATGCAAGCCGCAGGATAAGACCCTGGGCACAGCGTCCCCTCTGCAAAACAAAATGGGACAGTGCTCCCCTGCACACCTCTTCTGTGTGCAACCTTCTGCTTCTCATGCAACCCCGAAAGCTGCTGCAACGGGAGGCTGCATGCCCCGGCACGGTGCGTTATCCCACATCGCTTAGTGCTGATGCAGTTCCTGCCAATCTCAGTGTCAGTCTGGGTGTTACAGTAACAGCACAAGACTGTCACATAGATCAGAGGTGATAGTTTTCTGGGTTTTTTTATCCCACAGAAGCAAATGGTTTCCTTACTGGGTATCTTCTTCCTGAGAGCTCAGCCCACTGCCTGATCAGCAGCTCCGGTACCGGGGAGCCTCAGTCACTCACCCAGCCTCGGCCACTCCTGCCTGCCTAAGCAAGGCTGAGCTTCTCACCGGGCCAAACGCTGCATCTCCGCTGGAGATGCTAGTGCCACAAAGACTTCCATCTGGTGTGGGCTGCATGTGGTTAAGCCACTTTTTGGGTTAAAAAAAAAAATGTTTAAATATAAAACCCTAGAGGAAAAGAATTGGAGATTTGGTCTAAATACAGAGAAGGAGGATTATCAGACCTTCAGTTCCCACAGGGCAGTTGCACTGCTCTTGAAGAGCAGAGCATCACCATCAGGCCAGAAACAAACCCGCCGGGAATGGCGTGGCCGATCCAGCCCATGATAAAGCAGCCAACACTACAGAAAAATCTCATTTCTGCCTCCCAGCACACCCCATTGGTCAGTGCCCCTTGTTCTGCTGTCTTCAGACAGTAACACCAAGAACCACCACCTGATTTTCCTTTTCCTCTTTAGAAAGTCCACTCGGTGCTCACTCAACAGAAGCTCCGTCTGTGGTTAAAGCTGCATGTTTCCGACAGTCCGGTGCGGGGCAGCGAGCCCCGAGTGGGGTCCGTGGCACAGGACCAGTGGGTGGGGACAACCCACTGCAGTCGGCGAAGTCCAGGCTTGCCTAACTGCGCTGCCGCGCAGGCAGGGGTTTTCATGGTGAAACCGGCTCAGCCACAGCAGATGAATCACTGCCAGCAAGCGCCGGAGCAGGCGCATTGGCAATTGTCCCCGCTGCCAGCGGCATGGCTTTTGCAAGGTGCTGCAGTGCAGGCAGTCACTCACTTCCACTTTTTTTCCCCATTGGAGAGAAACCCGGCTCACGGGAAGATGCAACACCCAGCCAGAGAAAAGAGAGTGTGGACGCTGGCTTTGCACAGGGAAAAAGTTAGTGGTTTCACAAGTGCTTTAGTTTAATTGCTGCAACTTGTGGACAAAACTCCTGAGGACTCCAGAAGTGCCCGAGCATCAGCTGCTCCCCAGTCAATAAGCAAGTTTCACTTCAAATAAGGAACGTGCCAAGAGTGGCAACACATGAGAGCATCTGCTGCCTGAAGGAGCCGTTTCTTCTGCTTTTTCTTTTATCTTTAGAAACTTTCCTGAAAGCCATAAGCACCCTGGTGCTGGACAGTATGCACTTGCTGTCAAGAAAGCAATTAAAGTTCTTAGTCATCTCCTGTTGGCCAACACGGGGAGGGCAGATGAGCTGATCCCAGCTGAACCGGTGGAAGTGTCTCTGCAGGACAGACACAGACATCTCCTTTTGTGGGCTGGGCATGAGGAACAAAACCCCACTGGCCTCTTTCTTGTAACGAGGAAAAAAAAGTGTCTCTTGGCATGAGGAAGACGAGCACCTTCTCTGGGACCCTTCAGCCTCCTGGGGTGCCACGAGGACCAGGGACCCAGCTTTCAGTGATACGAGGGACCTTAAGCACTAAAGGGGCAAAATCAAAACAAGTAACCTCTGTTTTAACTATTTTTAAATTGCAAAAGCTTTCAGAACTTTCCTGATTTCTGTTGTGGTTATAGTTAACGCTTGTTACTTAATCTTAGCTGGATGTACCACTCAGCCCCACGCAGCTCATGCCTCTCTGTGTCCTAGATTTTAGCAGCACGTGACTGAAATTAGGGCTTTTGTCATGAAAAAGGTCAGGTAGAGCAGTGAAAACAGGGTGACGTGCCCCAGCTGGGCGCATGCTTTACCCAAGGGGAGCCGGGGGGAAGCGGGCACAGCCCCGGCTTCACAGGCTGCCACTTTCTTATCTCAACTGCGCCTGGGTAGCAAGAGCCTGACTAAAACCAGGCGCGGGAGGGCGCGGGATTACTAAACCCGGGAGCGTGATGCCTCCGGCGCCCCGCTCACCACAGCTGCGCTTTCAGTGCTCAGGAGCCAGGTTTCTGGGAAGGGCTCGTCTCCACCTCCCGGGGCCAGCATCCCGTGGACCCACCGGGGCACGGCCGGAGGGCAGGACACCAGCCTCAAGCATCCCTTCGAGCCCAGGGACCCGGCGCATCCCACCCCTCCCCGTGGGGCTCCACTTTCAGTATTTCAGCAAGTGAAATCTAAGCCCAACACCTATTCATCTGCGCTCTGGCTTTACCCGTAAGGTGGAGGAGCAGCAGCTCTGGCTGTCTCATAGCGAGAGGCGTGCAGGGGCACACGCGTTTCACCCCACAGCGTGGGGTCTGGCACATGTGGGTGGCAGGGGCTGCCCTGCCCTCCTCTCGGCATTGCCAGGAGCCTTTTTGGTCTCAGCATGGCTGGGGGTGCAAGCGGGGCTCCCACAGGGATTGCACGTGAGGCTGCTGAGCAGGTGGCTCTTGCTTTCAAGGAGCAGCAACAGCTGCTCAGGGAGAGCAGGCAGGTGCTGGCAGCGTTGGTCCTGCCAGCGCCCCTCTCTGGGAACAGAGCCCGAGCACTGCACGCTGCAGGGTGGGAGCCCTGCAAAGCTACAGGTTGTATAGGAACAGGCCTTGCTCCTCTAGGAAGTCAAACAACTGTTCAACTGTCACTTTGTCCCCTGCAAAAGCCCAACCATCAGTTTTCTGCAGGCTTTAAAGTTTGAGGGCAGATTATTTGGGAGAAAGGATTTCACCAGCTGCCCCAACATCAACGTTTCTTCTCTCCTCTAACGCTGTGCAGCAGAGTTTGTCCTAGACCTTTTCTGAGCTCTGCAGGTTCCTGTCACAAACTCATCTACTCTCCAACAGCATAGGAAGATGCAAGGCAATAGAAAAATAAGCGTAGGTTAACACACACCCCCAAAAAAAGCCCTTAACAACAAACAAGCATACTGATCATCGGTAAGGCCCTGTACCCAGCCGTTTCCACCCTGCTTCACCATCATTGCTGTTTACCAGTAAGGGTCCAGCACTCCTGTGCAGAGCTTCAGGAGCCACCCACCTCCCTCTCCGGGTGCAGCACCAGGACAGTGATGGGAAGCCGGAGCCGAGCAGCCCCACGGCTGCACCCCACGCTCCCCATCACCGAATCCCCCAGGTTACGCACGCAGCTGGCGGAGATGGGCGTCCCAGCGGGACGCGTTCGAGATGGGTGGAAAGGATTCAGCCCTGGCACACAAACCCGGAGGAAGCATTGCACCATTCCTGCTGCTGCCGCAGACACTGTTTAGAGCAGAAAGTGAATTACAAACAGAACTGATAAAAGGGGCTACGGGGTAAGCAAAGCCAAACAATTCCCCCGGTTGCACCTGCAGCTGGTGAATGGGGGTTGTGTGGGGCTGCGGAGACATTTGGGAGTGAACGGGCTGGTTCTCAGAAAGGTGCCTGGTTTTAGCGAAGCTCCTTTCCCATGCGGCGTGCTGGGCTCTGCCCCAGCCGAGCCCCCGGCACACCCCACCGCCCACCGAGGAGCCGAGCACCTTCTTCCTGCGCCTCCTCCACACGCGAGCGGTTTTGCAATGACTAAGGACTGGTTACCCCCAGCAATAGAGAGACCCATGGCAGGCTGCAGAAGCAACAACCTAACAGGAGCAGCAGCCTCTTGCTTTCTCCTTTGTGCTAAATCGCTTTATCCTGATACGTCCTGAGGCTTTGGGGAGGATTCAGCTCCTGATATTGAAACTCAGCCCCAGAGTGGTTCACAAGACACCTGCAGAGTGTGAAGCAGCAGGTTGACAATGTGATGCCACGGAGATGCGCGAACCCCGTGACATTTTTGGGTCCTATCCCATCTGGCAATCTATTAATTTGTGAAAGAGCACGGTACAGATGCACTGACTCACTCTTGGGGCTATTAGATGTGATGATGCAGAGGAAGGAAGGGAATTTGTTGAATTGGTTCCCATCCATGCCATCTCTTCGGATGCTTAAATCAGAGCGCTTCCCTGACTTTCTGATGAAGAAGGAGCTGAAGATCCCAGCACACAATGTACGTAGAAATCCTCAGTTGGATAGGGATGGCAATTCAGTGGTTTAACCCAGCCAGTTCTCATTTTCCACCTCTGCCTTCTGTGATCTGTTGCCTTTTGCCTCTTGGCAGGGTCTCTCCACCATTTCATCACACCCTGAAGCAACAAAATATTCTTCTTTGCTCCAGACAACAGAGCTGGACTACGAGGTTCCTTTCCTGGCAGTAATGCCAAATTTCTTTTTCCCTGAGCTGAAACTTCATTTCCTGAATCTGTTGCAATGCTGGCCCCAGCTGCTGCGATCGGCACATCTTGCACACCCTCTCCATAACCTGCTCACAGCTTCCCACTGCTGGGTCAGCCAGAGTTGCTCTGATTTTCAGAGCAGCGAGGAACAGCTTTGCCTTTCCTCGTTGGAAAAGGTGCTGCAAAAATCTAGAGCAGGATTCCTGTGGGCCTGTTCTAACCTAATAGGAGAGTTTCTGGAAAGCACCTTACTGTTAGTGAAAAACACGTTTCGTTCCTGGGCACCTTACTTTCACAGCTGGGTTTAAATTGTCAGCCATCACTGCCTGTCATTTTACAGTCAGCTCCAGCAAGCCCTCAGCAGAATCCCTCCAACCCCAGGTTCAGGCAAGCCTGATCCTAACAGGTCCTTTACTAATCTGGCATTTCTGAGCATTAAGCAGTTTAGCTGTGCCAACATGCTTCATCCAAGCTCCGCAGCAGGAAATCCTGACAACCCTCTGATATGCCTGATCCCAATTCTTAGAAAAATACAACCATCATCTGATTTTTCACAGAAAGTTTTGCTTTTTTAAATTGTACAGCTTACCTAGGACATTTCTGACCTAGGGCAGAAATGAAACCTCAGTCAAAGCCTACTTGGCCAACAGAAGATTGCAGTTAGCTTCCATTAGATTTGGAGAAGGCTTGCAAGTCCTGATAGCCCATGCATGAAAAAACATCTACTTTCAATCATAATCCTTGCCATTAGAAAACTAAGGGCACTGGCAAACTGGCAACGATGCACAGCTGCTTAGCACTCCTCTAGTCTCAATTGCACAACGTGCCTTCCTGTCCCACACATCCACAAGGGCCCTGAGGACAGTTTGTCCTTCTGGGGCTGTCCAGGGTTGACCAACACTGTGGGAGAGCAGCAAACCGCCACTGCACCCACGTCTCAAGGAGCGGGGAGATGCAGTGCTGTCAGCTGTCGGGGCCTTGCCTCTGTCCTTGCAAGAGCAGCAGCTACTTCTCGCATTGACAGGCTAGGAAACAGAGATCTTCGTGATTCATCTCTCAGGTAGTAGCAAACACTGATGATCTACCTGGAGCAGAGCCAGACTTTTGATCAAAACCAATCCCCTCGATAGTGAGAAATATGGGGTTTTTTTCCTTAGCAGGAAGTTTGCTACTAAAAATAAGAAGGTAGGGTGAGGAGAGAGGGTTTATTTTCCTACTAACTACTAAAAATTAAAAATGCTGCGGTGAATCTTTCACATATTCCTTCAGAGTCAGCAGGTCACACGTACAGTCCCTTGATTTTATGTGAAGTGTTAGGCAGCTACGTCATAGCACGTATGTACATGAATTACGTGGTGGACGAGGATGCTAAAAGGTTACATTAAATCTAAATTCAAGTTGAATTCTGCAGCTTCAGCTCCAAAGCAAGACACAACCATTGGCACAAACCACATCCCTTCAGCATCTGCAGCAGCACGGGACGCAGTTGGATATGTGAGAGCTTTCATTTGTAGTTGTGAAAGTGCACTCATCAGGCAGGAGGGTTGCATTTCATTCAGGGCACCCAGCCTGGCGGCGTAGGGGAAAGGGAGGGCTGCGTGAGTGAGCATCAGCTCAGCTGGGGCTCCCCGGAGGCGAGGGTCAGCCCTCCTGACCAGCTCTGTCTCAGCGTGCTCTGGACACGAGGTATGGAGAGGAACCTGCCCGAAGGCTCTCCAAGCCTGGGTCCAAGCCATGGCAGGAGGCTCCCTAGGACGTGGCCAAAACGAAGCCAGCCCAGTGCCAGCATCTGTGAGGGCAAAGTCAGAGGTCCCACAACAGCACAGGGCATAACAAGGAAAGAGGCATCAAGGAGTTCAGTCATAACCCAAATGTGTAAGAGGACAATGGTCCTGAACGCTCCCAGAAGACCTTAAACAAAGTTCAGAGGCAAGCCCTGGATGGTGGAAAACCTCAAGGAAGGAAGCTGCATGCTGCTTTTGTCATTTTGCTTGGGCCCAGGCATCTTCTGTGTCTAGAGCTACAAAATACAGCCTTCAAAGCCCAGGGATGCCCTTTGCAGTCTCCCTGTGACGTTTCTCCAAAGCTGAAGACAAACCCAGGGTGATGGGAGAGCAGTCTTTGGAGGAGGACTGTACAAGCAGACACTGGGGAGGGTGTCGAGCTGTGGGTCCTGGTTCTGGGAAGGAGCAAGAGTGATGGCCAAGGAGCCTGCTGCTGCCGAAAGAAGGGACACTGAGGCAACACTTCAGTGGAAGCTGAGCTGGCTGGTCCCTCGTGCTGGGCTGGGGGGGAAGCACGCGTGCCCGCGCTGCCAAGGCACTGGCACACCAGAGCAGCCTCTGTTTGTCATTGTCACCCAAAAGCACTGACAGTCATCACCAGGCTCCAGATGGTGGGTGTGGGATTTCGCTGTCTGCACCACCACTCCTGGTTTCCAGTTAGGCTTGAAGTATTATCAAAAAGTTAGCAAGAGAGACTCTCACATGCTTATCTCATTACCCTTTATCTTGGTGGCCCATCTTCAGCTTCTAGTTGAAATCACCCATGTCTTCTTTTAAGTCAAGCAAAGGTCAGGATGAACTGGGTGACATCAGTACAGGTGCACAGAGATTGCAGTGTTGTTATTTACCAGCCGGAGCTACCGAGGAGGAAATTAAGAACTTCACAAATTCAGTTCTGGTCAACTTCTTCCTCTTTCCAAATAACTTGTAGTTTCAGAGCATCTCCACTGCAAAAAGTGGGAAAAGAAAAAAGCTTTCTTCAAAGCTCCAGTCTCCCCCTGGCACACTCTTGCAAAGAGTCATAGCCACCATCTCTCACGTGTCCCAGATCAGTGCCTTATTCAAAGATTTTATATCCTGGCTCCCCTTTGAGTGTTTTTCCCAAGCATGATGCGTAGCATTGGTCTCGTCTCCCCCAAACAAAGCTGGATTCCTTCACACTGCTTTTTTCATCCTCACCTGACACCGGTGAGCAAACCGCACCAAGCATTCCCCCAGCTCACAGCTGCCCCCTCCTCTCTTCTTCAGCCTATTTATTTACAGCACTTTGTGAACAAATCTGTCTAAAAATTTTGCTTTCAAACCTGAAGCAACAAAATATCGCCCTGCATGAGTAAGTCTCAGTTCTCACCCAACGCCCACACTGACCCAGCTATTCCTTTTAGTATCAACAGCTTTACAGAAAACAGACCTCTGTTTTTATCCACCGAGACAGACACTATGAAAGCAGCAACAGAAAGAAAGAGTCTGGCACGCTGCGGCGGGTGCACGGCCTCTCCGAAGAGATTTCTGCTGGGGCAGGAGGGAGAAGCAGTTGGTGGAGGGGGGGGAGATGCCATGGCCACCCCTTCCTCTCCCAGAGCCAGGAGCAGGGACATGCAGGACAGCACGGGGAGCTGCGGCAAGGCCACCCCCAGCAGACCTGCTCTCCGCTGCCGGCTTCAATGCCAATGTCAAAATGGGGGGGGTTGTGCAGCCCTGGGAGCAATCCCCCACCCTGGGCGGGAGGCACGGGCAGCTGGGTGGCCATCGGTGCCCACTCCGCTCAGCTCTTCCCCCCCAAACACAGACAGAAAACATTTCAAGCTGCAAATCTTCCCACCGGAGTTGAGATTTGTGTCAGTAAGCACTGTGATTTCCAGAACAGGCTCTCAGTAATAAAGGAAACCTGAACCTCAGCCCCCCGCCCCTGAGACGAGGTCAGGGTTTTATTACTAGGATTACGTTTGTTTATAAAATCTTTTTTTTCCAAAACGCTGAACCTGCGCAAGCCTGTCAGAGCTAACAGCAGCTGCGGGCTGAGCCCCTGGAAAAATCTGCCTGTGCTTCACACCTCTCAGTGCTGTGCATATTTGTACAGTACACGTTTCCGCTTTGGTAAAGTGAACAGCATGGTGCAAACAGACATGATTTACTGTTAGGGTTTTAGGTATTAGCTCACTGTTTTGGAACTTGGCTGCTAAAGAAATGACTCCTCCCTGCTTGGCTTTTGCAAGTGGGATTGGAGGAGATCGCCGAAGCTCCTCTTCTTGTCCGTCTCCAGCGCCCATCTCGCAGCACCTTTGTGGGGTTTGACTTTGTTCCTTCCTGCCCAGCCGCACAGCAGCATCCCGCAGCGGCACTTCTCGGAGCAGCCCACGCACCTGCCAGGAACAGGACAAATGCTCTTGAGCCTTCCCTGCTCCAGTGCCACGCGTTCAGCGTCACCACTGCTAACACCCTGGCGTTAAAGCATCTTCTTAAGCAAAAGCAGCAACGTGCCACCCTGCACCCTCCATCCAAGAGGCACAGCCTTGCAGTTAAGGCAAAGATGGCACTTTGGTTTTGGGGTGCTGTGCCAGCTGCTCAGCACAGCGCACAGACCCCGCAGCTCCGGCCTCTCCTGCCTCCGTTACACCCGCAGGGGCGAGGGGAGATGACACCTCGACAGCCCAGCCTGGCTTACAGCCCCCAGCCTGTATCTGCAGCTCAGCATCATTTACACCTTGAAAAACACGACACAATTCCAGCCTGGTTTCTTCTCCCACTTGTTGGACAGCGAGACAGCATCCAGAGGCACTCGGGTCCGGGGCCCATTGGTCACAGAGCCGGACATGGCACTGCCTAAATGGGACCAGGCCGCTCGGCCAGAAAACCTGCTGCGGGGCTTGTTCTACCCTGTCCTACCTGCAGGCAGTTGGGGGCCATCGCAGCGGTCACAGCACAAAAATCTCGGGGACTGAGCACCAGAGGTGATACAGGATGCTTGGGGTGAGGGGTCCCACAGGGCTGGGCTGGGGCCACCGGTGCAGCCCGTGTCCCACCGATTACACAGGCAAACTTGCGCTGACCCTAGCTCTTCTAAACCTGCACAAGGACAGCACAACTTCAGGTTTTGCAAATGCATTAAAAGCACCATAAAGAGATGCAGCCTGCCAGGCTTTTCTAAGACAACTCGAATGTTTCCTCCTGACAGATACAGCATCAAGCCGTTTGCCAGAGACCAGCATGTAAAAAGTGCTTGTTTAAGCATTTGTAAGTGCAAAGGGGTGGGTTTGCGTCAGGCTGAGGCAGCTCAGCTCGGGACCCCGGCAGCTCCAAGTTCCACTTTCAGCCTCTCACGTTACACTTTGTGCTAACGCTGCTGCATGGTGGTAGCGTTTTGCTAACTTCTTGAAAAGACAAAAGCTTTTCAGTCAGTGCATCTCCAAACCACAACGTGTGCCGATAGTTTTACCGCGCTGCCGGCGCACCGCCACGGCTGGAAGCTGCCACGTGGGACCTGCAGAGCTGCCGCGGAGCAGCTCCCTCTGAGCTGCTGCTGCTCCTGCACGCTTCCCTCCTGACAGCAGCCTACGCTGAGCTCAGCTAAACCCCACATGCAACTGGGGGGGGGGGGGAGAGGGGAGAAAATAGAAAAAACAACCCAGTTTAGCAAGAAACAGCAAGCCCCTGACAAACCTAGTGTTTCAAGGTCACCAGGAGTTGAGGCACGTGGAGAAACTTGGAGGTCCTGGGGCCAGAAGACTCGCAAGAAAGGAGTGGAGACACGTACTGACCCGGGACCCGCAGCTGCTGGATGAGGCCAAAGCTCCAGGCCCTTTCGGGGGTTGATGCTGTCCCCTCCCCACCACCAGCTGCACATCGGTTGCTGTCCCTGTGCCCCAAATGTGCCCTGCATAAGCTGGAGGGAAACATCTTAACAGCAGCAGCAAGAGGTCACAAGCCTGACTTCAGTGGAGGGACACGTAAAGCAAAGACATGAAGGAAAAAGTAACAGGACCTACAGAAAAGGTCTGTCCATCTGAAGCGGCTATCACAGGCTGGGGCTGCAGGGACCCGTGGCTCCTGGGCAGCCTGGCAGGGAGAGCAGGTCTTACCTGGGCCAACGCAGGATCCTCCCAGGCCAAGAAACGCTCTAAGTGATGGCTTTGATGAGCTGCTCGGAACTGGGGAAGATGTTGGGGAAGGCCCCGGGACTGGCCCCGCTCCGCCGTTAGCAGGGGTCCCACACGAGCAGCCGGTCACAGCCCTGGGGTCTGGTGCAGCACTCCAAACCCAATAGCATGGGAGCATGAGCTTTGGAGCAGATTCAGACTGAATTTCACCCAAATGTAGATTGAAAATACCTCGGGGCGCTCCTGTAGTTGGGGAGAGGAAAGCCTATTGCATCCCATCCATCCCATTAAACCCAGCAAGAGGCAGCGTTACATGAGAGCCAGGGCTGAAGACGTGAGTTGAGCAAAGGAGCCCCCAGTAACCGGGGGGGGGGGGGGAGGGACAATCGGGGCACCCCCTCCAGCTCACCACAGCTGGTGCAGAACCTCCATCATCTGCACCACAGCCCGGCCGCAGCTGACCTGCATTACATGGTGCACATCCCACCACACACCTCAATAGCCCCAAAAGGCTCAGAGGCACCTGGGGCACCGGGACCCTTTCCAGAAGGGGAGGAAACATTGGGAGACACCCCACCACCACCCCCCGCTACCCTCCCCACGCCCCCAGCCCCAGCACTTACTGCCCCATCCCAGGATGTGCTGGGGCAGAACCACCAGCCGCTTCGCCCCAGGGACGCTGTGCAGTTCCAAGGTACCCGGGCGCCGCATGCAAAGCCAAAACCTGCAGCCAGGTCAGCGGAGAGGTTTCGGCAGCTCTGGTGGCAGCAGCGCAAGGCTCGTTCAGCCAGCGCTGTCGGAAAATGCAACTCCATCGGTTGGAGTGAAATGAAAAGTAACCCGGCTCCAAGTGTGAAATAATGAAACAAATGATCAGATAAAGCCCTTTGTATCACACGCTCGGAGCCTTCCTGCTGTATGGTTTGGCAAAGCTCGTGGGCAGCGCTCCTGTACTCTCACCTGCGCAGTGCTCAGCTCAGGGGCTGCAAACCCACCCCGGGGGATGCTCGGGGGTCCCCAGCCCAGGGCTCAGAGCCCGGCCTGAGTCCCCCAGGGAAAAGCCCCACATGTGGGAAGCAGAAAAGTGATGGTTCGGAGTCAAATGACCCAACAGGACCCGTCCGAGTCCCTTTGCAGCCCCCACTGTTGTACCTGCACACCCCCACGCTGCCCATCCCGGCAGCCCCTCCACTGCTTCTTCACCCCCAGGAGGAGGAGGAGGAAGAGGAAGGCATCTGGGGATCTCACCACTTCCTCCTCTCCCGCAGATGCTGCAGCCTGGCGCGGGTATGAGCAGCAGCAGCTCCCAGCGGCCCCGCAGCCATAAACCCCAGTGCAGCACCCGCTGTGCACGCCGGGGCTGCCAGCGCAGAGGTGACGGCAGGGACCGGGCAGGGCCGGTGGCAGCCCCAGTCCCCAGGGCCACACGTGCCCCAGCGCCCGCAGCCAGGCCACGATGCCAGATGCGCAGTTCCCCCTGCCGGCACCCGGGCGCAGCGCCCACGGCCATGGCCCCACAACCCACGGCCCCAGAGCCCCAGCCCGGGAGGAGGCACACATGCCGAGGAGGAAACCCCACTGGCAGCAGCCAGGACAGACCCGTCCACAAGATCTCGAGTGACTGTCCCTAAGCAAAAGGGATTCTGCAAGGACAGAAATGCTGCATCCCCGGAGAACAACCTGGGGGAGCTCGGCCTCTTCGGGGGAAAAAAGAGCAATTTCAAGACATCAGGAGAGCAGCCGCCCAGCCTGGAGCACCGGGGTGTTTCTTCGCAGCCACGCAAACAAGGAGGAGAGACTGGGTGACGCATTAAGTGTCTTTAATCCAAAGGACTGAAGAGCAGACCGGGAAGATTAGTATAAGCCAACAGACAAAAAAAAAAAAAAAAAAAAAAAAAAAAAAAAGATAAAAACCGGTTTTTAAAACAAATTAAGATTCCATACAGTGTCTAAAAGATCACCTAAAAACTAAACATTGCCTTAAAAAATTTTTTTTTCCCCATTCGAACACATTTAACACAGTGATACATTGAGACTAATAATAATAATAATAATTCATGGACTAAAGACTTCAGAGCAGCCATCCTGCTCCCGGGAGCGGAGGATCACTCCCAGTCCCTGGGGAGCCAGTGGCAGGAGCCGCCCCCCTGGCAGGAGCCACCCCCCCGGCAGGAGCCATGCCAGGGGGAGCAGCACGACCCCCAGCCCCAGCCGGGGGGGGGGGCAGCACTGCCGTCCCAGCTCAAGCTATGGCCCCGCGCCATCTCCACCCCCTCCCCATGCCACCCGCTTTTCCCTGGGGACGCCCAGGACAGCATCTTCCCCAGAGCTGGGGGCTGCGGGAGCGGGCGGAGGTGGTGGGGAAGCATCTTTTCCCCATGTCCCCGCAGAGTGGGGGGATGCGGGGGGCACTGGCCTCCTGCTCGCACCTCGGCCCCCCCCTGTCCACCCCTGAGGTCAGAACTGGATTCCAGGCACAGGTACAGGCTGCGGTGGCCACGGCGGGGGGGAGCCACGAGCAGCTCCGTGCCCACGGACACGACACACACCCCACGCACAGACAGACAGTAACACAGACGGCGCTTGCGGGGAGCCCTGCACGCCACCGGGTAGAGTCAAGGCTTCCAGGTCAGGGAGGGGTTGGGGGTGGTTTTGGCTACCCTGCTTTAAAAGCAGCAGTTTTCCAGGCCAGCAAAGAAGCACAGTGTCCACAGGGACCCCTCACGCCAGCCCTGCCATGCACAGTGGGATGGGGGAGAAGGCAGCTCTCCTTCCCCGTCTCCCCAACCCGCTCCCAAGCCCAAAGCCCATTTCTAGCCAGCATCCACGCAGGGAGCACGCTGTCTGGGTTTCAGCTCTACAGTAGTTTTTAAAAAATATTTATATGTTATATATCCTAAAAAGGTCACCACAGGAATTTCCATGTCTTTGGAAGGAAGGAAAAAAAAAAAAAAATAATCAAAACTGTTTCACAAAAGAAAAAAATTCCAATTATCGGCGGCATTTCACCTAACAGGACAAAACCCCTGGCCGCAGAGTGTGGATCTGACAGGGGGGTCTTACCGCCTGCTCCGGAAAGGTCAGAAACACAGGTGAGTAGCTAAAAATAACTAGTCTGGTATAAATGTCTGAATTCCATGCGCTTGATATAACAGTCTGTCTCTTTTTGTCTTTTTTCTTAAAAAATATATATATATAGTTATTGCTTTCTCAAGGGCCGGTGGGCGTAGGGAACCCTCAGTGGGGGAGCGCGGCAGGCTCGGTGGGGTTTGCTTTCTTCCGCCTCTTCATCAGCAAAGGGTTCGAGGAATCTTCGATTTTCTTGATCTTGATTTGTTCGTAGTCCACTCGCATGGTGGCCAGCGCGCTCGTCATCTCCTCCTGCGGGCAGGCGGCACAGGCAGCACCGTCAGCACAGCCCGCAGCCCCCCGGGACCCCCAGGGCAGCTGCCCCCCTCCGACCCCCAGTGGGAACAAATTGCAGCAGGGGTCCAGGGTCCCACCAGCCCCCTCCCAAGCGCAGATCTCCCCAGGAGCCAGCACGCTCGCACCGAGCCCGAATTAGCCCGGTTTGGAGTGAGAAGGCAGAAGCGGACAGTCCCCAGATGGCACCCAGGGCGCAGAGCGTTTCAGACAGCAATGGAGACAGGTTTTACCTTCACGTCCTCCCACAGATCCTTCTCCTCTTTCAGCACGCGGCTGGTGTGCAGCGGGGTCTGGGGCACTTGCATGGATTGCTGCCAAGAGAGCGGACGAGGAGCGTCAGCCAAGAGTTGCAGGCATCCTATCCCGTCGCCATCCCTGCCCCATCTCACTGCTTCATCAACCCTGCACTCACCATGATCCAGGGGTGGTTCATGAACTCCGTTATTGTCATGCGCTGGGTCGGGTCAGTCTTCAGGAGGTTGCGGATCAGCTGCTTAACTGGAAGGGTTTGTGCAGGGCTGGGCGTTAGCAGGTCCCAGGGTGGCTCTCCCCACGCTGCAACCCAAGCCAGTGGCCCCAAAATGCCTGCACGTGCCTCCCAACCCCTCCACGCCACAGACCTCACCCTGGTCAAACCCTTTAGCAAAACCCTCTTGAGTAAAGAGGCAAAGCTGCTGCATCACTGAGAGGTGACCCACGACGTGCCCAGGCTTCCCCCAGCCTTCACAGCGCTGCTGGACACACGGCTGACCCCAAAGGGAGACCTCAGTCCGGGGACAAGCCATCATGGGGACCACGTTTACCTTCTTCCGACACTTCAGACCATTCGGGGTTGGGAAACTCGTACTGGCCCATTCGGATTCGCTTCTTCATGCCAGGTGAGATGGCCAGGCCGTGGTTGGAGTAGAAGGGGGGATACCCACACAGCCTGCACCAGGAGAGGGAGCAGAAAGTCAACACGTCACCCCAAAAACCTTCCCAGCAGTGCCTGGGGGGCACAGGGCAGTGCCAGGAGCAGGAGCAGTGCAACTGGGAAAGGTTCAGCCCTGCCAGCCAGCAGATGAGCTCGAAAGCTGCATTCCCCGCTTCTGACCCCAGCGGGATGGAGAGGAACCCGTTGGACTTACAGAATGTACATGATGACGCCGAGGGACCACATGTCGCAGGACTTGTCGTACTTCTCCGGGCCCAGCACCTCCGGGGCTGGTAAAGGGAGAAACAAAGTCCTGAGTCAAAGTGGCAGCGCCAGGCGAGAGGGATCTGACCATCCCATGGAGCTGCCAAAGAGCTGCCTGCAGCTCCGTGCAGTCTCAGCAGCCCTGCTCGGAGCAGCGCGAGCGCTGCTGCGCAGGCTTCAGCACGGCCACGCAGGCAGCAGAGGCAGGAGCGGTGCAGGGTGGTGCCACCTCGCAGCCTTGAGCACAACACAAAGGAGGCTGCAGCACTGGTATGCAACATACTGGCTGCACACACCGACACTGCACTCAGAGCAGCCCGTCCTGCACGCGCCAGCGAGCGGCAAACACAGCACCCACCTGCACCCAAAACAGCCCCCAGTCCCAAGCATCCCAGACAGGAGTCGCCCCCAACACCACGCTGTGATTGAGGCTCCGGGCTGGACGCAGAGGTGATGGGCTGCACGTGGCACTGTCCAAACCTCCCCAGCTCTGCCCTCCAGCCCTGAAAACCTGCAAGCTCAGACCCCCCAGCCACTTACCCACATAGTACGGCGTGTAGCATGGAGTGGCCAAGGAGTTGTGTGTGGTGGTTTCTTTAGCAAAGCCAAAGTCCGTGAGTTTTAGCACAGCATTGGGCCTTTTGGAGGTGTACAAGAGGTTTTCCGGCTGTGAAAACACAGGGAAGAAGTGAGCGGAAGAGCCGGAGCAGCCTCAGCATTGCCACAGGCCAAGTGGGGCTCAGCACCGCCAGGCGAGCGTGCAGCACGGTACCTTCACATCCCGGTGCGCGATGTTGATCGAGTGTAGGTACTGAATGGCTTCCCCAATGCTCTTCATTATCTCTGAAGCCTCTGAAGCAGCAAAAAAACCCCATCAGAAGCCTTTATAAGCAAGTTAGAATGAGCACCACTCCCTGGGTTACTCTACAGAGCAGGAGCCAAAGAGCATGGCTGAGGCCAAAGGGGTTTCCTCTACCCGAAGTTCCCCTTTCCAAGCACCCACCCCTGGGTTGGAAGCCTGCAGCAAATGGGAGAGAAACTCCCAGGAGAGGGATGGGGCAGGCTCCAGCCGCTGATCCCAATACCCAACTGCACAAGCCCCAAGGAGGGGCTTGCTCTGGGGTGGGGGGGTGGCTGACCCAGCCCCCAGCACCGCTAGGGACCCCAAATCTGCAGGGAAACCAGCTGGGAAAGCTGTCCCCCGCAGGATGTGGGGGCAACGGGCTCAGACACTTTTCCTGGCCACAGGAGCAGAAGGGATGAGATTCATGAGATCTGTGAGAACCACAGGACCTGGTCTCCATTTTTTTGGAGACGGGAGGGTGTTTCTGAAGGTCACTGAAGCTCCTGCCTGTGCTGGAGTGGGATGGACAAAGCGCAGGGGCAGCTGAGAAAACATCCCCTAAACCCTGCTCTCAAGTGAGCATGAAAAGCAGGGTCACTTGCACCCACATTCCTCATTCCCCAAGAGCAAAACACTGCTGGGGATTCAAAAAAGCAATTCAGGGAATGAGCTGGACCAGAGTCACTCCTATAAACAGCAAGAAATGGTCCAAAGACAAAACTCCACGTCCCCACAGGCTCCGTACCCCGTTCTGTGAAGGCCTGGTCTCCCCTGTCTTGAATTCGGCTGAAAAGCTCCCCGCCGTCCAAGCTGGAAGAGAAGCAGGCGGCGTCAGATGCTGCGGCACCCATCTCGCGCCCCGGCGCAAGCAGTACCAAAATCTCTGATGCTCAGCCAGGAGCTGCACAAGCTCAGCAAGAAACAAACCCCTTCTCCATCCAAGCCCTTGGGTCAGTGCTTCTGGGCACGGGGCATCCCAGAGCCTCCTCCTTCCAGAAATGAGCAGGGCGGAGGCTTCGCGCTGGCGGCAGAAACGCCGGGTACAAACGGACGTGGTCTCCCCACCAGCCCACAGAAACACATTTACAGTAAAGACAGCAAACATGGCTCGAACGTGGCGAGAGCGCTCCCAGCACGCCTGGCCTCATTTAGCTCACAAGCCAACCACCTTGCCGGCACGCTAACCCCGTGCAGAAGTGCTGAGCAAAGATCGCGGCACGGGCAAGGTGTCAGCAGCACTGACACGGGCTCACCAATGGGATGGAGGAGGCAGAGACTGAACCCCACTGCAGCAGAGCAAGCTCTCATGTAAGGTGCTGGAGAAGGACCGTGGAAACCTTGGCATGTGTCCTGGTTTCGGCTGGGATAGAGTTAATTTTCTTCCTAGTAGCTGGTACAGTGCTGTGTTTTGGATTTAGTATGAGAATAATGTAGATAACACACCGATGTTTTAGTTGTTGCTGAGCAGTGCTTACACTAGTCAAGGACTTTTCAGCTTCCCATGCTCTACCGACTGAGAAGGCTGGAGGTGCACAAGAAGCTGGGGGGGGGCACAGCCGAACTGGCCAAAGGGACATTCCATACCATGGGACGTCATGCTCAGTACATAAACTGGGGAAAGCTGGCCGGGGGGGCCGCTGCTCGGGGACTGGCTGGGCATCGGTCGGCGGGTGGTGAGCAATTGCATTGTGCATCACTTGCTTTGTGTATTATTATTATTATTACTATTAGTAATAGTAGTAGTATTTTATTTTATTTCAATTTTAAACTGTTCTTATCTCAACCCACGAGTTCTCTCACTTTTACTCTTCCAATTCTCTCCCCCATCCCATCGGGGTGGGGGGAGTGAGCGAGCGGCTGCGTGGTGCTCAGTTGCCGGCTGAGGTTAAACCACGACAGCATGGTTCCCTCCCCAGCCAAAGGCTCCCCAGGTACCCTAAGGAAAAACTCTGCTCCCAGAGAGATCAGGAGTGAGATCAGGGATAATTCTCCATGAGAACAGGGATAACAGCGCTTCCTGTCCCTGCCTTATCTAACTCGAGCAGAAACTGTTTCTGGCTTTCTCAGGGCAGATAGCATCTCCTGCCAGCACCCTTGACATTCACTGGACATCTGCAATACAGATAGCGCACAGCTGCCGGGGCCAACCGCTGCATGGAGCGCGCTAGGAGACACACCGTGCTCATGCTGAAAGTCAAACACTGCCTTGTGATGGGCGTTACACCCAGAGCATCCCCTGGACAGCGGGGAGCTATCGCAGAGACACGCTACAGGGAGCTGTCGTTGCCCCAGGGACTTGTTTCCTACCATTCAGCTACTGCTTTCTTCCCACACAAGCAGATGCGCTGCACAAACCTTTCCCATCCCTGGCTGCCCAGCGTCCTGGCGCGGTTCTCAGAAGCCTCTTCCCACACAAGAGCCGCTCGGGCAGCTGCCATGCCACCTGCCCCAGCACTGCTTGCAGCGCTCCTTGCACCCACTGCCCCCCCAGGCAACCTACCAGCTTGCCAGAGGAGAGGTTTTGGCAAGGAAGCTGCATCAAATCACAGCTGCGGTTGGGATGTGGTTTCAATACTTTCCCCTTCATTCCTCCTCCTCCCCAGGTTATATCAAACATCTACCCAAATCAGAGTCGCTCAACTGCTGCTGCAAGAGGTGCAACGGTGTTAATAGATGCATCAGCTCGGCTTGGCTGTGCGCTGCCCAGCAGACCCCGCCGCAGGCTGCTGGGGTGCCAGGAACCCGCTGACTACCCCGACTTTCAATGGCCAAAGTGAGTTTGGTTATGATCTATCTGCAGCAAGAACCACAGGCCCGAAGCCTCCCGACAGCCGAGCGAGTTTTCAGAATGACTCAGAGCCAGCGCAGCTCCCACCGTCCCTCCAACACCAGCAGTGCAGCACCTCTTCCAGGCCTTGCATCCCTACAGCTCACAGGCTGCATCCCCCGGCACAGCATCTCCCTGGGGTCCCCAGCACCCCGGCAGGGATGAAGGAAGGTGCTCACCCCCCTTTTGGCATCACCCCACTGCCCTGCAGAGCTGCAGGTGCTTCTGCAGGGAGAGCCCACCCGCAGTGGCACCGCCGGGGGACTCACCACTCCATGACGATGAGCAGACACTTCCTCCCCTGGTAGAGGTTCTCATAGACGTCCATGATGCGGACAATGTGCGCGCACTGCGATGCCCTCCAGTGCAGCTCCACTTCCCTGCGGGCTTTTGGGCAGTCCTGCAGCATCTGCAAGAGAAGCGAGACCCCATCAGCCCTGAGCCCCCCAGGAGAGCCGGGCTGCTGGCACAGTGCCCACCCAGAGAAGACGCAGGGGCGAAGGCCGAGCGCGGGTGCTCTCTGTGGGCAGCATCGAGGCGAGCTCCAGCACGCTCTGTGCAATGCCTCCATCCCCATCTAGTGGGAAGAGCACGAAGCCTCCCGTCCTCATAAGCTTCTTGCCCTCCCTTCCAAGGCTGGTAAAAGCTTATCACGGCTGCCTGCCATCTCCCTGCTCTCTGGGATGCCTCCCCGGTGCCCAGCCAGCCTGCGCCACCAACCAGCAAGACTTCCTACTGCATTTATAAGCAAACTTCTGCACACCGGTACCTACACCACTGCACCCCTGGGTGCCACCAAGCATCCTCGCTCTCCTCTTCGCAGCCCCCCCCCCGGCAGCACTGCCCACCCATCACCGCCCGTACATCAGCATTCTGCTCCGTGGGACCGGGAGGACCCTCCTGCTCTGGGCCCTTACGCACGGGCTAGGCACAGAAGCACCCTCACCACAGCTTCAGAGGCCACCAGCACCCAGCCACGCGTGCCTGGGAAGGGGACAAAGCAAACAGCCAGATGTTCCCTAAACAGCAGCTTTTCTCACAAGCAGCAGCAGCTCTTTAATGAGGCCCTCGCCCTTCCCAGAGACAACTCAGTTCCCAGGTGCAGGAAGGATTTGCTCGTCTGCCACAGACTATTAATTACCATGTTTGTCAGGATAAACAACCAGCCTTAATTATTATACTCCTAAATAAAGAGCAACAAACGTGTCTATCTTGAGCGTAGTTCATTTTCCTTCCTGTCTCTGACAGCTCTTGGGGCCAGGCTTGGCGAAACGCCATGGAGCAGGTCTGCACCTCAGTGCGGCAGCGGGCAGGGGCACGTGGAAACGCATCCCACCCACCATGTGCATCGGCAGGAAACAGTGGGTTTGGTCATTTTACCAAGACAGACACAGAAACGTACTTCTTGCCCCTCTGCCCTCTCCCAGCCGAGCTCCCGGGGCTGCTCGGCGAAGGAGAGCGCCCAGCCGGCAAGCGGAGGAGTGTCAGCCCCTGGGACGCTTCGCTGGCCTGGCAGGACCCAAAACGGTGCCCAGTGCATGGCAAGGACCCCTCTGCCACAGGGGGAATTTCACAGGAACAAGAGTTAATGCTTGCTGCAGCCACAAAAGATGCACATTGCCTGTTTATAAATGAAACGCTTGCTGACGGCGCTTGCATGAGCCCTGGCAGAGTAACGGCAGTTTGCATTCCTGCCTGCAACAGTGCTTGCCCCTTGACACAGGGAAAGGGACAAATAGGATGCGTCCTTCAGCCACCCACCCGTAACCCCAGTACTTGGGTGTTTGGTCACACCTCTCCCACCTCCTCGGCTCTCCTGCTTCCCGAGGCGGAGGAAACCCATGCCGGTGGATGGGGCGTGGGGTGGCTTCTGGCATCAAACCATCTGGAAGGTCAGTGAAGACCAAAGTGGCCGAGCCACCCTTTGCACAACCGTTTGGCATCATTTGCACCGACAGCCTCAGGGCGAAAGGAAGACAGGGCAGGAGGTTGGACAGCCCCTCCTTGCTCCTCTATTGCTTAATTACCCTAAAAACAAGATCCTGCCAAAGCCGTAAGCAAGCGCAGCGCCAGCCCCCCCAGCAGCCGTGCAGGCAGGGAAGGGGCCTGGAGAAAAGCTTGGTTATTTGCAGCTCTGCTCCGAAGAGCCTGGTGTGGGGAGCCAGGAAGCTGAAGAGAAAAAAAAAAAACACAATTTGTAATTACGTGCTGGGAAAATTGAACAGCAGGAAGCAGACGGTTAACATCATTCTGCACAAGACAAACAGGAGATGTACAGAAATACATATCCAATTTTTAGAGGTCACTCACAGCACTTTTAAAGGAGCTTAATTGTATTTCTAATGAACTAGAAGGCAGCAGCCTCCATTACCTGTACCAGCACAGCCCTGAATTTTGCTTTTGTACTCAGGCATCCACAGGCGAGCAAACAGCTGCCCCAGCGCTCTCAAAACGCCCTGGCTGCAATTCAGCTGCACCACCAGCCAGCCTCGCTCCGCTCCCCTGCCAGCCGTGGGATGGAGAGGTGATGGAGAGGCTGCTCGCCCGGCTGGGAGAGGAGCAGATTAAGCCTCGTTAGGAGAATGATTTGGTCTATTTAGGGAACGTTCCTGGTGGCAGGTGACAGCAGCATGATGGGGAGCTGAAGGCCAGATGCAATAAGGCTGCGTGGAGAAGGCCATTACCACTGCAGGAGGATGCAGGAGGGACATGGCGATGCCCAAACCATGGTAGAAGCAACCCACAGGCCCAGCATCACCCACTGCACCCACACAACCTCTGTCCTGCCCTCAGCACAAAGCACCGGCTCCCTGCACCCCGTGCAGCTGGGGACGTGCCGAGCACAGTGCAGGGGTGGGAAAGCACCGTCTGCTCCTGGTCCAGGCAGGGCGAGGGCAGCGCTTCACCAGTTTCTCCTCTTCAGGCGGCAGCTGACAGCTCCCGCAGCCGACGACTTTCCCTCCCGCTCTCTCCTCTGCTCCTCAGCCACAGCCAGCAGTGAAACCACCGATGGGTGACGTCCTGGCGTGACAGGCATTGCTCCGATCACAGGAACTCTGCATCAAACATATTTGGGGGTGTGTGGTAATACCGCCCAGGTCCCTAATTTAGCTCCAGTATCCAGGGCAGAAAGATTTATACTTCTTGGCTTGCAACAAGGAGGCTGGAATGGGAAAAGCACCTTGTGTTTCCCTGAGGTTCAGCAAGGGTGAGCTACCCATCCCACCCCAGCTGAAGGTACCAGCCTGGGGACAACTGTGCCCTCCCACTGGCTTCAGAGCAGCTTCAGAAGCAGGAGAGTTTGCAACCGCAGTAATCCAGAGCACAATCCAGAGTTAAACCTTTGCAGAGGGGAGATGGCAGCAGATGGACAATCTGCTGGAAACCCCCAACAGCCCACAGCTCCTCTCAGTTCAGCTTTTCCATCTCTGTTATCTCCTGTCCCCCTTCCAAGGGAGGGCTGCTTGGAGATCAGACTCTCTATTATTTCAGATGGGAAACATTGCAATACCTGCTCGGCTCTCACCGGAGCAGGAGGGGAGGGCTCCAGCACCGGGGCGGCAGCTGAGCCCAGCAGCCCGGACACGGCAGCAGGCAGTAACCAGATCCCCCAGTTACACAAGTGTCCCCGGGACAAGGGGCAAGGGCAGTGCTGTGGAGGAGGCTCAGCCACCGCCTCTGAGCAAAACCAGGTTTCACACACAGAGGAGTCACATGCGTTTCCCTTTACAGCTTAGGTGCTTTAGATGTCAGCTTTGCAGCCAGCACAGGTCTCCGAACTCTCGTTGTCAGAGC